>NW_027204048.1:1257500-1635000 GCF_024711535.1 Dipodomys merriami | reverse complement strand
CAGCAAATGACAACATCCCATTCCTCTTAATGGTTGAGTAAAACACTTTATCTAATTATTAGCTAATATTCCCCTAGACTGATTTCTATAATTCACTATTGTGGTTAGTGCAATGATAAATATGGGCATACAGATATCACTAACGTAAGCTGAATTTGATTTTTTGGGGAGAAGGGTTTAATACCCAGAAGTGTTATGGATAGATCATGTAGGGGTTCTAGTTTTATTTTTTCAAGAAACCTCTATTATGTCTTCCAGAGTGGATGAATGAATTTGCATTCACAGAAGTAGTGTATAAGGTTACTTGCTCTATCCTCAAATCCTCACTAGCATTTGTTATTATTCTTTTCTTAATGGTAACCATTCTGAATGATGAGAGATTTGTATTTCAGTGTAATTTTGATTCTCATTTCCCTGTGGCCAAGGAGATTGAATGTTTTTATGTGTTTATTGACCATTTGTATTTCTGCATCTGAAAATCTCTGTTCAGTTCATTCATTCATTTATTAATGTGTATTAGTTTGTCCTTTGGACTTTTGATAGGGAGTCTAATTGCAGTCTTCTACATGTAAATATCCAGTTTTCCCAGCACTACCTGTTAAAAGGCCTGTCTTTTTTAAAATGTATGCTTTTGACTCTTTCATCATAAATCAGTAGTACCTGTTCTGTCTTATTTCTGGATCTTATATTCTATTCCATTGGTTCACATGTTTATTTTTGTATTGGTATCATGCTGTTTCTTGTTATCTTGGCTTTGTAGTACATATGAAAGTCAGATATTATAACAACTCCAATATTAACTCTGTTTTTCAATGCTAGTACTGTTGCTTAATCTCAAGGTCTTGCACTCTCACTTGACTTTTACTCATGGCTAGTGTTTTACCACTTGAGCAACACTTACAGTCCAATTTTTGCTGGTTAATTGGAGATAGAGTCTCACAAACTTTTCTGCCAGGGCTAGCCTTCAAATGATCTCTGCATCCCAGTCTCCTGAGTAGCTAGGATTACAAGTGTGAGCCATGGATGCCTAGAATGCATTGCTTTTTTACTCAGGATTTTTGTGGCTATTCAGGGTCTTCTGTGCTTTTACATGGATTTTAGGATTACATTTCCTACTTTAGTAAAGAAAGGTATTGGAACTTTTAGGGGGATTCCACTGAATTTGATATTATTTTCTGTGATATGGCTAATTTTTTGAAGTAGTAAGACTTGAACTCAGGGCCTCTCCCTAGCTAGGCAAGTACTCTATGACTTCAGCCACAGGTCTCTCTCTTTTTTGTTTTTTGGCTTGGAATAACTTCAAACCATGATTCTCCCTATCTGCTTCCCATGTAACCAGAATTAAAGTGAGCCACTGTGCATAAATATGCTATCTGCTGATCCATGAATGTGGGAAGGTCATCTATGATTTCTTCAGTGTTTTAACATTTCTTCAGCGGTCTTTGTTTCAGTTTATGCCTACGTGCTTCTTTCTTTTTTTTTTTTTTTTTTTGAATGGGATTGTTTTCCTGACCTGGTTTTTAGTGAATCTGTTATTAATATGTATAGAAAGTTATTGTTTTTTTGTGTTCTGCCTGATACTTTGCTAAAAATTTATACCAAGTCTCAGAGTCTTCTAATGGAGTCTCTAAGATCTTTTAAATGCAGAGACATTTATCTGTAGAGGTATAGATTGATTTTTCCCTTCTTATTTGTACCCCTTTTATTTATTTCTTTTCTCATATTGCTCTGACTAAGAACTTAAGCATTAGAGTGAATCTGAGTGTTGACAGTAGATGTTTTTATCTAACTCATAATTTAGAGGAATAATTTCAGATTTTTCTGCATTTTTGGTATACTGTTGGCTAGAGATCCATTAAATATATCTCCCACTATGTGGAGGTATGAGCCTTCTCTTCCTAGTTTTTCAGTTTTTATCATAAATAGATATTGTATTTTGTCATAGACATTTTCTGCATCTTTTGAGCTGTTGATGATATGATGCTTATCTTTGACTCTGTTTATATGCTATATTGCATTCATTGATTTAAGTATGTTAAGCCTTCTGTGATGTCTGGGTAGAAGCCATGATCATGGAATAAGAGCTTCTCAAGGTATTGTTAAACTCAATTTGCAATATTTTTAGTGTCTTATCCAGAATTACACAGGCTTCATGGATTGAGTTTGGAAGTATTGATTCCCTTTGTGATATGTGGACTAGTTTGAGAGGCATTTGTATTATTTCTTCTTTAAATGTATAATAAAATTCTTTTTTCTTTTTTGGGAGGTTTTTCATTGCTGGTTCAATCTGATTGCTCATTGTTGATCTGTTTAAGTTGTTTATATCTTCTCTAATTATATTTTTAATGGCTAAGTAAAGTATGGTCACCTAAGCAATTGGAAGATATATAGATATTAAAATTATGTACATCAATCTTCTTAATGGCATAGCAATACAGTTAACATATTTAAGTTAAAAATTCAAAGCCAGGTGCCAGTGGTTCATAGCTGTAATCTTAGTTCTTGGGAGGCTGAGATATGAGGATCATGGTTGGAAACCAGCCTAGGCAGTAAAGTCCCCATGAAAATCTCATCTCCAATAAACTACTCAAAAATGCTGGAAGTGGCATGTGGCTCAAGTGGTAGCGCACTACCCTTGAGTACAAAGAGGCTCAGGAACAGCATCCAGGCCCTGAGTTCAAGCCCCAGGACCAGCAAAAAAAAAAAGAAAGAAATTTCAAGTTATAAAGACTATTAGTGATGTGATAACAATTTAGTTGAATAATTTATGAATATTTAGATTATATAGAAAAATGTCTGGATATTTGTACACCAAAATATTTCAAATACCTATCTACAAATAGCTAGCATTAATTAATTAAATTTAGTTTTCAAAAGTTTCCCTTTTCTGATATATTTTATATTTTCTTTCATTGTTATTATCTATACATGAATCAGATAATTATATTTATAGTTGGTATGAAAATAAGGAATTTAGGGGAGAATAATAAATTGCTAACTTTCCCCTGTGAAGTTGCATGTAGAAATGTGATGTAACATACCTTCCATGAATGCTATTAGCCACCAGAGCTGACCATTCATACAGAGGCTGGGAAACTTACAACACAAGGAGGCCTATTAGTCTAAGGCTAGGAGAACTAGAAAGGTCTTTCTTGCTGGAGCTTTTTGCTCAGTTGCTGCTTGCCTGAGCTCTAAATCAAATGGAGTCTGTAGCTCCTGTCCCAAGACTAACATTCCCATTATTGCCGTAGTACAGCTTTGAGGTGCTCTAGAAAGAGTAATTATCCAAGATACAAAAAGGTAGGGTAAACAAAGGAGGAGGCTGCAATGCTTGGTAAGAAATGTATGCATTATCCTGCCAATGTAATTGTAACCCCTCTGTACAGTATGTTCTCAAATAAAATAAAATTAAATTAAAAAAAAAAAAAGGTAGGCTCTGAAACAATTCTATCGCTAACTTGTTGGATCTTGTGCAATTTAAATTCAATAAACCTTCATTGATTACCTACTATGTCAGGTATGGAACTGAAAATAACATACAAAATTGGATGTTATACTACTCCAATACTGACTAAACTCAAAGCCAAGAAAGAGACAAGGTAACTAATAAAGTTCTATAAAGTAACATATCACACATTGTACTAAAACATTTAATAATACTACTACATGATCACATTGATGGAGGATTTATAGCCTCTACTCATGTAGGGTTGAACATAAGAATAAAAAAACAACTAAAAAAGAAGATAATTCTTGAGTTTGACCTTGAAAGATAGGGAAATGTCCCGACCCTCAGGACTTCAACGAGGGCAATGAACCTAAGCGAGAAGGAATGAAGGGACAAGAGACACGAAGAAGGACAGCAAGACAAGGATTCTGATCAAGCTGCCAATTTTTATTTTTCACACAAGGGTATTTATATGCTTGGACTTAGGGCGTGGTGAAAAGGTTAGTAGCTGCAGGGTGTTTACTTAGGACGTGGTGAAAAGGTGGGATTCTGTAAACTCAGCCTCAAGACGTTCCAGTGAGATAGTTAAGCCTATTATGTTGAGAGACTCAACTTTTGGCTCCCAACAGGGAAAGAAATATATATACTCACCACTCTTTTTTTTTTTTTGTCTGTCTTGGGCCTTGAACTCTGGGCCTGAGTGTTGTCCCTCAGCTCTTCAGCTCAAGGATAGCGCTCTACCACTTGAGCTACAACACCACTTCCTGCTTTCTGCTGGTTTAATGGAGATAAGAGTTGTACGGAGTTTCCTGTCCAGGCTGGCTTTGAAAAGTGATCCTCAGATCTCAGCCTCCTGAGTAGCTAGGATTACAGGTGTGAGCCACTGTTGCCCGGCTTTCACCACTTTTTTCTTTTGCTTTTATTTCCTTACTTTTATTTTATTTTTTTAATTTTACTATTTTGTAGAGGTGCTGTACAGAGAGGGGTTCATTTACATGAGTAAGGTAATTAGTACATTTCTGGTTTTTGTTCTTAATATATATATTTTATTATAAAGATACTGTACAGAGGGGTTACAGTTACATGAGCAAGGTAATGAGTCCATTTCCTAACAAGAATTGTTACACCCTCCGTTATTTTTCCCCTACTATCCCTTTCCTCCCCACCTCCTCACCTTCTCCCTCCCCTCCTCTCCTTCCCCCCACTGCCCCCCACCAAAGTAAAGTTCATTTTCAACATAAAGTCTTGTGCATCTCATTGTTACAATGGGTCATCCTGTATCCTTATTTCAGCATTTTGTTATTTCCCTTCTCCTCCCGAAATTAGAAAAATGAATATATAAGATGCAGGAGGCTGGAATCAAATACAATAACAACAGGGGTTGTACCATAGGGAAGAATATACAAAGAAACAAAAAAATCGCATAGTACATTATAAGTACATTAAAAACAACAGCAACAAAGATAAAACCTCTTCTGTCCCTATCTTGGGGTTCATTTCCCTTAGCATCAGGTTATATGGTCATATGTATGTAATGCTTTTGACTTTTTCTGCTTGTCCTAGACATATACTAGTTACTGCAAATAAGGGGAACCATGGGACCTATGTTGCTTTGAGTCAGGTTTACTTCACTTAATATAATTTTTTCCATGTCTTTCCATTTCCTAACAAATGGGGAGATGTCATTATTTCTGATGGATGCATAGAATTCATGTATATATATCACATTTTCTTGATCCATTCACCTAGTGAGGGGCATATGAGTTGGTTCCATATCTTAGCTATGGTGAATAATGCTGCAATAAACATAGTTGTGCTGGTAGCTTTAGTATGGCCTTGTTTGTAATCATTTGGGTAAGTGCCCAAAAGTGGGATTGCTGGGTCATAGGGGAGCTCTATGTGTAGTATCTTGAAGAACCTCCATACTGCTTTCCAAAGTGGTTGAACAAGTTTACACTCCCACCAAAAATGCACTAGGGTTCCCTTCTGGCCCCTGCAGCATCTGTTGTTATTAGAGTTCTTGATTATAGCCATTCTAACTGGGGTGAGGTAGAATCTCAATGTTGTTTTGATTTGCATTTCTTTTATGGCTAGAGAGGTTGAGCATTTCTTCATGTTTCTATTGGCCATTCTTATTTCCTCTTCAGAGAAGTTTCTCTTTAAGTCTTTAGTCCACTTAGTTATTGGGCAATTGTTTCTTTGAGGATTTGTTGTTGGGGGATTTAATTTTTTGAGTTCCAAGTATATTTTAGATATGAAGTCCTTGTCCATTGTATGGCTAGTGAAGATCTTCTTCCAATCTGTGGCTTTCTATTGATCTTGCTAGCTATGTCCTTTGCCATGCAGAAGCTCTGCAATTTCATGCAATCTCATTTGTCCACCTTTCTTTGATTTGTTGTGTTTATGGGTCTCTATTGAGAAAATTGCGGCCTGTGCCAAGGAGACCTCGGGTTTCTCCTATTCCATCCAGTAATGTTTTCAGGGTGTCTTCTTTGACTCCAAGGTCTTTGATCCATTTGGCATTGATTCCGGTACAGGGTGATATATAAGGATCTAGCTTTAGTTTTCTACAAGTGATTAACCGATTTTGCCAGCACTATTTACTGAAGAGGCTCTCTTTCTTCCATTCTATTATTTTTAGCTCCCTTATTGAAGATTAGGTGTCTATAGGTCTGTGGGTTCATTTCTGGTCCTGAGGTCTGTTCTTATGCCAGTACCAAACTGTTTTGATTACTATGGCTTTGTAGTAGAGTTTGAAAATTGGTATTGATATTTCCCTAGCAATATTCTTTCTGCTAAGGATTGTTTTTGCTCTTTATATTCCACATGAATTTTGGGGCTGCTCCTTCTATTTCATTGAAGAATGAGGTTAGGATATTGATAAGTATCACATTGAATTTATACATAGCCTTTGGCCATATTGCCATTTTCTCCATGGTAATCCTCCCAATTCAGGAGCATGGGAGGTTTATCCACTTCCTTAGTTCTTTTTTAATTTCCTTTTTTCAGAATTTTAAAGTTTTCATCATAGAAGTCCTTCACTTCTTTTTTTAAAGTAAGTTTTTATTGTGAAAATACTGTACAGAGGGGTTACAGTTACATGAGGAAAGTAATGAGTACATTTCTTATCTAGCATTGTTGGCTCCTCCCTTGTTTTTCCCCCACCATCCCTTCCCTACCATCTCCTCCTTCACTTCTTTAGTTAACTTCTAGGTATGTCATTTTTTCTTTTTTTCTTTTCTTTTCTTTTCTTTTCTTTTTTTTTTTTTTGTCATTCTTGGGGCTTGAACTCTGTGTCTGGGCACTGTCACTCAGCTCTTCAGCTCAAGTCGAGCACTCTACCACTCAAGCCACAGCACCACTTCTGGTTTTCTACTTGTTTATTAGAGATAAGAGTCTCATGGAGTTTTCTGCCTGGGCTGGCTTTGAAAAGCAATCCTCAGATCTCAGCCTCCTGAGTAGCTAGGATTACTGGCATGAGCCACCAGTGCTGGGCAGTATTTTACTTTTTGTGAGGCTATTACAAAAGGAGTTGTCTTCTTGATTTCAGCCATGCTCTTCTTGTTATTGGCATACATGAAAGGCATTGATTTTTGAGGGTTAATTTTGTATTCTGCTACTTTGCCAAAGTTTTGAATCAGTTCAAGTAGCTTAGGAGTAGAGTCCATGAGATTCTTTAAATAGAAGATCAGTCATCTGCAAAGAAGGAGAGTTTTACTTCATCTTTCCCTATTTGGATCTCCTTTATGTTTGCATCTTGTCTTATTGCTCTTGCTAGGCATTCTAATACTAAATTGAAGAGAAGTGGAGAGCGTGGACATCCTTGTCCCTTTCCTGAGTTAAGAGGAAATGGCTTTAGCTTTTTGCCATTAAGTCTAATGATGGCTGTAGCTTTGTCATACACATCCTTTATTATATTGAGGAGTGTTTCATGGAGTCCTAATTTTTCCAGAGCTTTCAACATTAAGGAGTGTTGGATCTTGTTGAATGCTTTTTCTGCATCTATTGAGATAATCATGTAGTTCTTTTTCTTGCTCTTGTTGATGTGATGAATTATATTAATTGATTTGTGTATATTGAACCAGCTTTGCATCCCTGAAATGAATCCTGTTTGATCATGGTGTGTAATTTTTTTGGATGAGTTGTTGAAGTCAATTGGCTAAAATTTTGTTGAGAAGTTTTGCATCAATGTTCATCAAATAAATGGGTCTATAGTTCTCTTTCTTTGAGGAGTCCCTGACTGGTTTTGGGATGAGGGTTCTGATGGCTTCATAGAAGGAGTTTGGTAGTGAACTTTCACTTTCAATTTCATTGAAGAGTTGGAAGAGTATTGGTGTGAGCTCTGCTTTAAAGGCCTTGTAGAATTCAGCTGTAAATCCATCTAGTCCTAGGCTTTTCTTTGGTGGAAGGTCTCTTATTGCTTTTTCTATTTCAATGCTTGATATGGGTCTGTTAAGTTGGTTTAACTCATCTTGATTTAGTTTGGGCATGTCAATATTTGCTAGAAATTCACCCATTTCTTCCAGATTCTCAAACACATTAGCATAAAGTACTGGGAAGTACTCCCTTATAATGTTCTGAATCTTAGTTGTTTCTGTGGTGATGTTATCATTCTCATCTCTGGATTTGTTTATTTGAGTGTGTTCTCTTCTTATTCTAATAATATTTGCTAAGGGTCTGTCAATTTTGTTAATTTTTTTCAAAGAACCAACTCTTTGTTTTGTTGATTCTTTCTTTGGTTTTTATGGACTTTAATTCATTTAGTTCTGATTTAATTTAATTATTGCCTTCCATCTACTGGATTGGAGTTTAGCTTGTTGCTCTTTTTCAAGGAGCTTCAGATGTCTTGTTAAATTTTGGTTTCAAATCTCTCCAATTTGTTGATGTAGGAACTCAGAGCTATAAACTTTTCTCTGTATACTGCCTTTGCTGTGTTCCACAGGAACTGGTGATTTTATTTTTATTGAACATCATGAACATTTGAATTTCCTTTCTAATCTCTTCTATGACCCAGTGGTGATTCAACAGTGTATGTTCAGCCTCCATGTGTTACATGATTTTCTTTGGTGATTTTTGGTGTTGAATTCTAATTTTATTCCTTGTAGTTTCCTTACTTTTAAAATGAGGGCTGAACCTGAACACTCTCCAGCATCTGCATTGCAAGTAGACTGATTGCTGCCCCTGGCTTGTGTTAGTCTCTGATACAATCCTGAACTGATTAGTTGGTACACAGCAGGGGTCGGGGCTCAGGATGCTGAATTAACCCCAATACTGGGAAATTAGCATGAAGCAACCACTTGTGATAAGGAAAACAAGACCAAGTAGGGGACTGAAAACCTGTTCATTGCCATACTGAAAGCATGATTCACTCAGCCCAGTAGAGGTTGTTAATTCTCTAGGAGTTTCTCTTTTGATATTTTAATCCACTATTGATTAGTGTGGAACATTGTGAAGTATGTGTTAACATGTAAGCATTTGTCTGGTAGAAATGTAAATTACTTTGGTTTATTAGACAAGATGCCTCCAAAGGTTACAATTATATGACCCACCCTGTAAGATAACCATATTTGTCTTTAATTCATAGTCATATGCACACACACACATATATATATACACCTGCATATCCACATACTTTTCAGGATGCCCCACCCTCATGAGCCCCATAACTTAAATGCTCTTTTGCAGTTTTATTATCTTATTGGTTACCTTGGTAATGAATTAACTAACTTTGACTGTTGTTCATTCTGTACTTGCATGAATTAGGTTATAAATTTTTAAGTATTCTTTAATATCTAGAGAAAAAAAGAATTTTCTCTTCTTTCTGTAACTAGGAATCAGTTGTATAGGTCTTCTTCTGACCAATGTTTATTACAGCTTGCTATATTTTTGTGGACTTGCTTTTATAATTTTCATTTGTTCCAGAATTAGGAGTCCATTTAGGGTTTATTTTTATGACCATAATCAAGGTAACATAGTATTGACATTTACATACATAGGCTACTTGCTACCCAGATTTTTTTCTTAGATTTGAATGAATTATGCTCCCATTTTGCCACTCCCATCATACTTTCTGTACCTTTGTTAAAAGCCAAGTTCCTGAATTTGCTTTATTCCTGAGATGATTTCCATACCTATAGGTTGCAAAATTTGAGATAATAATGATCTGCAGCCATTTTGCATTTGCTCAGTTTTCATTAGCAATGACCAAGTAAAACAATATACATATAATACACCTTATATAAATATACATGTATCACATAAAATAATATACATATATATTGTAAATGCATTTACATGCATATTATCTTATTTATCAAAACACTTTTGTATGTGAGGCACTGCCTTAGTCGTTGTTGGGGGTTTTTTGATGGTCTTGGGGCTTGAACTCCAGGTTTGGGCACTGTCCCTGAGCTTCTTTTGCTTTACCACTTGAAGCACAGGGCCACTTCCAGCTTTTTCTGAGTAGTTTATTGAAGATAAGAGTCTCACAGACTTTCCTGTCCAAGTTGGCTTTAAATCATGATTCTCAGATCTCAGCCTCCTGGGAAGCTAGGATTATACATAAACTTTGATCCTCAGATCTCATCCTCCTGTGTAGCTAGGATTACACGTGTGAGCTACTGGCACCCAACTGTCTTAGTCTCTTTTGTGCTACTATAACACAATACTATGTGCTGGGTAATTTATAAAGACAGAAATTTATGTCCTCACAGTTCCACAGCTTTGGAAGTCCAGGACACAAGGTGCTGGCATCTGATAAATTCCTTCTAGCTTTATCATCCCATGATGAATGGCAAGCGGCTAGAGAAAGAAAAGGAAGGCAAACTCCTTTTTTCAGACAGAAATCACTCTTTCAATAATTAAGTCCCTCCCTATATAATTGCATTAACCAACTCATAAGGATAGCCCTTAATTGCCTTTAATAACCTATTAAATCACCTCCTAACACCACTTCACTGGAGATTAAGCTTGCAACATATGACCTTTGAAACCATGGCATTCCTCAAATTCCATGTTCTTCTCCAATTCAAAATACACTCACTCTATCCCAATAGTGTCTAAGGCTTAGCTCTTCAAGAACTCAAAAGTTTGACATCTAAAGAGCCATCTAGATTATGGATGATGAAACTGAAGGTGCAATCAGCTTCCCTTCTAGTTGTAAGCCTCTGAAATTCTACAAGTTAACAAGTGTTCAAAATACAATGGATTCCAAGAGGAAGAAAATGGTCAGAAAAAAAGGTACAACTGGTCCTAAGTAAGTTCAAAATCCATCATGAAAAGCAACTGTAAGTCTTAAATCTGGGTAATCATCTCCTTTGATCCTATGTCCTATCTTTAAACCATATTGAGATGTGGGTTGAGACAGAGGCCTAAAACGGCTCCAGATTCCTTCGATCCATGCTAATCCCATATCAAAGGATTGCCTGGCTGCACCCTTGGTTTGTTCTCCTTAAGATGCATTTTCCTCTACAGGAATTTTTCCAGATCTTTTTCCTTTGCCCCTTCTAGTTATAGACTCTATCTTTAAATCCTATCTTCTTTCCCCTTACTAAAATGTGGCTAAAAGTATTCAAGAAGTTCCTTCAATATTTCACTTAGAAATTTCTTGCCAGATATCCTAATTCATCACTCCTGAATTCTGTCTTCCATAAAGCCCTAGATAGACATGGTCAAAGTTCAACCAACTTGTTTGTCCATTTATAACCTGATAGTTCACTAGTTTCCAATACCTTTTCCCTCATCTGAGTTGCCTTCACCATCTATAATTCTATCAATATCCTAGCCCTGGCCATTTAAGTCATCTCTAAGAAGTTTCAGACTTTCCTTCCAACTATTGTCTTCTGATTCTGAAACCGGAGTTTTTAGACTCCAGGCCCACACTCCAAGAGTTCCACATTTCTGATCTGGTCATTTGTCCCTAAACACAAAATAGAGAGAACTAGTAAAGGGCCTGGAAAAGAGACTTATTTCATGGTAAGAGCAGCCACAGGAGATAGTACCTTCAGTATATCTTTAGTATCTTTTGGGAAACAAATGAATTCTATCAGTTTAAGTAGACAAAGAATGATTAAGGACAAGGAATAAAAGGTATGCATAATTAGTACCCCAACCACAGGCATCTTCAGAGGTGGCAGAGGAGAAGTTAGGTGTTGTCTGACAGGCCATTGTCTTGGCATAGATCAGGTAAGGCCTTGTTACAATAGGAAACACTGATGCCTGACAGTTAGTCTCATTGGTTTGTTCTTTCCTGGATTCCAAGATAGCTACAAGTGACTGCAGGAGAGAATGGGTCTGAGCAAAAGCTGTACATACAAAGCAGAGGCTGGGTGCCCAGCTTTTATCCTGCTTTTAGGTAATTTAGGGTCCCAAGAGGAGTCTGTGTTTTTTTGGAAAAGTAACTTTAAGGAACCAGCTCAATGCGCTCAACTGCCTAGACTAGCTGCCTGCTTTCATTTTTCTTCAAGGTTGAACTCTGGCTTTGCATTCACTACTGCTTCAATAAAATCTATTTCTTGTTCAAATAAACCTGTTCTGTTAAAAACTCTTCAGTGAATTCCAGCCCTAAATTGTTTTAGGAGAAGGTATCTCTTTTATCTGTGTTCATTCAAATTACAAAATCATGCTTTCATGTGAATTACTGTTCTTAGCACTGATCAAAATTATTTAAACCAGGTCTGTGAACTCCCATTGTAATTTGGTGGAGTGGGTACAGATTTTAAACAAGTAAACAAACAAGATCAGCCCTAAATTATTATTATTATTATTATTATTGGTCAGTCCTGGGTTTGAACTCTGGGCCTGGGCATTGTCCCTCAGCTCTTGAGCTCAAGGTGAGCATTCTACCACCTGAGCCACAGCACCACTTCCAGTCCTAAATTTTTTGATGATACCAAGAAGCTGGCATTCCTGTCCTCTGACATGAGGACTTGATCTAGCCTTGGGTCAAGAAAGTGCAATGAGGACCTAGGACAGAAAGGTTTATAGCATTAGAGCAAAAATGAGAAAAGAGGTAAGACAAGACAAGAGAATGTACAAAGGACAAGTAGAAGCAGAGTTGGTAAAAGGGCCTGGAAGTCAATATGCCTGGTGATCAGGGAACAAAGAGCAGAAGATGGGTACATCACTGCTGAAAGGGATTTTCATTTACTCTAGAAATAATAGGAGCTCATTAAAGTGTTTTAAATGGGGAAAGGATGGGAGTTGTCCTCTGATTAGTAATTCCATCTGGCTGTGGTGGAGGGAATAGGTTGACAGTAGCAATGTCAAGTTATTAGCAGACCAACACAGTGGTCCACACATGACAATGTTGGCTTGGTCTCGGACATCATTGGTGACCAAAATAAAGTGTAATTGAGCAGTAGCCCAAAGTAGGCTACAGGAAATGTAATATGTTGGTAGGCATTATTACTTCAATTACAGTCATCTTGAGTTAGATGATTAAACCAAGAGATCATTACTGGAAGCAAGTTCATGTTCTATCTTTAAAAAGTACAAGTTATTTCTTAGCACTGTCAATGGCCAGGGAGTTTGACAACTCTTTCAAATTCATATTCATGTACCAACTTCCCTTGAAGGCAAGAGACTAATGCCACTGGATCTGTGTTTGAGGGAACTGATGTGAACTTCCAAGTTATAGAGGGAAGATACAGAAGCAGAGAGGGGAGGAGATGCAGAGTTAGTAAATCTTGGTCAGATTGTGGCATGGATCATTATTTCAGGATTGATCAGGCAAGACATGACTTGTAGAACGAGAAAGTCATTGCTGGGGGATAGATTAAACTCTTGTCACATGGTTTTTAATCTATCAGGCCTATTGTTCCTGTATTTCAAGTGACCACAGGAGAGAATGCCAATTGCAAACAATATGAAGATGCAAAATAGAGTTAATTATGCCCAGTTTTTATCTTGCTTTCAGCTATCCATTGAACCTTTGCAGGCCCAAGTGAAAAATCAGTGCTTTTATCAAAAGCAACCACTGCATTCTTGCTACAAGATTATTTCAGAAATTATGGATTCAGATGATAATAATAAATTAGACTGGCTATTAGAATCATAATTTCAGTTATCCCTATATTATTTCTCATTTTCTCATGTTCTAGAGAAATATTTATAAATTGTAACCCACATCTCCATTCTAGTCAGAAACAGAAGTGATTCAAAGTTCACAAGACATCAAGGTAGGCAGGCCAATCCCTGCACAAAAAACAGGAATAAAATACCACCAGAAATCACCTTTTAATCTAAAATGAGGTAAAGCAGAAAATACAAAGATGGTCAAAAAATTTTGCATCCCTCATTCTGAACTGGTGGGATTAGAGATCTCTCTCTCTCCCTCTCTCCCATATATATTATATCTATATCTATATCTGTATCTATATCTATACTTATAGCTATGACTGGGCTATTTCTCAATGATAGAAACTAGAAGCAAGATTGAGGCTCAAAAACTGGAAGGAAAGCTATGAAAATTAGGATCTTAATACAAAAGTTGAAAGTGGTGTGCTCTGATTCAATCGTAAATTGCCCAGTCTGTTTCTTCCTCATCCTATTTCTCCCATTCCATTCAGTACTTTTATGTCAAATTGAAACCCATATTATATAATCAAATGGAGCTAGATTTCTAGAGAAATCAGTTTTTAAATCAGCACATCATTCAGAGAGAAAGAATTCGGCAGTCCCAAAGGATCCCTCACTGAGTCGATAGGGGGGAGTTCAAGGAGGGTGTCAATAATAGAATATAACCACAGTCCCCCATTATGCCTGTAGCACATATTAATATCAAAGGGACAAACCAATTACAAACCACCTGCAGTGCAGTCTCCACAGTTCAATTCCTTCAAAATTTACTAGCATTCAAAAGTGGCTCAAGTAGGCATCCTTCTTTGATCGAACCAGCCTAGGCTTCCATAAATTCTTCCATCTTTATCCTTTTCATTTTGGAAGATAATCAAAGGTATACACAGACCAATTATATAAAAGGCTCCTATTCATCGATAGTTGACAAATAACTTTCAATAATTATATTCCCCCCAGACAGAGTCCAAATTAATCCAATGTAATACTTTCAAAACTGGAGTATTTTTTATAATAATTCACTTTGCAGCACAAGCTGGTCTCAAATACAGACCATCCTATTTAACATTCCAAGTACTAGGATTACAGGTTACACCTCCACATCCGCCTCTACTCTTTCTCACTTAACTTTCCAGATGAAACAAAACAAAAACGAGAGAGTACCTTCTGTTGATTCATCCAGTGAGTCAGAATTTAATGTTAGGGCAGTATTCTGACTTCACTCATGAGACATGAGTCAATTGCTCTGAAGGCTGAACAACAAGGATCAAAGCCATTCCTTGTGATTCCCAGTAGAAAAGCATTCCAGGTTTGTCTTCTACAAAATACAGAGACTGTCTTAATTGAAATACTTGCAACATTACATTGTAATTAGTCATTTATGTTATTCAACTTGCAACACCATTATTTCCAAATTATATTCTTCAGAAAGCAATATGCATGTCTTAATTTTAAATAATGTTTATCAGCACATATTAATTATACATGGATGTATTAATTACACATCGAGATTTGACATTTCCATACCAGCATACAATGTATTTTCATCATATTTATCCCTCCTTTGCTCTGATTTATCACTCATACTATTTCCCTCTCCTCACTCCCTTCTCTTTTCCCTCTCTATTAATCTCCCTCTCTTTTTATGACCTTGTTTTTTTTTCCCCCTAACTTCCACAAGTGAGAGAAAATATGCAATATTTGTTGCTGTGGACTGGTTTATTTCACTTAACATAATGAAACTCAGCTCCATTCACTTTCCAACAAATAACCTATTATTCCATTCCTCTTATTGTCTGAATAGAGCTCCATTGTGCATGTGTATCTTTACTCACTCATATATTGATGGACATCAAGGCTGATTCATAATTTGCCAGTTATGAATGGCAATGTGATAAACATAGGTATCTAAGTAGAGTTAGATAACTGTAATTCTTCTGGTGGCATTTCCTAGGAGCAGTACTTGCTATTTTTTTTAATCTGCTTGTTTTTTTTTTGTGCCAGTTCTGAGGTTGAGCTCAGGGCCAGCATGCTGTCCCCGGTCTTTTGTGTTCAAGGTTAGCACTCTACCACTTAAGCCATAGCTCCATTGGCTTTCTGGTGGTTAGTTAGAGAAAAAAGTCTCACAGACTTTCCAGCATAGCTTGGCTTCAAGCCACAATCCTCAGATATTAGTATCCTGAGTAGCTAGGATTACAGGTGTGAGCCAGTGGCGCTGGACTGTCTACTTGTTTTTGTTTGTAGTTATTTTGATTATTGTTTGGGGAGTTAATTTTGGTTTGGTTTGGTTTTGTTGCTATTGCTATTTTGGCTGGCATTAGTGTTTGAATTTGGGCCTTGTGTTTCCTAGGTAAATGCTCTACACTTGAACCATGTTCCTAACCCTTTTGTATTCAGATTATTTTTCAGGTTAGGCTTGACCCAGGTCAGCCTTGGACTGCAATTTTACCTCCACCTCCTAGTAGCTGGGATTCTACAGGTGTACAACTGGCTTGTTGGTTGAAACAGGTCTCACTCTGCATATGTGTGTGTGTGTGTGTGTGTGTGTATGTGCGTGTGTGTGTGTGTGTGTGTGTGTGTGTGTGTGTGTGTGTGTGTGTGTGTGCTTATATGTGTGCAAGTGGCAGCCTGGCCTAATATCCTTCCAATTTTGACTTCTACGCAGCTAAGATCACAGACATGATATACTATGCCCAATTCTTTTTTGTTTTTCAGTACAAGCGTTTAAAATCAAGCCTTCATGTTTGTTAGCCATGCACTACTACTTAAGCCATGTTTCCAGCCCTGGTTTTCTTGATGGTAGTCACTCTGAATGGCATGAGGTAGAAGCTCAATGAATTTGATTTGTGTTTCCTTGCTAGCTAAAGACATTGAACATTTTTCATGTGCTTATTGGCCCTTTATACTTCCTCATTTGAGAAGTGCTCTTCAATGCATTTGCCCATTTATTAATTAAGTTATTTGCTTCTTTGATGTTTGATTTTTTAATATATTCTGGGTACTAATTTCCTGTAAGACCAAAAAAATTTTTTCTTCAATTCTATGGGATGTCTGTTTACTCAGATGATTGTTTTTTCTGCTGTGCAAAAGCTTTTAATTTGAAATAATCCCATTTGTCAAAGATTGTCTCTTATTTCCTGAGATTGGAGTCCTAGTCATAATGTCTTTGCCTATGCTTATAGGTTAGAGGGTTTCCCCTAATACACATGATTTTACTTTTGGTAAAGTCATACAAATATATTTTAAATGACTTAAGGGAAATCTGAGGTAAGCACACATAAGCTCATTTCTCTGTTGCAGAAATTTCCAGTGCATTTAATGTCAGCATGCATCTGAATCCATTTCTTAAATTCATTTGTGGGCAATTTTTCACAGAGTACTCAATAACCTGTGTAGAACCATGATCAAAGAGTGAAGTTGGGAAAATAGCTTAAAGTTAAATACATCTTATTCCCTGCATGTTACAAGCATGCTAGGGCATGGCACAAGTACTTGGTACATAAGAGATGCTTTCTATGTTTTCTATGGGATACTATCCCTCACCTGGATTCCTATGATGGCTTCTCTTTGCTCTTCTCACAGTTTTGTATTCTCTAGTAATTTCACCATGAGGTTATGAGGGTGGGGCCTGGTCTGAAAGGATTAGTGCCCCTGTAATAAAAGACACCAAAGAGCTTACATTGTCTCTAAGCACAAAAGAAGCCAAGGAAAGAGCACATGACAACACAGGAAAAAGCAAATGGGCACAGGCTAGGAAATCAACAGTCACTAGAAACCATGCTGTCACATGATTCTGAATTCCAACCTCTAGAACTGGAGAAATGAATTTCTGTTATTTGAGCCTCCCCACTCTCTAGAATTTTGTTATGGCAGACAGCCTAAGAAGTCTAACACAGTGTCTTAAAAGATTTCTCAGGATTGTAGCTCAGATAGAACTCAAGAGGCCCTGAGTTCTATCCCTAGCATTGAATAATAGTAGTAGTAGTAGTAGTAGTAGTAGTAGTAGTAGTAGTAGCAGTAATTTTCTGATGGAATCTTAGACTACATATAATATGCAAAAATAAAACAAAGAAACCACATATTTTTGTCAGTTTTAGAGCTTACAACTTGGGGGGAGAGTTATTTGGGGGCAAATGTGGGAGAAAATGAGGGAAGAGGTGACAGTGTTCAAAAAAATGTACTCATTACCTTATGCAACTGTAACCCCTCTGTATATCACCTTTACAATAAAAATTAAAATAAAAAAACCCACAAAACTAGCCATGATAGCTCACTCCTCTAATACTCAAACTTGGGCAGGATAATCATGCCCTCAAGGTCAGTGAGTCCTATATACCTGTCTCAGACAAAAATACAAGCACAATAAACAAAAAGAAAATGATAGTTTACAACCTCTCTTACACTATAAATGCCTCATTAGCCACACTGCCATGTAAAAATAATAAGGATCTACTCATGATTTAAGATAATGAAAATTGAAGGTAAGACAAAACAGGGGGATCTCACTACAATATTTCTTTTGAGTATATTTGAATTTTTCAATATTAAAAGTGCTTTTAATTTTAAAATTAATGTTAAATACTTGTATAAAAGAATTTCAATTCAACACATCAATTTATGCATACAATATATCTTGACCATTATCACCTCTTCCATCATTCTCTCCCATCTCACCCAAACCCATCTCAAGAGATTATTTTAAAGTTTAGGTAGGCATAAAGAAACTATCAAGAACATTGTCTGAGAAATAGTATTACCTCCAATATCATTTATACTATAAATATATAGTATAAGGTAGCTATATCTTGACATATTAGGTGATAAAGGTGTGAAGTTATCCAAAGTAGTAACACATTTCAACTTTATTTCACCAACCTTACATCTTTATTTCTATTTTTCTAGGCAGTTTTTTATAGACGATCAAGTACCCTAGTGTGGGAGAATGTGTATACAACAAATGCACATCTGCACGTTTCCTTACATGTTGTAGGGGCATAGTTTCCCAGCATTTTGTTATTGATGATGGGAATGTATAGACAAAAAAGTCTAAGGTCTCTCCAAGCTTAAAGGATAAGAGGAGATAATGTAAAACATATAAAATATGGAGAATACCAATAAAGATATTAAGGTCCAAGTTGGAAAGGAACTATTCCATTAAGAACTATTACAAGGTTAATGCCTATGTGTATTACTTATATACACAAACATTATTCGTGAAGTTGGTAAAGACTCTTTGAAAGCCTCTGGAATGAAAGACACATGAAACAATATATTATTCATATAAATATTAGTGCACTTTTGGATTTCTATATACAGCTTTCAGAAAAGTCTTCTAATGGTCTCATTTTTTATGCAATATATATCAGACTCCATTGAAGAGAAGACATTAAATTATTGAGATGAATTTTAATTTGGTTGGACAGTGGTAAAGCTTGGAATGACTAAAGAGGAAATACACACATATAAATCAACTCAGTCTGAGGAAAAGTAACATGAAATGACCTGGGACAATGGAGTTTGTATTTTCCCACTCCTACCCATTTCACAACCTGGTGGAGTCCAGATGGTCTACCACACAGTTCTTAAAGTGGTATCGTAGGTGAATACAGGACTGAACCAGTCCTTTAAATTCACCTTTCTGTGGCAATGGTTATAGATCTGGAGAAAGAACACAGCTAAAACTTCTTGCCTGTATGGAGGTTCCTCAAAAGACTTCACATAGATCTCCCCTATGATCCAGCAATCCCACTTTTGGGCATTTACCCAAATGTTTACAAACAAGACCACACTAAAGCTACCAGCACAACTATGTTTATTGCAGCATTATTTACCATAGCTAAGATATGGAACCAACCCAGATGCCCCTCAGTAGATGAATGGATCAAGAAAATGTGGTATATATACACAATGGAATTCTATGCCTCCATCAGAAAGAATGACATTTCCCCATTTGTTAGGAAATGGAAAGGTTTGGAAAAAATTATATTAAGTGAAGTAAGCCAGGCCCAAAGAAGCATAGGTCCCATGGTTTCCCTTATTTGCAATATCTAGTATAGGTATGAGTCAAGCGGAAAAGGTCAGATAATGTGATGTTAGGAAAATGAACCCTTAAATATGTATTTTAATGTTTTCGTTTCTTTCATGCATGTGTTTCTAATGCATTTATAAGATTATTTCTTTGTTGCTTTGTATGTCCCTCCCCCACAGTGTAACCCCCGCTTTCACTATATTTGATGTCAGTATAACATGTGGAGGAGATGGGGACAAACAAGTCGTTTAAGGATTCAGGTGGACCTGTTGCAACAATGAGAAGTACAAAATGTCATGTCAAAACCAACTTTACAATGTCGGTGTGGGGGGGGGAGGGGGGTATAATTGGGTGGGGGGAGGGGGGAGGCTGGGAAGGGAGGTGAAGGGTAAACAAAGGAGGAGGCTGCAATGCTTGGTAAGAAATGTATGCATTATCCTGCCCATGTAATTGTAGCCCCTCTGTACAGTATGTTCTCAAATAAAATTAAATTAAATTTAAAAAAAAAACTTCTTGCCTTTATTTTTTTTGTTTATTTTCATACATTTTTATTGTTATTATAAGGGTGATGTACAGAAGGGTTGCAGTTATATAAGTCAGATAAAGAGTACATTTCTTTTTGGACAACTTCACCCCTTCCTTCACTCTCTCCCAGTTTTTCCCTCCTAACTCCACCCACAAGTTGTATTGTGGATTTTCCACAAAGTGTCTAACGAGTACCACCACTGCATTTGTTCACCCTTTGTCCCACCATTTCTTGGCTCCCATTACCCTCCCAATAACAGATAAATAAATGAGACAAAAAAAAAGAAAAAGAAAACTCTAGCAACCAAGTCAAAACCTCATTTTGACAAATATTATTTTATAAAATCAAATACACATAGGCATTGTGCCTTTTGTTCCTCTCCTAAAAATATCCTCCTTTGGTCTCAATGTATGTGAATGCCTAGAGTCTCCTTGATTTCTCATCAAGAGAAGCACAATTTGTTTCACTGATTCCAATGCAATGATTTGATGGGGGTTTTTTTCTTTTTAAATTAGAAGACCAAAAAAAAAAATTAGAAGGCCAAGTGAAAACAGATGGGTGAAAGGTTTTCTATGTTTTATGGATAGTTCACAGCCCAGAGAATTAGGAAAAAACTTGGAGTGGGTATTAAGATGGAGTATTATTTTTCAGTTTTGATTACATAGTATTAGCTTCTGGAAAACTACATAGATAATTACCTTTTTCAGCTATTTTCTTAGCTCAACATAAAGGACATTTCATGTATTAAAATAGGTCACAGAAAACAGTGCATTGGTGGTTCATGTCTATAATCCTAGCTGACATCTGAGGAATGAGGCTTGAAGCCAGCCAGCATGGACAGAAAAGTCTCTGTAAGACTCCAATTAACCACCAGAAAAAATGGAAGTAGGATTGTGTCTTAGAGAGGTAGAGTGCTAGCTTCAAGCACAAAAGCTCAGGGATAGTACTTAGGCCCTGAGTTCAAGCCCCACAACTGATTTTTAAAAAATAGTGGATTAGAAGGAAGATGGCAGAGGAGAAGCTGGAGGTTAAACAAGCTCTCACATAGAAAGCAGTTTTAGTGTTCCAGTGAACAGTCCTAGCCTAGAAAATCACACCAAGTGTGCTATCATAGTACAGAGAGTTTGGGCAGAGTGGGAAAATCCAGGCTAGGAGACAGATCTGAGCACTTGCCGGTAGCCACCACTGCAGTAGCAGCGGTGGTGGTGGTGGTGGTGGTGGCCTTAGCGGCCATACCAACAAAGAGAGTCTGGGACAAAGGTGCCAGATGTGGCGGGTGAGCAGATTCTACTCTCCACCAGCAAGAACTGACAAGGAGCAGACATCTTCATCCTGCAGATCGCAGACTGGAGACGGCCCAGGAACCAAGACTCTGGCATGAGTAGAAGTCTGACATCCTCACTCCTTCTCAGGGAGCAGGGTAGGGAAGGCCGCCCCTCCCCACCACAAGAGATCTCCATCTTTGATACTGACAAAGGCCTGGCTGAGCACCTAGCTCCAACTCAGGCCCTGGAAGAAAACAAAAGAGTCATTTAGCAGGTTACAGGAACCTGACCTGACCTGCCAGGCTTAGCTCCTCCCAGGGGAAAGTCACCCAGCCCAGGCAGAGTAGGCTCTATCCCAGAAGGAGTGACTTTCTTCACTGGGTAAACAGAGCCAGAGGCTGCCTCTCCCCACAGCAGCCTAGACAAACAATTGAAACTCAGTAAACATAAACACTGAGAATGGCTCCAGGCTGGGCTCTGTGAATGTCTCAGAAGCTAACTCCTCAGGGAAAAGCTACTGTCTGCTAAAAGGCCTCAACTCTACCCAGAACCTAGCCTCATCACAGCATCTCCAAACTAGAGGAAACAGCCATCTCCCTCTTTAGTTATACTCAAAGTAGATCTCCCTCCCACTGAACTAGCCTGGGAGAGGATCACAAAGTCTTGGTTAATGCAGAGCATTTTTCTGCCTGCTCAAACAAACTGACTTCAGAAACCAATCAAGCCATAGAATAACCAAACACCATAAGCAGACCAGAGACTGCAACATGGGACTGCAACATGGGACTGGTTACAGACATGGGGGAGATACAGGAACTTCCCATTCCCTTTTTTTAATTTTTATTATTTGTTAATTGTTTTCCATTCATCTTTTTTTCTGCTCATAATTGTTATTTTAGGTGTATGTGTGTGTGTGCTTTTTTTTTAATCTTTTTTGACGTTTTGGTCCTTTTTTATTATTCTTTTCATTTTTTTCTCTTTCTTTCTTTTTTGCATGGTTTAATTGCTCATCCCCAGATATATACCCATCGTCGATTATTAGACCTTATCCCCCATTGTGTACATACTTAATCCAGAATTTATTACTAAATTCACAACCTCTTAGAATTAACTTCTTCAATAGCAGTATTATCTCTTTATACTTATATAATTTTCAAGTAACCAATTTTCAGAATTTTATTTTTTAGTTTTTTATGTTTCATTTCTATCCTTCCCCTCCTTTCATCCTATCCTTTTCTTCTCTCAATATCATTTCTTTAATCTTACAATAATTTTTAAGGGTTTCACTTTTAAATTTTAAATTTGTTTTTATAATTTCTCATGTTTTTTTAAAAAATCTCTCTCTGATCATTCTGTCCAATCCATTTCCCTCTTTGAGATTAGGACTTGGTTTAATTGACATTCCTTTTCCTCTCCACATCCATCTACTCCTATTTTTCCCGACATTTCTACCTAAACCTAATATTTTCTGGTTTGCCAAATTCTTCTTTGCTGCTTTTAGTCCATTAATCCATAATTGTTTGATGTTGAATAGATTGTTTCTGTTGAACTAGATTGTATCTGCGGCCATTTTGACTGTGCTACTGCAGGACTCTAATTGATGCTTGCTTTAAAATACAGTCTAGCACAAAATTGGTTTTACTTTCATACCAAATGGGCAAAACAAGCCAGAGAAACACAAGAAAAATGGCAAGTCTGGGTATCTCAACTCCCACTCATGATAACCACATGACAGAACAGTTAATGAAAAATCCAGAGGAGAGTTCCCAAAAAGCTCTACAAACACTACTGGTAAACATGGTGAATGAAAACATTGAAAACCTGCAAAGGACTCACTGTGAGTGTGATAGGGAGCAAGACCAGGCTAACCAGAGATTAATACAGGAATCTCGTGAGTGTGAGGAAGCTACTCAAAGATTAATACAGGAATTGTGTGAGCAGGCTAAAACAGTCAAAGAGAAATACAGGAATTGCGTGAGCAGGCTGCGAACAGTCAAAGAGAATTACAGGAATTACGTGAATGTGAGGAAACTAATCAAAGAGTAATACAGGAATTGCATGAGCGGGATGAGAATAGACAAAGATCAATAGAGGAATTCATGGAATCCATAAACAGACAGCTGAAGGAATTCAGGGAGACACAAAGGGAATGCTGAATGGAGCCTCTCAGAAGGAAAGGAAGTCCAAGGAAACCATAACCAAACAACTAAGTGATTTGAGAATAAACACTGAACAACAAATTAAGAAGTAAAGAAGTTCATACAAGATCTAAAACAAAGTTCCAACAAAGAATTTGAAGCCATCAAAGCCAACCATTTAGAAGGAAAAGAAATAAAAAACAAAGTAGAAAGTCTTGACAGTAGGTTAGACCATGCAAAAGACTGAATCTTGGGGATTGAAGACAGCCTAGATATAGAGAAAGAACATACAACTATCCAAGACAAATCCAAGAAATATGATAGATCTATTCAACACTTGGAAGACACCATAAGAAGGCCTAATCTGAGGATAATGGGTGTAGAGGACCTAGAGACAGAAGTTAATGGTCTAGGAAATTTATTTAACAGGATCCTAGCAAAGAACTTCCCATACATGATAGGCCTATTCAGATACAAGAACCTTTAGAACTCCTAATAGAACAGACCAGAACAGGACATCCCACTGTCATATTATAATCCATACAGGATCAATTCACGAAGGAAAGGATCCTTAAAGCTGTCAAGGAGAAAAGAGCAATCACCTATAAAAGGAAACCAATTAGAATCACCCCAGATTCCTCAGCAGAGAGCAAGAAGAGCCTGGAATGATGTATGCCATGCCCTAAAGACAAACAACTATCAACCAAGAATACTGCATCCAGCTGAACTCTCCTTCATAACCAAAGGTCAAATAAAAACCTTCCATAGCAAAAAAACTGAAACAATATATCTCCACCAAACCAGCCCTACAAAAGATACTTAAAGATGTCCTACACATAGAAAATCAACAAGACCACAATAAAGGCCAAGAAACCACACCCAAACTGAGAATCCAAGAACCATAGGAAGAAAACAGTTGGTGCAGCCCCCAAGGTAGATAACATGGAAGAAATTACCAAACACCTCTCACTCCTAACTTTCAACATTAATGGACTTACCTCTCCAAATAAGAGACACAGACTGTCTAGTTGGATTATAAAGCAAGATCCTTCTATCTGCTGCCTTCAGGAGTCACACCTTGCCCATAAAAACAAACATACTTTGAAAGTGAAAGGCTGTAATAAAATCTACCAAGCAAACAGTCCCCATAAATAGGCAGGATATTTTATCATATAAAATAGACTTCAAATTAAAATTAGTGAGAAGAGATAAAGAAGATCGCTACTTACTAATTAAGGGATCTTTCCTTCAGGAGAATATTACAATTCTAAATATCTATTCGCCAAACAATGGAGCTCCCAAATTTAGACAAGAAACACTACTTTCCCTCAAATCTCACATAGACCCAAAGACATTCATTGTTGAGGACTTTAACACACCATTATCCCCAATAGATAGATCAATTTGGCAAAAAACAACAGAGGAACTGCAGATCTAAACAACTGCATAGATCAATTAGATTTAACAGACATCTACTGAATATTTCACCCAGAAGCATCAGAATACACGTTTTTCTCAGCAGCACATGGAACATTTTCCAAAACAGACCACATTGTATGACACAAAGCATACTTGTCCAAATTCAGAAATATTGAAATTATACCTTGCATTCTCTCAGACCACAAGGGAATAAAATTAGAACTCAGCACCAAAAGCCACTAAAAAAGTCCTGTAACAAATGGACACTGAACAACACACTGTTGAATCACCAGTGGGTCATGGAAGACATTAGAAAGGAAATTCAAATGTTCATGATATTCAACAAAAATGAACACACAAATTACCAGCTCCTCTGGGACACAGCAAAGGCAGTACTCAGAGGCAAGTTTATAGCTCTGAATACCAACATCAACAAACTGGAGAGATAAACTCCAATCCAGTAGACAGAAAGAAATAATTAAAATTAAATCAGAATTAAACGAATTAGAATAAAAAAATAGAAAAAATCAATAAAACAGAGGTGGTTCTTTGAAAAAATTAAAATCGACAGACCCTTAGCAAATCTTATCAAAAACAGAAGAGAACACACCCAAATAAACAAACTCAGAGATGAGAACGGAAACATCACCGCAAAAACAACCAAGATTCAGAACATTATATATAAGGGAATACTTCTCAAAACTTTATGTTAATAAGTTTGAGAACTTGGCAGAAATTGACCTTTTCCTAGCAAATATTGACATGCCAAAACTAAAACAAGATGAGTTAAACCAACTTAGCAGGCTCATATCAAGCACTGAAATAGAAACAGCAATAACAGATCTCCCATCTAAGAAAAGCCCAGGACCAGACGGACTTAGAGTAGAATTCTACAAGGTCTTCAAAGCAGAGCTCACATCAATACTCCTCCAACTCTTCAATGAAATTGAAAGAGAAAGTTCACTAATGATCTCCTTCTATGAAGCCATCATAACCCTCATCCCAAAACCAGTCAGGGACTCCTCAAAGAAAGAGAACTATAGACCCATTTCTTTGATGAACATTGATGCAAAACTTCTCAACAAAATTTGTCCAATAGACTTCAACAATTTATCAAAAAAATCATGCACCATGATCAAACAGGATTCATTTCAGGGATGCAAAGCTGGTTCCATATATGCAAATCAATTAATATAATTCTTCACATCAACAAGAGCAAGGATAAGAACTACATGGTTATCTCAATAGATGCCGAAAAAGCATTTGACAGGATACAATACCCCTTTATGATGAAGGCTCTGGAAAAGCTAGGAATCCATGGAACATTCCTCAATATTATCAAGGCTGTATATGACAAACCTGCAGCCAGCATTGTACTTAATGGTGAAATACTAAAGCCATTTCCTCTAAACTCAGGAAGGAGACAAGTATGTCCACTCTCTCCAGTTCTCTTTAATTTAATATTAGAATGTCTACCTATAGCAAGACAAGATGCAAATACAAAAGGGATCCAAATAGGGAAAGATGAAGTAAAACTCTCCTTCTTTGCAGATGACATGATCTTCTGTTTAAAGAATCCCATGGACTCCACTCCCAAATTACTCAAGATGATTCAAAACTTTGGCAAAGTAGAAGGGTATAAAATTAACCCTCAAAAATCAATGGCTTTTCTGTATGCCAACAATTAGGAAAGTGTGGCTGAAATCAGGAAAGCAACTCCATTCGTAATAGCCCCACAAAAAATAAAATACCTAGGAATTAACTTAACCAAAGAAGTGAAGGACCTCTATGATAAAAACTTTAAAAACCTGAAAAAGGAAATCAAAACAGAACTTAGAAAGTGGAAAAGCCTCCCATGCTCCTGGATTGGAAGGATCAACATCGTGAAAATGGCCATACTTCCCAAGGCTATCTACAAATTCAGTGCAATACCTATCAATATTCCAACCTCATTCTTCAAGGAAATAGAAGAGGCAATCCAAAAATTCATATGAAACAATAAAAGACCCCGAATAGCAAAAATGATCCTTAACAGAAAGAGCAGTGCTGGAGAAATATCAATACCAAATTTCAAACTCTACTACAAAGCCATAGTAATCAAAACAGCTTGGTACTGGCACAAGAACAGACCTCAGGACCAATAGAATAGGACTGAAAAGCCATAAATGAATCCACAGACATATAGGCATCTAATCTTTGATAAGGGATCTAAAAAAAAATAGAATGGAAGAAAGACAGCTGCTTAGTAAATGGTGCTGGCAAAAGTGGTTAATCACTTGTAGAAAACTAAAGCTAGATCCTTATATATCACCCTGCACCAGAGTCAACTCCAAATGGATCAAAGACCTCGGAGTCAAAGCAGACACCCTGAAAACATTACAGGATGGAATAGGAGAAACCCTAGGTCTCCTTGGCACAGGCCAAAATTTTCTTAATAGAGACCCAGAAACACAACAAATCAAAGAAAGGTTGGCAAATGGGATTACAGGAAGCTGCAGAGCTTCTGCAAGGCAAAGGACATAGCTAGCAAGATCAATAGAAAGCCCACATATTGGGAAAAGATCTTCACTAGCCATACAATGGACAAGGACCTCATATCTAAAATATACTTGGAACTCAAAAAATTAAATCCCCCAACAGCAAATCCCCAAAGAAATAACTTCCCAATAAATAAGTGGGCTAAAGACTTAAAGAGAAACTTCTCTGAACAGATAAGAAGGATGGCAAAGACACATGAAGAAATGCTCAACCTCCCTAGCCATAAAAGAAATGCAAAGCAAAACAACATTGAGATACCACCTCACCCCAGTTAGAATGGCTATAATCAAGAACTCGATGCTGGAGGGGATGTGTACAGAAGGGAACCTTACTGCATTGTTGGTGGGAGTGTAAATTTGTTCAACCACTTTGGAAAATAGTATGGATGTTCCTTAAAAGACGCTCGCTATTGTTTCTAATATATTTATAAAATGATGTCTTTGTTGCTTCGTATGTCCCTCCCCTACAGTGTAACCCCTGTTTTCACTGTATTTGATGTTGGTGTAATTTGAGGAGGGGAAGTAAAAAACAACTTCTTTAAATAGGGACACAGGTGGACCCATTGTAACAATGAGATGTACAAGACATCATGTCAAAAAATGAACTTTACAACTTTGGCAGGGGGTGGGCAGCACGACCGGGCAGAGATGGGAGGGCAGAAATGGTAAGGGGAAACAAAGGAGGAGGCAACAATGCTTGATAAGAAATGTACTCATTATCTTGCTCATGTAATTGTAACACCTCTGTATGGTATTTTCACAATAAAAAAAACTTACTAATAATAAAATAAAATAAAATAAAATAGTTCAGAGTTAATCTCTTCAATATTGGATTCCAGAACTTCTGTCTCAGTATCCATGGCTGTCTTCTTTAGATCTCACCTAGCTTCTAAAATGTAAAGCAAGGAAGTGGATCCATCCAGAATAGGGAACGTCTGTGTTTCTCAAACATAGGATACATTAGAACAGCCAACCCTGGACATTAAGTGCTCACAACATTTCTCCTGGCCTTACCACCATCTCAACAGGAGATTCTAGGTCTACACTTTCTCATTGAAAGACAGGCACACATTACTACATAATGAAATGTGGAGAGACTATAGTGCGGTAGTCAGAACACCTGTCCTTAACATCTGCATGCTTCCCTTGCTTTTCACCAAGGGAAGTACAACTCCTCTGAGTCTTGATTTTCTCTCTGTAAATCAAGGATGATTGATGGTCCTATGTGATAGTTATGGGTGTGTGTGTGTGTGTGTGTGTGTGTGTGTGTGTGTGTGAGAGAGAGAGAGAGAGAGAGAGAGAGAGAGAGAGAGAGAGAGAGAGAGAGAGAGAGAGAAGGAGTCTATACTGGTACTGGGGCTTGAACTCAGGTCTTCTCATTCTCACATAGCTTTTTCATTCAAGGCTGGTGCTTTACCAGTTGAGCCATAGATCCATGTGTTATTTTTGCTGGAGTCTGCCCAGCTGGCTTCAAACCAGGATCCTCAGATCCTCACAAGTGTGAGCCCTAATGCCCTGTCTTACATGATAATCTTAACATATGCCTTAAATAAATCACTCATTATGGGGTTCTCCTAAAAGAATCAACCACTGTAGTAAGAACTCAGTAGTTGATTCATGTCCAACTATACAGCATTGTAAGACAATCTTGATTGAATTCAGCCTATCCACAGTTCCTATCCTGACTCTATGCCAGCTATTGAGAATAGAACTCATAAACTGCACAATCCCTTAGACACCACCTCTTCTATGACACACTGTAGACCTCTGTATCTCTGTGAGGACCAATGACACTTAGAAAATACTCCCCATGTCTGTCTCTAGTAGTAAATTAATGATGATCCCCATGTTTATCGTAAATTATGGTAGTATTACATGACTTCCAAAGTAAATATTTTCTTGGTATACTGGCACATTTAGAAAATAAATAGCTTTGCAGACCATTCCCTTATGCCAAAAGTAACAAACAGAAGTAACTGAGGTTTGTGTTGAGATATTATTTCTTTCATAAATAATAAATTCCAAGCATAAAGTCGATTTCTCAGGCTGCCAACTGTCAACTAAGTCCCTTCTATAACTGCCTGTGTTTTTCTTTCTAATTGTAGGAAAGGACTAGAAACCCCAGTCTGAAAAGTCCAATTACATCTGTTCCTGAAGCATATACCTCCCTTAACCATTACAAAACCAAGGAATAAGGCAACTTCTAGATTTTTCTTTTAACAACAACAATTGCTTTTTCTCTCCTGCAAATGAACTAAAGTAACAATTTCCTTTAGCAAAACCAGCCTGATTTCTGAATTAATGCTGTCTAATAGGATTTTCTTCAAAGTACAAAATGCCTTTCTGTGGAGAATCAAAGGAAGATTTCCCAACAAGGGCTTGTTGCTCCTCTTTGCAATGTATGTCATAAGTTAAGGAGGCGATTACCGCTGCCATTTCAATTTGTATCAGTCTTAAGGTCAAGCAGAAGCTTGTAGTAAATTCTGCTTCTGACTCAGGCAATTATAAATCTAACATCTGACTTCTTCAATTTGTAAAACCTTAGTTACCATCCCTACCATACAAGAATATCTTCCCCAGCCATTAGTAGATAGTGTTCTAGTTTGAAGCTTTACCCACTGCTCACTGCAATATTTACAGGAGGAAATAAACACTAGTGATTTGACATTCCTGCCAAAATTATGCATCTATCCATATATCCCCAACTATTGAATATTAAAAACGTTACTCAAATTCTCTGCATGGCATTCCATCTACACTGAAAACATCTACTGGGGAACATCTTACAAACACCTCTAAGATTGAGATGAACATATTTATCTACATCTATACACTATGTTCTTCCTGAAGCTCCTGATCAAGAAACATATACCCCACCACCCAAGTCCCCAAGTCAATGAGCACCAACAGTGCACAAAACATTGGCCCCATTCCTCCAGACAACTTGCCTTTTTCTCTTTATCTGTTCTAAACCCGATTCTCACACATCCAAGCCTTAATGCAATGGGCTTCCCAAGGATGGTTTAAATGCTTGCACACGTGTGTAAGCAAGTTCATTGTCTTCTTTTGATTTAAAAAATTTCCAACCAGTTCACTAAATATGTGCAGAACCTTGGAGACAGTGGAGGGGAAAACTGCCTTACAAGGTACAGTGGCCATCTCAATAGACCATCCATGTCATCTCAATCTATAGATTGCTACTTCCCTTGCCATAAGATCCTTGTGTCTCTCCACATGAGGGCATTCTCTGTCTGTAAATGGGTGCTCTGCCATAGATAGGGCTGATCAGGAGGGCCAAGGAGTTAGTATGACTCTTGTACACTAGTAGGTTTCCTTGTACCTCAGTAAACATTCCTGAGCTAGATCTATCCAGAGTTTCAGAAGGTCTTCAAAAGTCTGTGACCTACCTACTCATTAACATACTTTTTTTAGCCAATCTTGAGGCTTAAACTCAGAGCCCAAAGTGCTGTCCTGAGCTTCTTTGTACTCAAGGTTAGTGCTCTACCACTTGCGCCATACCACCACTTCTGCCTTTTTCTGAGTAGTTTATTGGAGATAAGAGTCTCAGACTTTTCTGCCCAGACAGGCTTCAACCACGATCCTCAGATCTCAGCCTCCTGAGTAGCTGGGATTACAGGCATGAGCCACAAGTGCCTGGCTTCATTAACATACTTTTTATTTTCTTTCCTCTCTTATCTGATCACTTCTCAATGTTCTCTGATTACTTTCTAGTAGTACCCTCTCAAATAAATTGCTTATACTCACTTGCTTGCTTACCTTTTGTTGTCCATCTTAGACACAGACTAAGACGGAAGAGTACCTGCAGAGGCTGTGGCCTAACAACCCTGGAGAAGGAATTATATTGGCTAGGGATGGGTTGGGCCAATGAACTGGCTCCAAAGGCTGAATGCTAGAACTTAACTGGATATTCCTCATGGCCACTTGCTCCTTGGAAAGTGTCTAACTATAGCAAATGGTCAGTTTCAGGTATGAGTGGACAATAAACAGAGTTACCCCTAGCTCTGCTTCATCTACCTGAGGGGTCTAATGCCCATCCCAGGAAATTTCACTGTTCTCTGGGAAGAAAATCTCCAACTTATTACCACTCAGATGTCTTATATGCTGGCAAGATCTTAGGCTCCTTGGAGGTAGCAACTCTACTGTTGGACACAGCCTTATACCAGCAAGGAATAAAGGTGATCTAGCTGAAGTTACCTGACAATTCAGCAGTCAAGAACCTCTCAGTAAGAGAACCTCTGGGAAGAGAGAAAATGAGGCATAAATATCATTTGCATGAGGCTGAGGAACTCTGAGGATCACACTATTTTGTAGTTAAGGTTTTGTTGTACTTTGAGAACCCCATCATTGAGTAACATGGCCTTACATCAGAGTTAGCCCAACAATATTAGAACAAGGAAAGCATAGACTTCTGACCAAATGTCAAAGGTACAATACTAACCTAGAAGGGAGCAAATTGCATTACTTAACTATGATTTGGCTGTTCATATTTGGCTACATAATTACATGAATGTGACCATCATTCTATAGAAAACATAGTTGGGATTTTGAACTTCACTCTTTTCTTGTGCAGTACCATACTCTCCTGTGATGCTGAACAGAAATGGGAAGCCCCAGCTTCCAGCTGGCCATGTGATCATAAGAATAAACTACCAGTACTGCACACTCCACAGTGAACTGTGTTGCTGTGCTATGAGGTTTGGTAGTTTAAGTGTATTCAATGCCTTTTTGACTTACCATATTTTCAACTTATCATGTGTTTATTGGGACATAACCCCATTTAAGACAATGGGCATTTTTCCTTATCCTGTTGCTATATGGAGTCAAACAAAATCTGCTAAGCTGAGTTTGAAAGTTTTGACTAAGTCCCAAAGCAAATACTTAGTCACAAATGTGCAATGACTTATCCAGCTGAGAAAACATTAATGTCATAAATGAAACTACAGTCTAAAATTTAAATATTAAAAAATGAGATCCTTTCCATGACATATTTCCAAAACATTTGTCTGAAACTCAAACCACAGAGGAAAATCAGATATGAGCAAGGCTCAGGAAAAAAAAATGGAGGAAAAGAATCTGCTGTGAGTGTAGACCATCATCTGCCTACTCAATGATGAATGCTCTACACTACAGCAAAATGCTCTCAGCAAAACCACTAATGCTTTCAGCACCAGGACCAAAACTGATAAACAAATTATAAACAAGCATCTTCCAGAAAGCTTCAGAAAAGACCACCTGGCCATCCTCACAAATCTGTATGCGATTTCCCTATTTCTCAGGTATCAGCCAGTCTCAAAAGTGACTGGATTCTACAGAACAAGAAAAGACTATTGAAACATCAATTTCCTAAAATTACCACTGAGAACGTGATAAATACACATGAGGAGTGTATATTTCTAATCCCAAGCCTTGTCTCCAAAGAAAACTGAAGTCCCAATTCTGGCATTTATCCATGAGAAGTTCTATGACTAAAACACAACCCCGAAATTCTTGACCCAGGTTACAGGCAGAAATGAGATCCTAGCAGAGAGAGGTAGGGCTATAGGGGTATCAAGGGAGGCTCTAAATTGAGTTTGATGATCGTAGCTTGGGAAGTTTCTTTTCCATTTCTCCTCCTATGACTTCATTGTCAGTTACTGCCAAATGCTCTGCCTGCTCTGTCTTTCCTTCCTTCTCCCCCCTTCATCTTTCACTAATAAGATCAACAGGCTGCCACTCATGACCTGAGTCTGCTGGGATCTAGAGCTTCCTTAGCAGGATGTGTGTGGATTTAACACTCAAGGAAAAAGAGGCCAAGCCTAACAGTACAGTGTAATCAGAGCCTCCTAGGTCATAGTTGGAATGCAAATGACACCCATATCTTGGTAACACCTCCTGCAGGGATTAGCAAGGGGGGATGTCTAATCTTCTACATGTCTCCCTCATGTCTTTGGCTGAGGCATTGCTCAAAGCCCCAATCATAGTTTCTTTTCACCTCAAAAGTGTAGAGGGCACTTAGACACGCTTCTGTTAAAGAAATTCCATAGCAACATCGACAGACAAGCTGCTCCAGCTTTTTGGTTGCATGAATATTTCCCACTTTGGAGAGCTGATGAGAAAAAAATGCTCAGACTCAAAGGAAAGATGAACATCTTTCCACTGAGGCTATCGGTTATCTGTTCATTGCTATATAGTAAGTCTTCTGTATCCTAGGGCTGGAGATACAGCTAAGCAGTTGAGCATTTGCCTAAGCCCTGTCTTTGCAATCCAGCACTTTAAAATAAAAATCCTCCACAACTCTATGGCTTAAACCAATGACCACGTTGGCTCTGCCTTTAAGTATATGGGTTAACCACAGGGTCTAATAATTTTAGTTGGCCTTCCAAAGTTTACCCCTCACCTGAAATGTTAGCTATGGATTGACTGACCCAGAGTGGGTGACAGTAGCAATTTAGTCATGTGTCTCATTTTGCTTATCCAAGTTGTTCACATATGGTGGTAGCAGCTCCACAAAAATGGAGTTATGCTTGTTGTTCCATTTTCATAGTTACATTTCCACATATGTACAATGATTATTGTAGAAAAGCAAGCATATAAAAAGAAATGCTTTGAGCTCTACTATAGAGCCATAATAACAAAAACAGCTTGGTAATAGCACAAAAATAGATCCAAAGACCAATGGAATACATTAGAATACCCATATACTTATATTCAGCTGATATTTGACAAAGGAGCTGAAGACATACAGTGGAATAAACATAGCCTCTTCAATTACTGGTGCTGGGAAAACTGGGCAGCCACATGCAGAAACTAAAAGTGGATCCCATCCTGTCACCATGCACTAACATCAGCTCAAAATGGATTAAAGACCTCGATATCAGACCTGAACCTCTGAAACTACTGCAGGACAGAGTCTAGACACTAGAACTTATAGGCACAGGCAGGAACTTCCTGAACAGAGTCCCAGAGTCACAACAAATTGGAGAGAGACTTGACAAAATGGGATTATCTTAAAATAAAAAGGTTCTGCACAAATAAAGACAGCCAACTAATTGGGAAAAAATATTTACCAGGAATATATCTGACAAGGACCTACTATCCAGTATATACAGGGAACTCAAGAAACTAATCCCTCCCAGCCTAACAAACCAATTACTAAATGGGCAAGGGAACTAAAAAGAGACTTCTCAGCAGAGATAAAAATGACAAAGAAACACATGAGGAAATGTTCACCATCACTGGCCATAAGGGAAAGACAAATAAAAAACAACCCTGAGATACCATCTTACCCCAGTCAGAATGGCTTATATCCTAAATTCAAACAACAAATGCTGGTGGGAACAAGGAGAAAGAGGAACCTTAGTGCACTGCTGGTGGGAATGTAAACCAATACAACCACTGTGGAAAGCAGTCTGGAGGTTCCTCAGAAAACTAAATATAGACCTTCCATATGACCCAGCCATACCACTCCTCGGCATCTACCTTGAGCAACAGGAACCAGGATACAAGGACACATGCATCCCCATGTTCAATGCTGCACTATTCACAATAGCCAAGATATGGAAACAACCCAGATGCCACACTACAGATTAATAGATCCATAAATTGTGGTACCTATATACAATGGAATATTACTCAGCCATTAGAAAGAACAAAATAATGGCATTCGCAGGGAAATGGATGGAACTAGAACAAATCATGTTGTGTGAAATAAGCCAAGATCAGAGAGACAAACAGCACATGGTCTCCCTGATATGCAGATGTTAAATTCAAAATGCAATGAGATATGACAACGTAAACAGGACTCAAGAAACAAAGGGTCTCCTCTTAATTTGTCATATTGTTTTTAGATGACTTTTAGATGTTCTTGACCCCACATTTGGTTATGTACCTGTGCACATACGAAGGAAGCTATGAGGAGGGCACATAATCAGAGGGAAGCAGTTGAAAAAATACAACAGAGGGGCCCATCAGCAGCACTGGACATTGATGAAAGTGAACTGAGCAACTCAAGGGCAGCGATGGGAGGGAGGGAATGAGAGGGATAGAGGGAATAGCTTACATACACTAAGCAAAAGGAAAGAAATGTACATATCAGCCAATGTGGAAGAAATAGTTGTATTGTCAAAGGTTGTAGAGTTCACAAGCTGTATAGACCATAATAATGACAATTCAATTTGTGAAGGTAAAAATGTGTTTGTGACGTTAGCTAAGTATCAATGTCCCACAGTATTGTGACGTTTGTGTAATCACTTAATCCAATAAAGAAATTTTAAAACATAATAAAGAAATGTCTCATCTGATGAATCAGGATTGATTAATGTTGAATTTAACAAAATGTTTCAGTTTATTGATATTATTTGTGTACTTATTATTAGAAACAGCATAACAAGCTAAAACTGTGTGTGTGTTTGTTTGCGTGCCAGTACTGAGACTTGATCTCAGGACCTGGATGCTGTCCCTTAGCTTTCTTGCTGGTGCTCTACCACTTGAGCCACAGCTCCACTCCCAGCATTTTGCTGGTTCATTGGAGATAAGACTCTCATGGTCTGTGGCAAAAAAATCATAGAAATGATCATAAGAAGAATATGTATATATTCTTTCCAGTCTGACTTTCCATAATTGAATGGGTTGGTAATAGAATTTTGCATTCTGTTCAGTCTTCCCTGTTTCCATGTTGTGTTGAGAATCAGAATTTTAATGAACACAGAGGATCTCACTGAGTCACAGAGCTTGCTGACCCATCAGAGTATTACTGGCCACTTACAATGTTTTCCTGTCCTGTGCACCAGCCACACTCATAGGCATGTATGCTCAACAGGTAATTTAATGGAAGCCAAAAAGAGACTCACAATTTCACTGTCACATTGATGATTGTGACTATGTATATTTAAATGCTTGCTTTTCTACACAACAGTTTTTGTTATATACAAACAAACACTAAAATGCATGCTGATGTTGACAGAAGGAAAACATCTGGATATGGTGGCTAATGCCTGTACTCTTAATTACTTGGGAAGACAAGAAAGGGAGGATTGTACTTTGAGACCAGCCTAGACAAAAAGTTTCAAGAACCCATCTCAACTACTAGCTGGGCATGATGGCATGTGCCTGTCATTCCATCTATGGAGGGAGGCCAAGACTGGGAAAACTACAGTTCTCAATCAGACCAGCTTTTAAAAAAAAATGTTTGTGAGACCCCCATCTCAACAGAAAAAGCTGAGCATAGTCGTTTGTTCCTATCATCCCAACTACTTCAGAAAGCATAAGTAGAGGATTTAGTCCAGGCTGGTACAGGCAAAAATGTATCAGGCACTGTGCTAGGAGATGCAGATATGATGGTGAGTGAGACCAGAAACTGCTTTTAGTTTTGATGGGTGATCAAGTTTGGGAAGAAAAAAAGCAAATAATAGTAAATAATAGTAAAAGTAAATAATAGTAAATAGTTTTCTCTAAAGCAAACTAAAGTCAACACAAGAACAGCGTGTGACAAGTGGTTTTTTCTTTCTTGCTATTGTTTTTAACATATTTATAATGTATTATGTGATTTTTTTTGTTTCTTTTGTATGTTCTTTCCTCATGGTATAACCCCTGTTTTCACTGTAGTTGATTCCAGTGTCCTGCATCTATCATATACATTTTTATACATAATTTGGAGAAGAGAAGGGAAATAACAAAATGTTGAAATAAGGATACAGGTTGACTCATTGTAACAATGAGATGTACAAGACACTATGTTCAAAATGAACTTTACAACTTCGGAGGTGGGGGCAGGGAGGACTTGGAGAGGTGGGGAGGGAAGGAATGGTAGGGAAAAAACAAAGGAGAAGGTAACAATGCTCAATAGGAAATTACTCATTACCTTAGTCATGCAACTGTGACCACTCTATACAGTATTTTCACAATAAAAAACATATATATATGTATAAATATATATATGACAACAGCATGTGGGGAAGAAGAAACATAGTTTAATTAGAAGAGTTAATATGGTAAAAAAAAAAATATTTCATGTGCATGTGTAAAAATGAAATAATGAAGCTTGTTGAAACTAATTCAAGAAGAAAGGTTGGGGAATAAGGGAGAGTGGTGGAGAGAAAAGTCTGATCAAGGGACATTGAATGCATATCTTAAGGTATTGAGGTAAAACTCCCCTTTTGCAAGTAATTGATACTAGGAAAAATGAAAGGCATCTTTGAGGAAGTGATGGTTTTGTGAAGACCTAGAAAATGTGAGAGAGGGTCAGGGGGTAAGAGCCAGCATGAGAGAATTCCAGGGCCAAAAAAGCAAGTCTGCACTGCTTAGGGCCTCTAGACTCAGGAAGCAAAAAGTATATAGTTCTCATAGGATACATTTCATATGCTCCTCAAACATACCATGGTGGTTTAAATTATGTTAAGAGGTCTTGCAGTTTATTCTTTTGCTAATAAAACACTTGACAAATATATGACAAGGATAGGAAATGTGTGAAATATTAAGGAAGAGCTTGTGACCCCCCAGAACATTCCATTTCTAAAATTTCCCCAGCCATTGTAGACAAGGTCTTCAGTGTAGTCCTGAACAAATAAATGTCTTTGGAAATTTATTCCAAAAGAAAAACAAGAATCAAAACCATATTTTTCCACTCTTTCTGCACAGCTGTGATCCATGGGGATCCACAATAATGAGAGGGCAAACCCAGAAACCACTCTCAACCATCAAGGCCTCCCCCAAACACCTGCCCAAGGAGAGGCCAAAAGGGAGGGCATGAAGGAAGGGAGGGGCTAATGGGACATGCAAGCAATCCTCTTGAATTCTCCACCTCCATACCCAACTGGCTCAGAAGTAAGGCCATTAACACCACCTGCAGATAGAAGCCAAGAAAAGCAGAGGCCCTAGTAGAATGAGTCTTTGAGAGTAAACCTCAAGTGGCAGTCAGAGCGAAGGAGATGGGATGGGAAATTTCTGGCCAATCCTCAGAGTAATTCTCATCTCTTGAGAATATCAGGCTGATAACATTGACAAACTGAAAACTGCAAAAGGTTCCCTCAATTCCTGACTACAGCCACACAGCAACACCACACTTCCTTTGCTTGTCTCACCATCACCGCTGTCCACTGCCTTCTTCACCTTGATTTTCCCTTGTCACCTGTCCATTGCTTCTTTTCTGATCTACTTTACCTTCCTCATTCACTGTACTGTTATATCAAAAAGATGGTAAAAGAGAGGAAGGGTGGGCAAATGAAGTCACAATATTCAATATATGTATGTGAAAATGGAACTATGAAAATGGAAGGGATGGGTGTGGTTGCACGACGGGGAGAATGAGAAAAGGAGTGATATTGATCAAGAAGCATTGTACTCATAAACTGACATGTTTTATTGGAACCCTTTTGTATCTGTACTCAATGATAATAATATCAATAATTAAGCCATTTGTAACAATAAAGAAGTTGTAGAGTTACACAGAAATCTCATGAAATAATGATATTTGTCATCTACAACAGTGTTTTTCCCCCAGCTCCAACTTGGACGGGATAATTCTGCTCTCACTTCCTGCTGGTAAATCTTCAATTAGTATGAACCTTTGAAGAGAAGCCTAGTATCACACAGAAAGTGCCCCAGTGTTTCCCTATCCTGTGCACCAGCCATACTCATGGACATGTATGCTCAGCAGGTAATTCAATAGAAGCCAAAAAGAGCCCCACAATGTCACTGTCCTTACGATAATGCTAAAAACTAGGAAAAAATGAAAGTGGCCAGTAATACTCTGATGGGTCAGCAAGCTCTGTGACTCAGTGAGATCCTCTGTGTCCATTAGAATTCTGATTCTGAGCACAATATGGAAACAGGGAAGATGGTTATTATGTGAAAAGAACAGAATAAAAAATTCTATTACCAACCCATTCCATTATAGGAAGCCAGATTAGAAAGAATACACAAAAATAATATTTGTCTTTCTTCTTATAATCATTTCTAAAAATATTTGCCACAGGCCATGAGAGTCTTATCTCCAATTAACCAGCAAAACGCTAGGAGTGGATCTGTAGCTCAAGTGGTAGAGCACCAGCAAGAAAGCTAAGGGACAGCATCCAGGTCCTGAGTTCAAGTCTCAGTACTGGCATGCAAACACACACACACACACACATAGACACACACACACACACACACACACACACACACACACAAACTTTTTAACTTGTTATTCTGCTTCTAATAATAAGCACACAAATAATATCAATAAAATGAATTATGGAAACATTTTGTGAAATCCATCCTGATTCATCACATGAGACATTTCTTTTTATATTCTTGCTTTTCTGAAATGTTTCTCTATCCTTCCTATACTGCCTCTCTCAAGATCAACTTAAGCACAGGAAGAATTCTCTATTTAACTCTAGCCATTGCATTTTCCATTAGGCAGATGTATTACATAGCTTCCAAACCTTGGCCCCAGTCAAGCAGACATGCTTTTGTCTATCACATCCTAAAGAGTATCTGCCACAGGAGGGAGAATTATTATCTCACTGTCCCAACAGGTATATTTCTCACCTACTCACCCCAGGCTCCTACTTCCATCCTTCCCTTGAAGCATCTCAAATATCTTCTTACTTCCTGTTGACCCACAAATCCTGCCACTCTGTGCCCATAACATCTTCCTAGACTTCATTATCCCTCCATAATCTTTAAAGTACCGTATTCTTCCAGCACTGTTCATCTTTACTGCATGATCCACACTGTATCTTTGTTTCACAACTCACTTTTATCTGCTCAATTCTACTGTACACCCTGAAGGTAGGAATGGACCAGTGCTTGATATTCAAGCAAAACTCTTCACAGTGCTTCACCTAGAGTTACTGAGTGATAGTTTATTAAGGGATTAATCATGAAAAAAGGAAAGGGGAGGGTGCTGGAACTGAGGCATAGCATTCTATACCTGTTCTGCATCTTGTCTACCTGTCAGACACATATTCAATACTCATTAAGCATCAAAAAATGTGTGTGGACATCCATAAACATGAAGCCATCTTAGCTAATTTTTCAAATGCATTAACCAGCACAAATGAATATGTATTACTGATGGTATCCATACCGATTTGTATGATATTCGAAGCTAGACTAAAAAACTATAGGCCATATTATTAATAATCTAATTTATCAGTAGAGTAAACTTGTAGATTTAATGTTGTGGTTACAAAGAATAGCATGAAATGTTTTGTAAAATAAATGTGTTGAGTAATTTTATCTGACATATTAAACTATGAGAGATCTGCATTAGACTTGCATAATAGACCACTTAGGCATGCATATTCAATGAATCATATTTGTGACTTTTCAAAAAGCAAGAGTGTTAATACTTCTAAATGGGAAATTTATGCTATAGAACTAATATTATATGTAGCAGATGCATAAATCACTGGCTATGTTAGAGACACGGTGCTCTTGCTAAACGTAATGGAGCTATAGAGTTGGAAGATTAGGGATCAAAATTCAGGGTTCTTTAACATAATCTTTAGGAAATTAGCTAATCTACTGGTGCTAGATATTCCTCATTTGAAAATGATCTGAACGTTCCACCTCCATTGCACTATCCTGAAGAGTAAGTGCTCAAACTTATACAACACACCAACACATGTGCTAGTCCTCGTACACTGGAAGCAGTAGATACAAAAGATAGGCATTGAGCGGGGCTTCTGTGGCTCACGTCTGTAATCCTAGCTACTTAGAAGGTTCAAAGCCAGGCTGGGCAAGAAAATCTGGGAGCTTTTCATCTCCAATTAACTACTTTAAAAAAAAAGCTGAAGTGAATGGATGGCTCAAGTAGTGGAATGCTAACCTTGAGTGAAAAAGCTAAGGAACAGTGACCAGACCCTAAGTTAAATCCCTATATTACCTATGAGAGAGACAGAGAGACAGAGAGAGAGAGAGAGAGCTGGTTGCTGTTGGCACACACCTGTAATCCTAGCTACTCAGGAGGCTGAGATCTGAGGATCACAGTTGAAAGCCAGCCCAGTCAGAAAAATCTGTGAGACTTATCTCCAATTAACCACCACAAAACCAGAAGTGGGGCCATGGCTCAAAGTGGTAGAGCACTAATCTTGAGCAAAAGATCTCAGGGACAGCCCCAAGTTCTAACCCCATGACTGACCAAAAATATATATATATATGGAGAGAGGGGGGGGTATTATGGCTGTTAATATTTTATCACAAAAGAATGTCATCTCCAAACTAATATTCTTAGTATGCCACTCTAAGCATCAAAGTTAAATAAAGCTTGTGAGAATTTCATCCAGACGTAACAAAGACAGTTTTTACGGTCCTCTGGATACAATAAAACCTGGTTAATGTTCCCCATTGCAACCAACACAACTCTATTAATGGGAAAGAGGCTGTCCTTTGGGGACCCTTGCTACACCAAGGAAATATCTTTTCAAGAAAGCATAAATATTAATGATCTAGTCTTCTCTTCCTCAAGAAAGTGAACTGGAAGCAGGTCCAAGCTTAATGGAAGAGTGGTGTTTTCTCTGGCCCAGTTGGAGAAGAAGGCTTATCTCAATCTATTGCCAGTACATGGCAAAACTTTACCTCCTTCTCAAGGAGTTCCTTGCAAGGTTAAGGTCTCTCACTGAATGCAGGCTCTTACACTGGTCCCTAAGTCACCATCTGGAAAAATATTCAACTCTAATTGAGCTTGACAGTCTTCAACCACAACATCATTTAAGTAACAAGGGCTGAGTTTGTTTTCAATATGACAAAGAATGGCAATTCAGTGGAAAAGGAAACAGTTCTAGAATGTAACTCTCCACGGACAAAGTTGTAGAGGTAACTAAAGAGAAGAAAGCAGAAAAGTGTTTCCCCAAACTCCTCCTGCAAGCAACTGAATAAATCACAAGGGTGGAAGAAAATAACTCAGTCATCTAATAAAACTACAATAATAATGATGATGACTTTGGAAATCAACATAGTTGGTAGTCATTTTTAATTTAACTTGATTTCTTTGGTGCCAGTCTTAGGGCTTGAACTCAGGGCTTGAGCACTGCCCCTGAGCTTTTGTGCTCAAGACTAGTGCTCTACCACTTGACCCATAACTCCACTTACAGCTTTTTAATAGCTTACTGGAAACAAGCGTTTTCATAGACTTTTCTACCTGGGCTGGCTTTGAACCATGATCCTCAGATCTCAGCCTCCTGAGTAGCTAGAAACATAGGCATGAGCCATCAACACCTGTCTCAACTCTTAGCCTTTTAATATATCAAAATATTATTATTGACCTCACCTTAATTATAGTACACATGAAAGAGATCACCAATATCCAAAGTTACACTCCACTTCTCTGTTTTTACTTCCTATTACTATGGATCTCTTGTAGGTTCATTCATCTTTCCTCTTCCTGCTCCTCTTGCCTCCTAAATCCTCCTAAAATTCACCTTCTCTCTCTCTTCCTCTCTCTCCCATTTATTTATATATGAATCTCCTCTCATAATCAGCTATCAAAATTATGTAAAGGCCCCAAGGCACTGTCTAAACGCTATTCCGCAGTCTCTCTGACCAAGTTCTGAGCATCAATTCTGTGTCTAGCTTGGCTTCATTCAGAGGGTGGGGTTTAATTGAATTTGGAAGCTAGCTGGATTCAAATAGTCAAATAGTGGCATTGGAAAATGATTAAGAATGGGAAGATTGAGCAGATAGCAGACATACAACACAGAGACTACACTGTTTCAAGGGATTGTTTTGTTGTTGTTGTCCTGGGGCTTGAACTTAGGGGCTTGGGTGTTGTCCCTGAGCTTTTATCTTTCTAAAGGCTAGTGCTCTGCCAGTTGAGCCACAGCCCCACTTCAGGCTTTTTTTTTTTGGTAGTTTGTGGAAGATGAGAGTCTAAGGGGCTTTTCTGCCTGGGCTGGCTTTGAATCTTGATATTTAGATCTCCTCCTGAGTAGCTAGGATTATAGGCATGAGCCACCAGCACCTGGCTCAGGGGATTCTTCTTAAAAGCAGAAGAACTTTTCCATATTCTAGGGTCTTCTGGAGTTTTTGTTGCTATTTTTATTGTTGGTTTTGTTGTTGTTGTTTGTGGCTGGTAGTATGGCTTGAACTCAGAGCCTAGATGCTGTCCCTTAGCCTTTTTGCTCAAGGTTAGAACTTCAACTACTTGAGCCACAGCTACACTTCTGGCTTTTTGCTGGTTAATTAGAGATAAGCCCAGGTTGACTTCAAATTGTGATCCTCAGATCTCAGCCTTCTGAGTAGCTAGGATTACAGCCTGAGCTACCAGTACTCAGTATGAATTTTCCATTTTTGTAAAATGCTTAAAGGTATTTCCTAGCACTCACTTTTTCAAGTTAAAAAGTGAGACCAAGGATGCCCTTCACTCATTCAACCCTCATTCAATCAAAAATCATGTCACACTTCCATGGACACCATCCTTACTGCCTCACCTGCCCACCATGGCTCAGGTAGCAGGTAGTGCTGTTGATTCCTCCCTTTCAATTTGGAAGAAGTGACTTGACTTCTGCAAAGTCAGGCTGCTTGTCTTCAAATGTTTTCCTAGAAGAAAGATAATTTTGCTATTCTCTGAACTTCGATGTCATCTAATAGCAGTTTTAGCACTGCCCCAAATTCCTTATGTTATCTCTTGATACCTGTTTCATGGATTATTATATAACCTTTGACTCTGAGTCTGCAGAAGAAAGTGCTTTTGAATATTTTAGTAATAGTAAGAAAAATTATACATAAGGTCCTCATTCCATGACATAGAATGAAGCATCCTCAGGGTTTTCCCAAATCAATATGATGAATTCTTCAGTGGGCCACCCTGAGTCCAAAACTGGAAAGAATCTGATCTCCTCTTTATCCATATATTTGGCTAAAATAACATTTTCAAGGAAAAACATCATTTAATGCTGATTATGTAGCATGTGAGATGGCAGCTTGTAACAGGTCTATATGCTAAATCTGAGAAAAATATTATTTTAGCAATTTAGTACCATGGTTCAAAACTCATGGCTTAAATCAGAATCCACTCAAGAGTTTATTCTAAGCCATCTTGAATCTAATCCTTGCTCCTCCCTCATCTGTTTTATTCAAATGTATGCCTGTGTGTTTGTGTGTGTGTGTGTGTGTGTGTGTGTGTGTGTGTGTGTGTGTGTGTGTGTGTGTGTGTGTGTGTGTGTGTGTGTGGTGTGTTTGTACTGGGGCTTGAACTGAGGTTGCTATCTCTTAGCTTTTTTCATTGAAGGCTGGCTTTGTACCACTTCAACCACAGCTCAACTTCTGGCTTTTTGCTAACTGGAAATGAGTCTCCACAGACTGGCCAATCCTAGGTACTCGCCTCTTAAGTAGTTAGGATTACAAACAAAAGCCATTGCTATCCAGCTAAAACAATATATTTTTAAGGATGATTATAGCATCTAAGATCAAAGATAGAATAAGATGCTTTTCTTCTTATCCATGTTCTCTAGTTTGTTTTAGGGTTAACTATAGCCAGGCCATTATAAATCTGCTTCAGAAGAACCTCACATCTTTCTTTACCAAAAGATATTTTAATGCCGACAATTAAAGCAAAACCCATATGTTGGTTACCGGCTTTTAAAAATTAAATCTAACGGCATATGCTTTAGATGGTAATGGCATTGTTCCAAAACTAACTAGAAAATCAGATAAAATACTAACGCATTGACTTGGAGGTTCTGGAGAGCTGCCAAAATAACCAGGACTTGAGAGTGCAAGACCGTGGAGAAAGGGGGACTGTGTTTGGGGGTGCAAGGGGTGACTGACCGCATGTTGCCTTGAAGCAGAATATGTGCTAAGTCTTGCCTTTGTGATGAACTAAATTTGAAGAAAAAGAAAAACCAGACAGAGATCTCTGGAAAAGAGATGGAGGAATCACTAGAACTTTGGAGAATCTCATGAAGAGGCAGAACAGAGAATTCAGACATTGTCTTAGTCCACTTCTAAGTGTTGAAAATCCATTTGGGACCCAGAACAATGTGCTAGATAATTTATAAATAATGTAAATTTATTTCTCAAAGTTCTGAAGACTGAGAAGTTAATGATCAAGGCATGGACACATGGTGAAAGCCCATTGTTAGTAGCCCCATTTGGCAGAAGGGACAGAAAAAGTAAATGGGAATAAACACTTTATCTCAGACATGGCAGAAGAGAAGGGACCCCATCTTCCAAGCCCTCTTATAAGGATTAGTCCCATCATTGAGGGTGGAGCTCCTATGGCCCAATCACCTCTTAAAGGTTCCTCTTCCTAATCCTGCTGCAGTGGGGATTACATTTCAACATGAATTTTGGAAGGCACACAAGCATTTCCACCCCAGCAGAGCAGCCTGGCAGAGATTACTGGAGCAAGTAAGAACCAGAGCAAAGGGAGCACAGGAAAAACAAAATCCTTAAGCCACTCAGAGAAGAAGCTGAAATTCAGTAGGAAACAGCTGCAAAGATAAGGTGTCTCCAGCAATATGACATACTAAATTAGGACAATGACAAATAACAGGGCCTTAGTATGCACCCCAGGCTTGTCAGTAAGTTTTACCCAAGGAGCAGGGATGAAGGAAGAACAGATGGAACCTTACTAAAACCCTCCTTGCATCAGCTCTGTGCCTGATTGTACCTCTGTACCTGCTCTCACTCAATTTGCTTACCAGAGTGAGGTAAGCTCTCTCTAGAAAAAGTTTACATCACCTTTAGTCTTCACAGCTTTCATAGTCAATGCCTGGAATTCAATCAGGCATATCAAAAATGAGACTCACCTCCAATTACCAGCAAAAAGCCAGAAATGGAGCAGTGGCTCAAGTGGTAGAGCATGAGCCTTGAGCAAAAAAGCTAATGGACAGAACCCAAACCTTAAGTTCAAGCTCTAGTACCAACACAAAAAAATAAACAAAAACAAAGGAAACAAGAGATCAAAATGACATAAAAACAAATTCACAAATGGCGCAGTGTTTGTCAGACATAGATTCACAAATTACTATGACTAATACATATACATATATGTATGTACAAATTTCATCAGAAACCTGTACGATACTTTTAAAAAAATCAAGTAGAAATTCTAATTTAAAATTATAATAATTGAAATTAAGAATTCAATAGGCTTCATAGCAAATTGGATACAACAAAAGCAGAAATGGTGATCTGGAAGACAGCCGAATATAAAATGTGCAGACATGAATCATAGAGAATAAAATGGATGGAAAATACTCAAGAGCATTAGTGAAATATGTTACACTATGAAAAGATGTGACACACTAGTAATTGAATCCCAAACGTATATAAGAGTTAGATTCCAACAGAAAGATATTTTAATACGTAGAAGCTGACAACTTCTGAAATACAGGATAGCAAATTTAGTTTCAAGAAGTATATGATTAATATAATTAAGTCAAAATTGGGCACATCAACTTGGACATGATGGCATCTCCTGTCATCTCAGCTACACAAAAGGCTGAGCTGGGGAAGATCAGAATTCCAGGCTAGCCTGGGCAACAACAACAACAAAAAAGTCAGGAGATTCTATCTCAGTGGAAGAAGCTGGTCATGGTGGTGGATGCTGGTCATCCTAGATAGAGTAGAAAGTATAAAATTAGGAGCATTGTATTTGAGACACAAGCATGGGCAAAAAGTGAAACCCTATCTCAATAAATAACCAGTATAGGAAAGGACTGGAGTTATAGCACTAGCACTATGCTTCTACCTAGCATGTAGAAGGCCCTGAGTTCAAAACTACAATGGCACCAAAAGGAAAAAAAAAAGTGGACTCATCATAGTAAAAACCAATGGAAAGAAAAAAGCAACAAAGAAAAAAAAACTGTTGGTAGGGGTCAAAAAGAAAAGAACAAAGTGCTACTCTACAGAAAATAGGGTTACCATAATTTACAAAAATGTATTACTTATAAGAAACTTAAAGAGAAGAGCTCAAACATTCACAGCAATATTTAAGGAGAAGGAAATATGAATTACTCTTGTTTGATCATTACATAATGTATACATATATTGTAAAATTGTCCTATAATAATTAAATTTTTTAAAAATAAAGTAGGTATTATCTTCAAAGAAAGAACCATTAGCCTGGCAGTTAAGTTCTCAAAGCATGAATGAGAAATAATTGATGATCTAGAAGAAAAATATTTTTCAAAAGTAACGATGAAGTAACAGACTTTTTTTTCCAGACAAGAGAAAATTGAGAACATTGATCATCAGAAAATCAACACTGAAAGAAATACTAAGGAAAATTCTTCAAGTCCAAGGAATAATGCTCCTGAATAAAACAAGGTAATAGGGCAAGAAGGAATAAATAAAATCATAAAAGGTATGGTCTGAGAAAACAATAAAGGATATGTACAGTAAAAATCAATACCGATAACAACTCATAGTTAAGATAAATGTAAAACGGTAAGACAATATAGCTAAAAAATGGGGAATATAGTTAACACAATTTAAAGTTTAGCATTGTATTAGGGATAATAAGCCAGTGTGCCTGTCATAATGTCTATGATGACCCCTAAATTGTAGTAAAATAATAACTAGTTCACAAGTTAATAAAGGTGGAGGATTAGAACAATTTTGAAAAAATAAATCAGCATAAAGTTGATACCAAAACCAAATAAGATCATTACAAGAAAATTTGTAACATATCTTTGTGTAAATACAAAAATGCAAAAAATAAGCAGCAAAATAATTGCATATTCAGTTATACTTCAAAGGTTAAAACATACCAACTGAGTTTTATTCAGGATCGGAGGTTAAAATTCAAAAATCACAATGCAATTCTCCTATCAACAAAAAGGAAAAAGAAAAGAGAATAATTATAGATATAGAAAGGATTTTTGGTAGCATTTAATACCTGTTTGTAATTTAAAACAAACTATTAGAAGCAAGGGATTAAATGAAAACTATATCTGACCAAAAATATCTACAAAAAGTGTACAGCATATACCATATTCCTGGTGAAATACTGAAAGCGTTTTTTTTTTCTGTAACTGGGAATTGGACAAAGGTATCTGCTGTCATCATTTCCATTTATATGTAGTATAAAAAATAAATAAAAAGGCAGATGGTAATGAAAGAAAGAAACAGGCATAATTATATCCAGAGGAGAGAATTATCTGTGAATAAAAAGAAACAAAACAATCTACAGATAATTACATTTAATAAGTCAGTTTGTAAGTTTACTGGATCATGGTTAAACAATTGCTGTACAATATATTATACTCTATAAAATATTCTATACCAAAATACACTGGTTACTATACAAAATAAAGCAAGAAATATAAATTTCAATCAAAATTAAATACACTAAATATCCATCAGAACTGCTAAACTGCTACAAAAAAAGAGTGTGTGAAATGTTGGCAAAGATGTGAAGCTGCAGGAATTCTCATATATTGCCGTGGGAATCTAAATTTATTTAGCTACTTTGAAAAACCACTTAGCAGTATCTAATGAAGTTGAACATATTCTGACTCAATGAACTAGCAAGTCCAATCTTAAATGTATGCATAATAGAAATGCACCCGTACATGGAAGCCCCTAAAATTACTTGTACACAGATGCTCATAACAGCATTATTCACAATAACCAAAAACTGGAAATAGATTATTTGTCAACACTTCAATGAATTTTTTAAAAATTGTGGTGTCTTGATACAATGAAATATTGCAAAACCAAGAGAATAAACCATTCAGACCTACATGGACAAATTTCACAATATCAGGATATATTTTTATGAATGATAACTGACATATTTCAAATGATAGAGAAACCCTTAAATACAAATCATATTCTATTATTGTATTTGCATACAGGTTTTTGAAAATGCCTTTTATGGAGCATTGTTACACTCTCCTTTATTTTTCCTCTACCATCCTTTTCCTCCCCACCTCCCCAACTCCTCCCTCCCCTCACCCACCCACCCCCTGCCCACAAAGTTGTAAAATTCATTTTCAACGTAATGCCTTGTATATCTCATTGTTACAATGGGTCATCCTGTATCCTTATTTCAGCATTTTGTTATTTCCCTTCTCCTCCCCAAATAAGAAAAATGTACATACAAGATGCAGGATACCAGAATCAAATACAGTGACAACAGGGGTTGTACCATGGAGGAAGAACATAAAAAACACCTCTGGTAATATTAATCAGTAAGTGATTATGTTCAGACCGATGCTTTCTGGGAGATGTCACAGAAGGGGGTTTCCTGGGCATTAGTAATATTGCATATATTGATTTTTGTCATGGTTCAATAGGTCCTGTTGTACTTTCAAAAAATGTATTGAGATGAATACTTATTTCTGCATTTTTACACATGCATGTTATCCTTAAATAATTATGTATGAAGTCCATCAATAAAAAATAACACTTCCTTTAGGGAATGTCCTTTATATACCAAAGATTTCATTAAGATTAATGGGAAATGCAAGATGTTTGGAATATATAGGGCTAATAAATTGGTTTGTGAGAGCCCATAAATGGGAAATCAGTTAGAAAACGAGAATGGGTATGAAAGGGGAGAGAACACCTGTGAATAGAATTTTGTCTTGTGAGAATGTAGACATTCCAGGGCTGACATACATTCCAACACTCTATTTTCTATAAGATGATTAGAACCATGGAAGAAGAAGTGTCACATACACTGTACCCTCACAATTCTGTAAATGGATGTAGCTTCTCAGTTGGCTTCAGAAGGGTCTTCCTATACCTGTCATTCAAAACACATTTTAAATATCTCATATGGAAATCAATAATGATAAAGAACCTACGATCAGAAGCCACCTCGACGGCTTTCAAATCTGACTTCTACTCTCTCTCACAAGGTATAGCTTTGAGCAACTCAGTTTCTCACCACTGGGTAAAGGGGAACAATGGTCCCTTACCTTAAGTTTAGCTGTGAGCATCAAATGATTTGATCCAAGTAAACTTCTTCCCAAAGTTTTCAGCACATGAGAAAGTTCTTCAGAAGGGTAGAAGAGGTACTCAGAGCCTATTTTTTGCATGGCCATGAGGCTAAGCTTGATCTTTTGCTTTTTCAAGGATTTGGGAGAAAATCAAGGTAGGAAAAATATTATTTTGAAACCTGGAAATTACAGAGTATTCACACTTACTATCTACAAATAAAATTTTATGATTCACAAAAGAAGTTAGTCTAAATATTTTAATTATTTAAAAATATTCTTAAGAATTAGCTACTACTAGTGAGCCCATGTTGTAATTTGGAAGAGGTGGGTGATACACACAAGGCCTCTCTCAAGCAGTTCCTACAAAGGGGACATGGACAAGTTAAGCCAGCTATATTCATCTGATAAACATGGACTAGGCAACAGCATATAGCTATGACCGTTATCAAAGGTGACAATTGAACTTCAAAGATGCATAGGAATTTGCAGTGTTGGGAGAGAGCTGCAGTCAGGGAAAGGCCATCAGTTAGGAAAGAGAAAAGTAAAAACAAAGATGTATCTGAGCAATAGGGATAGAGTGAACCAAAACAATAAAACTGTAAAGCCAGTGGTATTCAGAAAACATCAAGATGGTTCAGCATGAAACAGAGACTATTAACACCAAAATTGAGCACATTAACAAGAATCAAGCATATTACCAACAAAATAAAGCATATTAACCAAAAACGTTATACAGTGCATTTCAATAAATATTTATGTATTTCTCAGTTTATCCATTCTAGTCTTATCATTATTATTCATCAATTAACTGTCAGAATGGACATGGGTCACTTCTCTGCTCATTCTAAAGAGCAGTATCAATGAGTTGTCCCTGTACTAATGCTGGCAATACAAGATCCAAGATGGGAAATACGTGTGGTGCCCAAATCTGAATCCAGTCCAAGTTTCCAATTATTTTAACCTGAAGGGCAGGCCTTGATTTAGAATCAATTTATAAATTACACACACAGGGTGGACAACTAGGCAGTTTCCATATTGTGCTGATTGGGAAGACACTCAAGACCCAAGAAAGGATCTGTTCATCATTAAAAGCAGAGGGTTTCTCCAGAGTCACACATGTTGAATCAGGCTTCTGTCTGACATTTCTTGGTCACTGATCACTCCAAGCCCCACCGAATGTTAACATCCAAATGAATGATTTCTATTCCCAAGGATCCTGGCTCCACCCAGGACATTGACCTGACACTGTAGGAAGTGATGATATAATTTAGTTAGCATCGATGGAGCACTCCAAATGGGAAACCCAATCTCTTGCATTTCCTCTTGAAGACTATCATACTCCCACAGCCTTCTGACCTGAGGAGCTAAGGCTGAGCAGGGCACTGAATTGAAGGAAAGGCAGGGAAAACAGGGATATGTAGCAGAGAGCAGAGTCTTCAGGATCTGGAGTCCTTTGCCCAGCGTCTGGAGACCTCTTATTTGGCTTTTGTACATTTTCCATATATTTCTAAGGCTCTGGAAAACCAAAGGACATAATTCAGTTCTTCTTACCCTTTAGGGCTCAAATTCTAGATGAAGAAAAAGCAGCATCAGTGATTGTAAGAATGTTGTGTGTGTTGCAAGAGGTGTGGGTACAGTGTGAGTGAAAGGGATGATCAAACCTTCCTTGTCTGTAAGATAGAGCACAATTAGCATTACAGTACTTACTGCTGAAAGGATAAACAGGGGTTTAAAAATAAAATCAGAAATCAGAATATGCTGAGATGAAAATAGACACAAGGACACAGAAGTATGGAAATGTACAGCCTTACAGCCTTATCTTGGTCCTGCCTCATCACAAAAGCATTATCTATCCCTGTTGGAAAATAATTTCATGATCCCAGGTCCAGAACCAATAACACGATATATAATAATAAGGTCATAGCCTCAGTGGGTAGACCTGCAGGAAAGGACTCCAAAGAAGTGCCTTTTTCTTTTCTGGATTGCAACTCTTAACCTTCTCATCCCTCATCTTTGACGCATGCCGGTGAGAAATCACAACCATTTGATCAGTAGGATTTGCTTCACTCCTAAAGTCCTAGACTTGAAGAGCATCAGTCATTTCTGCTCATTAGTGATACACTGCAGAGAGATTTTTTTTCAAAAACTAACTACTTGGAAACTCGGTGTAAACACCTAGTTTATAAATTTAATTGTATATCTTTATTATTTTGAAGTACATAATCCTAATTGTCAATGAAGTGCTTACGGCAAAACATTGAAAATACCCTACCACTCCTGCTATTACTAAGGGGATCTAGTGTTATATGAGGAATTCGAGAGGTTTAAAAGGTTTAACCAGTAGATATTTAGTCTTTCTGATGCTAGAGGACTTGTACACACAGGAAGTCATTGGCTTGAGCTGATTTTTAGAATTATATGCAAATTTTACTGTAACTGAAATATTTCACCCTTGCAAATGAAGGCCAAAAAGTACCTGTTCATTAAATGACTTTGTAGAAATCTACTACTTTAGAACATTAGACATTAATTGAAAGGTTTTCTGAGTTAGTAGACATTAATGTAAGAGAGAGAGAAAGAAAGAAAGAAAGAAAGAAAGAAAGAAAGAAAGAAAGAAAGAAAGAAAGAAAGAAAGAAAGAAAGAAAGAAAGAAAGAAAGAAAGAAAGAAAGAGAAAGAAGAAAGAGAGAGAGAAAGAAAGAAAGAGAAAGAAGAAAGAGAGAGAGAAAGGAAGAAAGAGAGAGAAAGGAAGAAAGAAGGAGAGAGGGAAAGAGAGGGAGAGAGAGAGAGAGAGAGAGAGAGAGAGAGAGAGAGAGAGAGAGAGAGAGAGAGAGAGAGAGAGACTGTCTCTAGAATTTAAAGAGCAAAACTCTCAAAAATACTTCCCTGGACATTTAACACCGAATGAGGGCTATCACATTGTCTTCAGTAATGCCAGTGACCTTGAGAGAGAGAAAAAGGCATCAGATAAGCCCCAACAGGAAAAGCCTCCTATAGGATTATCTACCAGTAATGTAGACTCCTAGAGGGGTTTAAATCTAGATTTACACTATACCAAGCAAATTTTGGAGGATGTGAGGAGGACAAATACCTGTCTTATTCAAAGTGAAAATGCCTGTGATCTCTTTGCTCTTACATACTATAATTTCAATAATTTCTCTTGTGGAAGTGTGACCACAGCTCTCTTGATTTTTCCCTGAATTGAAGATGACAAAAAAATAGCCTTTAATTAACCAGCTACAAAGTAGGATATGGCTTTTCTTAACCTCCAGGCAATTGCCTTGTGCCGGTCTGACATGTATACCTTCAAGGTCATCGCCTTGTCTTTCAGAACAGTAATTTGTTTCCTGCTACTCTTCTTTTATGTTCTAGTTATTAAGGATGTAGTCTTGGGTGTGAGAGGTAAGGGCTGGGCTCCTGAAAGCTACTGGAGTCATCTGAAGGTCTTGACCTGCATGAAGCCTGTCCTGGCCTGTAAACATGTCAGAATAACATTAGCTCTGTATTTACAAAGCTAGCCCTGAGTCGGTCCATTAGACCTCGTCTAATGGAGCTACGTTCCTCTAAGTGCTTCTTAAACTGTGGAGACAGCACCACCAATATCCCTTCAGGGTACTCAGATGCTTACCAGCCATAAATAGCAAGCTTGACCCCCCACCCCCACCCCTGCCTGAGCCATCCAGGGCTGCTATGGAATCCACTGAGCAAGGCTCTAGTCCAGTTCATCTTCTCTCACCATCTTGTTCACCTATATGAGCCTCTGCTGCCCATGTTTATTCAAATTTCCGGAATGAAGAACAAGCTAATACCACCATCCTTCCAGGTGACTTTTCTTAATTCAGTCTCGCACCCATTTCCTAGTGCTCCTTGTGCCTCCCACCTGTAACTCACTCAAAGAGTTAAAAACTATTCCTATTAGAAACTCTAGGGCTCCTTGGCACAGGCTGAAATTTTCTTAATAAAGCCCCAAAAACACAACAAATCAAAGAAAGGTTGGACAAATGGGATTTCAGGAAACTGCAGAGTTTCTGCATGGCAAAGCAAGATCAGTAGAAAACCCATGGACTGGGAGAAGATCTTCACTAGCCATACAATGGACAAGGACCTCATATCTAAAATATACTTAGAATTCCTAAATCCCTCAACCACAAATCCTCAAAGAAACAACTGCCCAATAAATAAGTGGGCTAAAGACTTAAAGAGAAACTTCTCTGGAGAGGAAATAAGAATGGCCAATAGACACATGAAGAAATGCTCAACCTCTCTGGCCATAAAAGGAATGTAAATCAAAACAACATTGAGATTCCACCTCACCCCAGTTAGAATGATTATAATCAAGAAATCTAATAACAACAGGTGATGGAGGGGATGTGGACAAAAGGGAACCCTTGTTGGTGGGAATGTAAACTTGTTCAACCACTTTAGAAAGCAGTATGGAGGTTCCTCAAAAGACTCCACATAGAGCTCCCCTATGACCCAGCAATCCCACTTTTAGGCATTTACCCAAAAGATCACAAACAAGGCTATACAAAAGCTATCAGCACAACTATTTTTATCACAGAATTATTTACCATAGCTAAGATATGGAACCAACCCAGATGCCCCTCGTAGATGAATGGATCAAGAAAATGTGGCATATATATGCATTCTATGTCTCCATCAGAAAGAATGGCATTACCCCATTTGTTAGGAAATGGAAAGACTTGGAAAAAATTATATTAAGTGAAATAAGCCAGGCCCAAAGAAGCATAGGTCCCATGGTTTCTCTTATTTGCAATAACTAATACAAGTCTAGGACAAGCAGAAAATGTAAAAAGCTATGTACATGGGACCATATAAGATGATGTTAAGTGAAATGAACCCCAAGATAGGGACACGAGTGGTTTTTTTCTTTCTTGCTATTGTTTTTAACATATTTAAAATGTACTATGTGATTTTTTTGTTTCTCTTGTATGTTCTTCCCCCAGGGTATAGCCCTTGTTTTCACATATTTGATGTTGATGCCCTGCATCTTGTATATACATTTTTCTAATTTGGGAAGGGGAATGCTGAAATAAGAATATAGGTTGACTGGTGTTCCCAAGCTGGAAAGTGGTAGAACTTTAACAGGCATGTGGACTCTTTCTTTCTCTGGTGCTCAATGGCATTTGGGTTATGTATTTCATAAAGCACTAGAATTCAGAAGGACCATTTGGACCATGTCATCTTCACTTTACCAAAAAAAATAACTGATTGATTGATTGATTTACGTACTTTATGTATGTATTTAGGCTCTATTAGGCTTTGAACTCATGGCACTTGCTTGGCTTCTTTATTAAGCCAGCACTTTACCATGTGAGCCATGCCTGTAGACCTGCTTTTTAAGGTTAATTGAAAATGGAGTCTTTCAGACTTCTCTGCCCAAGCTGAACTTGAAGTAATTCTCCAGTTCTCAGCACCTTAAGTAGCTAGAATTAAAGGCATAAACCACCTGTACCCAACTTACAAGTAAGATTTTAACTGGCTGAGGTGAAGTAGCTTTTTGGAAAAGTATGATTCAGTTGAGGATGCTTGTCCTAGGGCACTTTTCAATAACCCTAAACAAACTCTCACCTGACTTCACTTAAGTAAGAGAGAGCTAAACGCTTCAAACTTTCATTTAGGGTATGTGATATGAGTGTAAATCAGCAGTACTCAAAACCTGATTGTAGAATAACACAACACATTACAAATAAAATTTTTGTTTACCATCTATTTCTTTTCCCTTAACTATAAAAACTTCATCAATTCATTCATTTTGAAAAATTTCCCTTTCTGTGACAAGTTAATTATCTGAGATCCTCTACCTTCATTAAAATCAGCAGGACTTCCAACAAGTGATAATGGTCTTGATTTTTTTCTAAGTATAAATTTATGTAAATGCATATATGCATTTACATATCCATATGTCATATATATTAGGATTTTCACATTATATATGTGTGATGTATATATATATATATATATATAACACTATCTAGTTCACACTTAATTGATATTTTCAGACACAAAAGTCTTCAAATTTGTGCACAAAAATATTTTAACCAATAATAGAACTAATAGGGAGAGTGTTTGATCTGTAAGTACTGTCAATACCTGTTGAATAGAGACATTGTATTGCTGAACATCTTTTCATATTAAAAATAGAATTCTAATGTAAAATTTTAACTTGCATTTAATCACTGGACTTTTAGCTGTCCTTGATAATCCAGTAGTCATATTAAAAATATGACTTTAATATGAGCTTTAATATGTGTCATGGGGGAAATGTCTTAGAAAACTAGAAAAAGAACAGGCTCCAGTGATTCCTATCTAGCTATTTAGGAAACTGAGATCTGATGACCACAGTAAGAGCCAGCCCATGCAGACAAATCCAAAAACTCTTATTTCCAATTAACCACTGAGCCATGCCAATACTTCTGGTGTTTTTTGCTGTAAGCAAAAAAAAAAAAATAAACCTGAGGGTGAGCTCAAGGCCCTGAGTGCAAGCCCTAGTACCAGGGAGGAGGGGGGGGGAGGAGAAGGGGGGAAAGGAGGGGGAGGGGGAGGAGGAGGAGGAGGGAAAGAGAGAGAAAGAAAGAAAGAAAGAAAGAAAGAAAGAAAGAAAGAAAGAAAGAAAGAAAGAAAGAAAGAAAGAAAGAAAGAAAGAAAGAGAGAGAGAGAAAGGGAGAGAGAGGGAGAGAGACAGGGAGAGAGGGAGGGAGGGAGGGAGGAAAGAAGGAAGGAAGGAAGGAAGGAAGGAAGGAAGGAAGGAAGGAAGGAAGGAAGGAAGGAAAGAAAGGAGGGAAGGAGGGAGGGAGGGAAGGAAGGAAGAATTTTAAAAGGGGGATGTTAAACTGAGTGCTGGTGGCTTACGCCTGTAATCCTAGCTACTCAGGAGGCTGAAATCTGAGGATCAAGGTTCAAAGCCATCCCGGGCAGGAAAGTCGATGCAATTATTATCTCCAATTACCACCAGAAAAACAAAAGTGGTGCTGTGACTCAAAGTGGTAGAGCCTTGAGGAAAAAAAGCTCAGGGAGAGCACACAGGTCCTGAGTTCAAGCCCAACAACCAACAAAAAATAGGGTGGGGGGAGATGTTTATATTGTCTTAAAAACTACACCAAGATTTGAAAAAAATATTACCACATATTCAGGAAGAGAAAGAAAGCTAGAAATAACCCATTTTACTATTATGAAATAAAATAGAACGATAGATTTGATTCCACTGCATGCATAGCCAAATATGAGAAGAAAAGAACTTGTTATCACCATCTCAAAATCTACAACTAGACATAGTTAGAATACCACATTAGTTCATAATCTAACTAATCAATCTTTTTAGCCCATAGCAGTATAATATGTACAGTATGTATAGAAGCGGAGAGACAGAGAAAGAGAGATATAATAGATGATAGATATAGATGATATGACAGAGATATATACAGATACAGAGAGATAAAGACAGGGAAATTGATATATCCCATGTTTTCTTACTACTTTTCTTTAAACGTTATTCATGCCATAATTTTAGTGTGTTGGAAACTTCATAGCCTCCAAATAAAACTCACATGTAATCCTATTAGGTCAATATTGACACATGTTGTTGCCAAGCACCAACAGAAAAGATAAAGATGGTTTGTATCCAAATATGACACCCAGTCAAACCACATAAGTTTTCCTAGTGACAATTCATAACACAAGAACTACCATGATAAGTCCAGAGAAGCTCCTTCATAAATGCTTTCATCATTGTTTTCTCCTCTGACAGGTCATTAAAAAAGCAACATAAAAATAAATTAACAAGCCAAGCACTTGAACCTCACATCTGAAGTCTTAGCTACTCAGGAGGCTGAGATCTAAGAACTGACAGCCCAGACAGGAAAGTCCATGAGATGTTAAAGGAGGAGGCTGCAATGCTTGGTAAGAAATGTATGCATTATCCTGCCCATGTAATTGTAGCCCCTCTGTACAGTATGTTCTCAAATAAAATAAAATACAATTAAAAAAAAAAAAAAAAAACCCTTTTAGTCAAAAAAAAAAAAAAAAACAGAAGTAGAGCTATGGCTCAAATTGTAGGGCACTCTCCTTGAGCAAAAATGCTCAGTGACAGTGCCCAATTCCTGAGTTCAAGCCCTAGGAACAGCATAATTAATAAACAAACAAACAAACTGAGGAAATGATGGTTTCTTTTTAGACATGCTATTCCACTAAATATCTGGTACCCAGACCCAAGCTGTGGACTGCTGAGGTCTCTCCTATACTGAGAGAATCATTCCTGTCTTGTAAAGGAACTTGTTCTTGAAATGAAATACTTCCTAGGGATTGCAGTTCCAAAATCAGTTAGAAGAACATGCTAGCAGAATAACAAATATCTGCCCAGGCAAGGTCTAAAACAAGTAGTAACAGGTCCAAAACTTGTCCCATCACCATAAAGCAAAAACATTAGCATCTAGCCACTTGAGGATCAGTAAGGGTGCTAAATCCATAAAATACTTACAAGAGGCAAATTTCTCCTCTTGGAAGGAATTGAGTTGAATGTTGGGAAATGCTATGTCATTAACATGCTGTCTATGAAGCCCATTCATTCTGTCACATATTCTGAGGCTTTCTGGGAATGTCTAGGCCCAGAAGATATCCCAAATTTGTCCTGCAAGGATGCTTACCAAAATTCTCTTTACTCTGTGGAGTTTATTTTCATGACTCATTAACCTCATTAACCTTTCTTTTTCTGAGTTCTCAAATCACTTCAGACCTAAATTGTTTGCATAATATTCATCTTTAACTGCTTCACCCTACTTATTCCTGTCTTTGTGCGTATGTAGTCATTTTTCGTCTTACAGTCACCCACATCCATTCACAGAGCTTCAGGTAATAGTCTCGGATTCTCATTTGCCAAGAGATGCTACTCAGCTCTAAAAGAGTTCATCACAGAACTTTGGCTTGAGACAAAAGAAGATGGTGTGGACTCATCTACCAACCACAGAGCACAGGTGATAGATAGATAGATAGATAGATAGATAGATAGATAGATAGATAGATAGATAGATAGATAGATAGATAGATAGATAGATAGATAGATAGATAGATAGATAGATAGATAGATAGATAGATAGATAATGGCATTAGAGATATATAGATAGAGATAGATACTGAAACTTGTTTGTTTTGAGTCTAAGGCCTAGTAATATTCCAGGATAGCCTGCAGTAAATTTCTATCTTTTTGTATGAACTAATTTGAGTTTCTTTAGCTGGAACTAAAAAGAATATAACTGATACAAGTGTAGCATTATCTTCTCAGCACAACTGAGCTATGCTAAGTGCTCCTTTTAGCCTTCACCTGCTATAATGTACATAGTAGTCACTAAAAAAAAAGTGCTCTTTCATTGATTTTTCCAAACTGATACTAAAATATCATAAAGTTCCATCTGATACTAAAGTAGAAAGAAGACATAAATTCATGATGCCCATGAAAACCTCACTTTGTGAAACTTAGCAAATCTAATGCACTCCTCTATTTGGGCATGATCTGAATTTTCAATATCCCACCTAAGGCTGGTCACCATCACATTGCCTGGTCATTGAGAATTCATAATCCCAATCAAAAGTGTCTCAAACACAAGATCATGTTTCATAACTTGGATGTAATGCAGTGATACAGCATAGTGTACAAGGGTCTGTGTTCAGTGCCCTACCACTATAAAAATGAAAATAAATAAATAAATAAATAAGTCATGTTTCTATTTCAAACTTACTCAATAGTCTACATATGTAATCATCAACTCTTTTACTTTAGAAAATCCTGTTTATTCTTTTTGAAATGTTTTATTGTTACTATAGAGGTGATGTAAAGAGAGGTTACAGTTACATAAGTCAGATAAAGATTACATTTCTTTTTGGAAAATCTGCTCACTCACAGTTTGGTCAAATCTTTTGAACTCCCAAATAAAGATATATGAGCTTGCTATAAAGTCATTTCTTCCCACAGATGGGACATATAAATTTCTATGCATTTCCTAGGTAATTTAGTTCATGGAATATTGTCCAGTTCCCAGTCAACTTAGCATACACACACACACACACACACACACACACACACACACACACACACACACACACACACACACACACACACACACACACACACACACACACACACACACACACACACCAAGAAGTTAATAAAGCCAGGCACCAGGGGCTCACACTTGAAATCCTAACAACTCAGGAGGCTAAGATCTGAGGATTATGATTTGAAGCCAGGCTGGGCAGGAAATTCTGTAAGCTCTTATCTCCAATTGACCACCAAAAAGCCAGAAGTAGAGCTGTGGCTCAAATGGCAAAGCATCAGACTTCAGCAAAGAAAAGTTACAGGAATAGCCCCAAGGCCCTGAGTTCAAGCCCCATTAATGGTATGAAAAAATAAAAGTAGAAGCCGATAAAAGCTGGGTGCAGTAGCATAAGCCAGTTATCCCAGCACCCAGAAGCCTGAGGCAGGAGGCTGGGTGTTACAATCACATCACACTGGGCAAGATAGTGAGATTTTATCCCCCAAATGAAACCAAACCAAACCAAAAACAGATTCATAAACATGTGATAGTAAATGTTGAGTGCTTGTGCATGTATGTATGAACAATGTTTGGCCACTGAAATCACTATGAAATTGATCACCTGAGTCAAAAGAAGAACTCATTCATTTTTTTCTACTTTCAAAACCCTTAAGAGCATGCTGCATTGTGAACTGTGGTTTCTTTGAACTGTTGGGTTTACCGTATAGAGAAGGTCTCAGCCCTCACCAAGTTCATAGACCTACAAGGGTAACAGGTAATAAATAAGCAACTGAGTGATGAAGATTGTTTCCTACAGTATTAAATGCTATGAACAATATAAAACAGGATAATGACAGAGAGTGACTGGGAGAAGTAGGAGATATTTTACTGAGTGACTGGTTAGCTTTCACCTGGAGTCTGCCTATAGGTGTGCCCTTAGCTGTCTTTTCTTTGACCCTGTCTCAGATCTTTCCTAATTCAGGGTCAGGGGTTCAAGGCAATGCCTATTTCATAGCAACTGCTTGTGCTCTCCTTTTTCTTTTTTCTTTCTTCCTTCCACTGAGCCAGCCCTTTTCCCCTCTTCCTTTGGAAGGCCTCCCAGGAATTCTGGTGCCCCTTTCTAGGATAATTCTGAATAACAGACTTACTGCCCTAATTTTACAAATACCCATTGCCTGAGTAATAAGCAATTTCACATCTGGACAGTAGGTTTAATAGTTGGCAGCCAGAGTCTGAAGACCACAGATAGGCTGAGCTTGGAGAAAAGACAGAGCCCTTAAGGCTTCCTATACATAACTCAGACAGCACGCAACCACAGATGTGGTATGAGTGGCTAACCACTCCTAAAGTTATGGGCCAATTCTCTCTTCAGTCAGACTCAGAGGTGGCAATCTGGAGCGCCAGTGCCCTCTCATGGACAAGCTGTGAAGTACCTACAAAAAACACGCACATTCCAGATTCTGTCAGATAACCACAGCTCTCCTCCTCCATTCATGAAGACCATGGTGTGCTGGCAAAGATGCTGGCACTGCCTTTTCCATAACAACCCACCCAAAAATGATCTACGCCTCTTCAGTGTCACACTCCTAGAAGTCACCCTCTTTAAAAATCATTTCTTAAAATGTGGTATATATACACAATGGAATTCTATGCCTCCATCAGAAAGAATGACATTGCCCCATTTGTTAGGAAATGGAAAGGCTTGGAAAAAATTATATTAAGTAAAGTAAGCCAGGCCCAAAGAAACATAGGTCCCATGGTTTCCCTTATTTACAATAACTAGTATATGTCTGAGTCAAGCAGAAAAGGTCAGATAAGGTGATGTTAGGGAAATGAACACTAAGATATGTATTCAAATGTTTTTTTTTTCTTTCATGCGATTGTTTCTCACACATTTATAAGATTATTTCTTTGTTGCTTTGTATGTCCCTCCCCCACAGTATAACCCCTGCTTTCACTGTATTTGATGCCGGTATAATTTGTGGAGGGGAAGGGGAAAAACAAGTCGTTTAAATAGGGATACAGGTGGACCCATAGCAACAATGAGAAGTACAAGTTGTTATGTCGAAATGAACTTTACAACTTTGGGGAGGGGTAGAGAGGATTGGGGAGGAGGTCTGGGGGAGGATGGGAAGGGATGGGAAAGGGAAACAAAGGAAGAGGCTACAATGCTTGATAAGAAATGTACTCATTATCTTGCCCATGTAATTGTAACCCCACTGTACAGTATTTTCACAATAAAAAAATATTTAAAAATAATAAAAAAATAGGGATACGGTGGACCCATTGCAACAATGATATGTACAAGTCGTTATGTCAAAAACAAACTTTACAACTTTGGTGGGGGAGGGGGGGCGGGGAGGATTGGGTGGGGGGCGGGGGGAGGATGGGAAGGGATGGGAAGGGGAAACAAAGGAGAAGGCTACAATGCTTGATAAGAAATGTACTCATTATCTTGCCCATATAATTGTAACCCCTCTGTACAGTATTTTCACAATAAAAAATTAATTAATTAAAAAAATCATTTCTTATAGTATCTTCTTTGGACAGTTCACTTTCCAAAGTTATCAGCCATTTACCAGTTAGTTAGAATGAGTTTATATGATTCTTTCTTAATAATGAACTGTAACTTAAGACAAAAAGAAGGACTTTGGGAGCACTGAGCTATTGGTTTGGAAAATATCAGCCCTCAAGTCTAACTGAACTTACTAGATTTAAGTATATTGTATCAATTAATGTTCCATATTACTCAAAAAAGATCATGAGATAATATAGAATCCTGCTACAATTTATAGGTGAGGAAAATGAAATTTAACACTATAGCATATGACCAAACTTTGAGAAATTGCCCCCTTGGTTAATTGGCTATTTCTCATAACATGACAAGTATTATAAAAGGAAGCCTGTAAGAATATGTCATTGTCTTTTAATAGCTATGAGAGTGGAGAGGAGCTACAACCCAGCATCATCATTTCTGGAGTTTGAGATAACCCTAATTGTTTATCTGTTTTCCTCTTGAAAAATCTAACGATCTAAAGTCATAAGTCTCTACTTAACAAAAGACATCTACCCCAGAATTATTATATCCTTCACTAAGTAGAAGTATGCAGTTTGCAGTAAGCTTGCTTACTAAAGACATTATTCAACTTTTATCAAAAGTTAGGTAGGAGCCGGGCGCTGGTGGCTCAGGCCTGTAATCCTAGCTACTCAGGAGGCTGAGATCTGAGAATCGCAGTTCAAAGCCATCCCGGGCAGGAGAGACCGTGAGACTCCTATCTCCAATAAACCACCAGAAAACCAGAAGTGGCGCTGTGGCTCAAGTGGTAGAGTGCTCGCCTTGAGCTGAAGAGCTGAGGGACAGTGCCCAGGCCCAGAGTTCAAGCCCCACGACCGACAAAAAAAAAAAAAAAAAAAAAAAAGTTAGGTAGGGAATAGCTCATGTTTATAATCCAGCTACTTGGGAGATAGAGATTGAAAGGGCTGTATTTTGAAACCAGCCTAGGGGAGCAAGAAGGATTAGTGAAATCTCATTGCACCAAATAAGCTGAATGTGGTGGTCCACTCATCCCAGATATGCAAGAAGCAAAAGTTGGAGGATGGAAGAAATATGAGACCCTATGTGAAAATTAACTAAGGCATAAATAGGCTGTGGACATAACTTAAGTGGTAGATCTCTGGCCTAAAACACAGGCCCTACATTCAAACCCTATTATCAACAAACTACAAGCAAACAACAAAACCCTTCATTAGTTCTTTTTTTTTTTAATTTTTTTTAATTTTATTTTATTTTATTTGTGAACATACTGTACAGAGGGGTTACAATTACATGGGCAGGATAATGCGTACATTTCTTACCAAGCATTGCAGCCTCCTCCTTTGGTTTACCCTTTACATCCCTTCCCGGCCTCCCACCTCCCCCCCCCAGTCCCAATCCTTCTCCTTTCCCCCCCTCTCCCCCCCCCACACCAACGTTGTAAAGCTCGTTTTGTGCATGACAACTTGTACTTCTCATTGTTGCAACAGGTCCACCTGTATCCTTAAACAACTGGTTTTTCTCCATCTCCTCCACAAGTTATACTGACATCAAATATAGTGAAAGCAGGGGTTATACTGTGGGGGAGGGACATACAAAGCAACAAAGAGATAATCTTATAAATGCATTAGAAACACATGCATGAAAGAAAAAAAAACATTAAAATACATATCTAAGGGTTCATTTTCCTGACCTCACATTATCTGACCTTTTCCACTTGACTCATACATATACTAGATATTGCAAATAAGGGAAACCATGGGACCTATGTTTCTTTGGGCCTGGCTTACTTCACTTAATATAATTTTTTCCAAGTTTTTCCATTTCCTAACAAATGGGGCAATGTCATTCTTTCCTTAACCTCATCCTAGCACAGGTATCCAAACTTCACACACCCTAAGGGGAAAAATGACACTAAAGGAAGCCAATATTTCCCCCAGATAATAAAGCACATGAGGTAGTTGGAGGGCAGGATCCTGTCATACTGGCTATGTGTTACTATTAGCACTGTTGTTTTCATTATTGTGGGAAGTTGTAGCAGTTGGAGGTTCCTAATGGACTTGTATGGGGCCAGGAATGTTTACATTCAGGATAAGATAAGAGAGGCCCCAGAGGAGAATTCTTCCCACACAGCCTGGAAGGTGTGTTTTTCCTCCATAAAGATGCCATGAGAATTCCGCCAACTATTGATTCCCGTCACATGCCATTGTTTGGCAGGGGGAATTTGCTTGGAAGTACCCCAATGGCATCAGGAAAAGCCAATTAAGAATTGAAAGTACCTTATAGGAAGTCGACCTTTTAAGTCATTCATAGACTAAAAACAGAGATGCATCTTTTCTTTAATGATCTTACTTTACATAACAGCATCTCCCTTCTGAAAGATACTACAGGGCCCCTGATTTAAAAAAAAAAAAAATGTTGGTGAGGCAAATAGGAATTAACAGAGTTAAGTTGTCCCAAGATAACCCAGATGGTAAGTACTAGATTTAGTGCCTGAATTGCTCTTTCCACTCCCATAGGCTGTCTCTCAGAGGGAGCCAGCTAGACTTTGGCCCAGGCTCGTGGACTTAGCCAATTACTGTTAGCTGAGTACAATTACTTTGTTTGGCTATGGTTTATTTTAATCTATAGCAGCAGTGAAATTCTTTTACCATTAACTATGTAGTTTAGCTCTGGTATCCTAACCACATTCCACAATTCTCATAGTGTAGGGGCCAGAGTAAAGATGTATCTCTCACCCCAAACCTTTTCCATGCATCACACTTAAAAAAGTTTTAAATGGCACACACTCAAATTCATTGTAAATCAGTCTTGATTGGTACCAACATTTCACCAGTTAGTTATATGCTGGCTGATTCTTTCACAAAAGAAAGGGCCCTGGCTTTCATTCCCAGTAAACAAGCTTTTATTAAAGACTCTCCATATGGACCCAAGCCTCTAATCCAACTAATCTCCTTTTCACAGTATAATCACCAAGAGAGGATATTAAAGCAGGGTGCTGTTAGCTCACACCTATAATCCTAGCTACTCAGGAAGTTAAAATCTGAGGATCATAGTTCAAAACCAACCCAGGGCACAGACATCAAATACAGAGGAAAACGGTTTTACTGTGGGGGAAGAACATATTTAAGAGAAACAAAAAATCACATAGTGCATTTTAAATATGTTAAAAACAATAGCAAGAAAGAAAAAACCACTTGTGTCCCTATCTTGGGGTTCATTTCACTTAACATCATCTTATATGGTCATATGTACATAGCTTTTGACCTTTTCTGCTTGTCCTAGACTTATACTAGTTTTTGCAAATAAGGAAAACCACAGGACCTATGTTTCTTTTGGTGCCCTGCATCTTGTGTATACATTTTTACACTTTGGGGAGGGGAAGGGAAATAACAAAATGCTGAAATAAGGATGCAGGTTGACCCATTATAACAATGAGATGTACAAGACACTGTGTTGAAAACAAACTTTACAATTTTGGGGGGGGGAGGGAGTTGGGGAGGTGGGGAGGAACAGGACAGAGGAGAAAAACAAAAGGAGGTTAACAGTGCTCTATAGGAAATGTACTCATTACCTTACTCATGTAACTGTAACCCCTCTGTACAGTATTTTTACAATTAAAAACATATAAAACAAACAAAATGAAACAAAACAAAAAACAACCCAGGTAGAAAAGTTGTGAGACTCTTAACTCCAATTAACCAACAAAACACCAGAAGTATAAGTGTGGCCAACAAAGAATGTGAAGTCCTAAGTTCAAGCCCCGAGTACCCCAGTACCGATACCAAAAACAAAAAGTGAAGAACTCGATCTGAAGTAGGAAACTCTTTTGGCTTATAGGTATTGCTAATGTTAGAAAAAGAAAGCAGTGTGAAATACAGGTTAACCTATATTTCTTTCTTTCTGTTGATATGCTACACTTAATCTTTCATTTTTTTTTCCTTTTGCTTTCTGGCTGCCTACCTCTTTCCTGTTTCTCTTCGGGGTTAATAAATATAAGAACAAACATGGAACTAAGATCTCTCAGGGGTTATGAATTATATTTCAGGAGAAGATGTGTAAGAATCCATTTTGTCTCCATCCAATAAGGTAACTAAGACCTGAATTTGGCATTTCCTCCTGTTGGATAAAACAAAAGAATATGGAAGTATATATTCTAGCATGAATTTTCTATCTCAACCAAAAACTCCTTATCTCCCCCACAGCTGCCAACCAAGCACCAGAAGGTTTCAGGGTCAATGATTATCATCTCTCCATGTCCTCTGTGAACATATTGACCTTGAGGACTGGACTGTCATTCCTCACCGACGTTAATTTGATTGCTCAGTTCTGACCTCTCCTGAGGTCTGGCTTTTGTCTTCCTCACGCTATTAGCATGGTGATAACCTCTCTGAAGTCATAAAATTTTTCTGATAAGGTATATTGATCCTGGGTTTGAAATTGAGCAGATAACTAAAGTGTGTTATGGTAAACTTTTAACCCATTCCCTAAGACATATGTCTAGCAAGACAGAAACAAGAATGCATGCTTTCTGTCACATAAAAGACCTCTCTCTCTCTCTCTCTCTCTAACACACACACACACACACACACACACACACACACACACACACACACACACTAATAATTACTGCCTTAAAAGCAACATAACCTACCCTGTCTATTTGGCATTTACTTTTTCCAGCTTCTAGGAAGAACAAGGGCCATTATAATCAGAAAATTAGAAAATTATGAGCTGTGAAAAAAAAAATCAGGGCATAGGCTCTGTTCTGCACTTTTGTGATTAAGGCTAGTACTCTACCACTTTGAGCCACAGTGCCATTTCCAGCCTTTTAGTAGGTAATTGGAAAGGGTCTCACAGACTTTTCTGTCTGGGGTAGCTTTGAACCATAATTCTTAGATCTCAGGCTCCTGAGTAGCTAGTATTACCTGCATAAGCCACCAGTGCCTGGCAAGTAATCTGATTTTTAAATGAGAGAATGGCATGATGAAATATCTCTCAAAAGAAGATACACCAATGTTCAAGTATATGAAAAAATGTTCTGTATCACTCATCATTAGAATGCAAATGAAAAACTACAATGAAATATTAACTCACCCCAGTTAGAATGACTTGTCAAAAATTGAAATGTAGCTGGGTGCTGATGGTTCATACCTGTAATCCTAGCTACTCAAGAGGTTGAGATCTAAGGATTGCAATCTGAAGCCAATAAACTACCAAAAAAGCTGAAAGCTGTGATTCAATTGGTAGAGTGCTAGCCTTGAGCAAAAGAAGCTTGGGGAGCCTAGGCCCTGAGTTCAAACCCCAGGACTGGTACACACACACGCGTGTGAACACACACACACATACACACACACACACACACACACACACACACACACACACACACCAAAGCAAAAAGTGACCAAAGCTAGTAAGGATATAAAGCAAAAGGAACTTTAATTCACCACTCATGGAAACATTCATTAGTACAGTCACTGTAGAGATTCCTCAAAAAATTAAACAGAACTGTCATATGATCCAGTAACTCCATTACTGGATATTTATCCAAGGAAAATGAAATCATATAGCAAAGAAACACAAGCACCCACATATTTATTGCAGCACTATCAACAATGTCCTAGAAATAGAACCCACTGAGATGTCCATCAAGAGATGGATGACTAAATAAAATGTGATGTACATAAACAACAGAATACTAATTTGCCATTAAAAAGCAAAACATCTAGTCATTAGCAACAGCTTGCATAAAACTGGAGATCATAATGTTGAGTGAAATAAGCCAGATACAGGAAAAGATAAATATCACATGAGTTAATTCATATATGGAATCTAAGAAAACCAAGCTTATAGAACCATTAGGCAGAATAGTGGTTACCAGCAACCAAGGAAAGGAAGAAAAGGAAATGAGCTTGCTTAATGGATACAAGTCACAGCCTGATAGAAGAAATAAATTTTGACATTACATTATACTGGTGGGTAATAAAAATTACCAATATTATTTCATATAATCAAACAAAGCTTTTTCATATGTTCATAACAAAGAAATGATGAGTGTTTAATAGCATCAACTACTTTGAATTAATACTCAGTATATAAATGTACCAAACCATCACACTATACTCCATAAACTGCACCATTATCATGTCAATTTAAAAACTTTTAAAAATAGCAATACTGATTTATCTGTCTTTAAACAAGTTATAGACAATTACAGTGGCCCACAACTTTAATCCTATCTACTAAAGAGATGGAAATCAGAACAATCCTAGCTTGAGATCAGCTTGAGCAACAAATTCATGAGACCTCATCTCAATTAACAAAAGCTGGATGTGGTCATGTTTACCTGTTATCCCAGCTATGGTGAGTAGAAAGTAAGAAGGATCATGGTCCAGGTCATCCTGGGGAATAAAGTAACAGCCTACCTTAAAAATACCAAAACAAGGGCTGGGAAGGTGGCTCAGTGGTAGAGCACTTGCCTTGCATGCATGAGGCCCTGGGTTCAATTCCTCAGCACCACATAAGAAAAAAGAAAAAAGCCAGAAGTGGCGCTGTGGTAGAGCACTAGCCTTGAGCTGAAGAGCTGAGGGACAGCGCCCAGACCCAGAGTTCAGGCCCCACGACTGGACCCCCCCCAAAAAAAATACCAAAACAAAAAGGACTTGAGATGTACAAGACACTATGTTGAAAACAAACTTTACAACTTGGGGGGGGGGTGCGTAAGTGAGGGGAGGAGTTGAGGAGGTGGAGAAGGAAGGGATGGTACAGGAAAAACAAAGGAGAAGGTATCAATGTACTCATTACTTACTAATGTAACTGTAACCCCTCTGTACAGTATTTTTACAATAAAAAGAATTTTTAAAAAGGACTGGAGGCATGGTTCAAGTGATAGAACACCTGTTCAGGAAGCACAAAGCCCTGAGTGGGAGAGCCAAAAGTAAATAAACAATAAACAAGCTTCACAGATGTCAAACCAATGTTAGAAAGTGTTATAGCTAAAGATACAGCACTTCTTGCTGTTGTGCTATAGTAGAACATGGCTTTGTAGTCAGGCAGGCCAAATTCCATCATTTATCAACTAGGAATTCTTGGGCAAGTTACTAGAAAGAGCTAAGGATGGAGTTCCTCATAGGTAAGATGTGCATGATCCCCCAACCTTGGTTTTTAGGACTCAAAAGGAAATCTTTGCTTCTAGCTTACAGATTCCAAATGGACATTGAAAGGGAGAATCCTCATTCCAGGCTTCCTCATTAACCATGTTTTCAAGCTTTAATTAATGAATGAGCTACATAGTATTGGCACATTTTCTGTTGTTATAGAAGCTTCCTAACCATAAGGTAGGAATTGGCCAAATGAGTTTCAGGGAGGCAGAGATAGGATCATAACATAGACTTGTGTGCGTGTGTGTGTGTGTGTGTGTGTGTGAGAGAGAGATAAAGATTGGAATTTGAAACCAGACTAGGTAGACAAATATGTGAGACTCTTATCTCCAATTAACTAGAGAAAGCTGGAAGCAGAGCTGTGGCTCAACTGGTAAAGTGTCAGCCTTGATCAAAAAAGCTAAAGAAAAGCTCAAGGCCCTGAGTTCAAGTCCCAAAAGAAAAGATAAATAATCACTGAACTATTCAAGTTTTATAGGGATCTTTAAGACTTAGAAAAATGAGCCAAGAAGGTTGAGGGGGTAAGGCGCAAGATCTGGACAGGCAGGAAGAGGCACTGACTTGTCTAAGCCAAACAACCCTTGAGCTAGTGCTCCCTGTCATCTTTATCTCTAAAGGCCCACACATTATTCTTCAGAGTGAAACAGAGGTTTTCTGTGAGAAAGTATTCTCTGAAAACTAAGATTTTTTGAAGTCAGGATTATATTCAGGAGTGAGACCCTCATTTCCTGCTTGCTGATTCCTGAAACACTGTTAAGCAGAAGAAAATACCTCTTATTCCATAATTATAGCTAAAACATTTAAACATTACAAGTCTATTTCAGATAGTGTTGAGAAATACAAATCCCAATGAAAACACTTATCAGTCAACAAATGTCAGTGAGTGGTTATCAGATGAGACAACTGAAATAGGAGAAAGAACCAGAACAAAGGCAAAGTTTATAGATTGTAGCTGCAAGCTGGTTGTAGCTGCAAGCTGGCAACAGATGCTTATTGAACTGTGAGATTTGGTTTCCAAAGAATTGGGGAGGGTTTGGGTGGGTTGTTTGTTTTGGTTTGGTTTGGTTTGGTTTCCATTTGGGGAAGGGAGGGTTGGTGCTGTATTGTTTCATTTTGTTTGGCTTGATTTTACTTTTGTCTGATCAGGTCTCTGCATAACTTCTTAGCATTGATTCAAAAACTACTTTTACTTTGATGTTACTTTGGGTTAGTTGACTTCTTACAGGTCTTCTGATAAATTGATATCATGGATACTGAAAGAAGAGGTCAAGTCCATTGAGAAACCTAAGCAACTCCATTTTTAACACCCCATCTCAGTTCTGCAACTTAACTCGTGACCCACTTTAATCCCAATGCCAGGAATTTATGACAGCCATGCACAAACAATTCTTGGAGCCATAGATGGCATTTGCTTAAGGCAGGTGTTTGCCCCTGAATGACTTAGGGCTAAGAGATTCAATTAAAACCATATAATGTCCCAACCAACCGGTTCTTCAGAGATCAGGGTGAAACATGCCATGCATACTGTTGGTCCATGTGTGACTCATAACCATTTGTGGTCAAGCTATGGAACAAGGATATTTTTCTGTAAAGGTCAGCTTAGCTTGCTTTAAATGTTAACCAATCATGTAATTTTTTATGTAAAAGTTCCTTAAAGTTGTTTGTTCAATACTATAAAAACTGTGCTGATTCTATGCTCGGGGCCTCTTAGCGTCACCGGTTACCAAGTGCACGGAGGACCAAGCTTGAGCTTGCAATAAACGACTCTTTGCTATTTGCATTGATCGTGGTCTCTGGTGGTCTGTGAGGGGATATCCAAAAATGGGGTACTTCACCATCAGATGCATCATAGCCCTCGGTAATAAATTCACTTCATAGTGACCCAGCCCAGTATTCAACTAGTCAGACAGTCATATTGCGAGTGACACAGTCAGATAAATAGGCATACTGTCAGTCAGACAAACACTCAGACCATCAAACAGTAAGTCAGATATTCAGGGTTTTGCCTATACTGTGAGTCAAGATGTTGCTACAATTTAAATCCATTAAATCCTCCTGAAGATTTCAGTATAATTTGGATAATTTTAAGTATGTATTAGATTTAATACTCAGATTAAAGGATTAGTTTATGGGCAGATTGGAGTTTGTTAGACTAAGTTAGATCCAGCCAGAAAACCACATGAACACCCAGGTAGGAAGAACAAAGGCAAGGTTTATTGCTAGTAAGGGGACCAGCAGGACCCTATCTCACCAGGTGAGAGGAAGTGAGAAGAAGTGCTGGCTATTGTCTCAGGTGACCTTTTATAACCTCCAGGATTTGGGGGATTTCACTGCCTTATAAGGTCATAGCTATCCCAACAGGGTGCTCTCCTAGGGAAAAGCCTGTAGGGGCTGATTATTTGCTGCCTTTACTACATGGGCCTAGTGTTACCTAGGGAAAGAACATGTTAACCCATGAGGGAGGAGGCTTCTGGGCTAACAGTTAATCTCCCATTCAAGCCAGTTGTAGGCCAGTTTACAGGGCCCTCCAACAACCTTTTCCATCATCCTTAAGATTAGAAGTAGCTCTCTCTATTTACCTTTGGAATCTCATGACCTGTTGCTTGGCACAGCCTGGGTCCTATGCTAGGAATGAAGCCAGATAGACTAGGAAAAATGAGGTACAGTCAGCTAACAGCAAATACAGGAGATATTCCTTCATGTGCTTCCCTTAAGATTAAGGGAAGAAAAGTCATTTTGGGGGAAATGAAGCAGGATAACTGATGGAAACTGAGGCCTGGTGTAGGCAACTCAGAAATATGGTATCTAGAAACTTAGAAATGCTATCTTTGCTTCAAAGAGAGGCAACTGAATGTATTCTTTCCTAAGGGATACATTTCTCAACCAAGAATTCACAAATGCCTGACAAGATGCCCCAAAATGCAGATAGTGGGACCATCTCCTTGTTTCAGGGATAAGCTCTGTTTTATGGCAGGATGTATTCTTACCTGGAAACTCAAGAGAATAACACCAGGTATAGTTAAAGCAAAGACAAATCACCTAGCTTTGCATCACTTAAAGCCAGACTCCCTGCCTTTACCCTATAAATACCTCAACATTGTGACTTGTCCCGGAATTCTTATTCTGTGATCAAAGTTAAGGACCCTAAGTGAAGAGTTCCTATATTTAAAGGGAAGCATCACTAAACCTCACCTCTGTCCAGTGACAGGAATATATATCACTCAAGGTCAGTGTCAATGGATTAACATGCCAGTTGTCCTAGCAATTAACAAGCACCAGAGAATCTATGAGGAAATTTTTATGGGCCAGGTTTGGAAGTGTCCCCCGTACTTCTACCCACACCCATTGGACAAAGCTTAGACACCTGTCCGTATCCAATCAGAAGAAAGACTGGAAAATCACTCTTATATGTGGACCACTGGGCTTCTAGTTCATCTTGTTACGTATTTGTTGAATGAATGATCCCAAGCCCCATCAACCATTACTGAGAGTTCAAATCATGATTAAATTTCCAAATGTTAAAAATAACTGTCAGCGTTGGGGATTTAGCTGGGGGGGGAGAGAATGGGGGGTGGGAGATGGGAAGGGATGGGAAGGGGAAACAGAGGAGGCAACAATGCTTGATAAGAAATGTACTCATTCCTTGCCCATGTAATTGTAACCCCTCTGTGCAGTATTTTCACAATAAAAAAAGAACACTTGCCTGGCAAGTACAAGGCCCTCACTCTCAAAAATAATAATAATAATTGTCACTGGGTACTACTAGGAGGCTGAGGTATGCAGATTGAGGTTCAAAGTCAACCCAGGTAAGAAAGTCCATGAGACTCTTATCTCCAATGAACACCAAAAGGCAGAAATGGAGCTGTGGCTCAAGTGATAGAGCACCAACCTTGAGTAAAATGTCTAAAGGAGAATGCCCAGGCCCTGGAGCTCATGCCCTAAGATTGGAGGAGGAAAAAAAAATAAAGAAAAAATGTGAAAAGAACATAATGCCTTAGTGGACTGCTGTGGTTCAAAATGCTTGATTTTCCAAAATTCATATCATCATCAGAAAGCTGGGGGCATTTGGCAAGTGAGTAGGTCAGGGGGGCAGACCCCTCACACATGAAACTGAAGGCTTTAAAACAGAAAGCAGATAGGTCTGTCTCTTTCTACCAATATGTTCAACAGACCATCATGAGATTCTTGTAGCTCACTGCTGACTTGATCTTGAACTTCAAGTTATTAGAACTGTAGGAAAGACATTTCTCCTTGAGTAGGCCACCCAAGCAGACTGTACTTTTTAGATCATCCAGAACAGACAAAGGCACAAGTTTTTTTTTGTTTGTTTTGTTTCTGGAGGAGTTTGTTGTTGTTGTTGTTGTTGTTGTTTTGGTTGGTCATGGGGCTAGAATTCTGGGCCTGGGTACTGTCCCTCAACTCTTCAGCTCAAGGCGAGTACTCTACCACTTGAGCCACAGTGGCACTTCCAGTTTTCTGGTGGTTAATTGGAGATAAGAGTCTCATGGACTTTTCTGCCTGGGCTGGCTTTGAACCACTATCCTCAGATCTCAGCTTCCTGAGTAGCTAGGATTACAGAAGTAAGCCATTGGCCCCCAGCTCTAGAGGAATTTTTGAAAGGTAATAGCCTCTAATGTGATCTCTTCTCAGGTAAATTTTTATATCAAATAGCTGAAAAGCAAGTTTGAAGATTCTGAATACAATAAACAAGTAATACAATTGAGATCATTTGAAATATGACTCCCATTTTCTTTGTCCAACTTATCTGATATATATTTGACAACATACATGATAACTCAATTTGATATCCCCTGTGTCCAACAGAAAGAAGTCTTCACAAATTACTATGACTTATCTACACATGTACAATGACCCACACACATAGTAACTCATTGCAGTATAATTTGTAATATTATAAAATTAGAACTCATCTAAATGTCTCTTTTCTAAATTATCCTCAGACAATTTGACCCCTGGAGAAACATCCGTTTCTTTTGATACCTGCTGATAGCCTCTGGCTATTAGAGGTAGATGGGACCTTAAGTCTCTAAGCTTATGATTTATCTTCCAGTTGCAACATTGTAATTCCAGGCCAAATTTTCAGATAGAACTACATAAGCATTTACTAATAAGCAGAGTTTTAAATGCAGGCATAATGACATACATGTGTTTTATATGTATATAATATGTAACATATACAATAACATATACTAAAATTAGAGCTGTCTTGAAAGAATAGAAGTGAAGATATACAGAGGGAAAGCTTAGGCAACTTTATTGTCAGGTCAGATAATACAATGGTTGTTGAAGAGTAAAGAACCAAGAGACCATCTCTTCTTATACGAACAGCAACTGCCAGCTTTCTTGAGAGATTCCTTTGTCTAAAGGAAGCCACGCACTAAGAAGCCTACATCTCATGGCCAATTCCTAATTTAACCTCCCATGATCTTTGTTATCAGATGAACTATGTTTTCTTCTATTATCATGACTTCAGAGATCAGCAAGAAGGCATCAGGGCAGCTACCTACCCCCTCGGGCCTGTGTCTTGTGTAATGTCAGGAACTGCACTTGAGAAAACTAATCAATGATGAAAATAGCAAAAGGAAATAGTCATCTTTGTTCTTGAGAATTACTGTAGGAAAAGCATCTCATGAGTAGGTGATTGGCACCAGATTTATACGATCTGGCTCACCCACTGTCTAGAGCCCACCAGTTTGCATTTGCCCATCACCCACTATGAGAAGATGCTCACCAACCCACAAACCACCTACATAAGCTACTCCTCAACCATCTTTCAGACAAGATGAACTTTGTGACAAGAGTATGCTATCTTCCTGTTTTAATGGACTTTTAAAATAAAGTTATTTTCCTTGGCCTAATACCTTGCCTGTATGTTTAATTGCCCTGTTGTGAAGCAATCAGTCATACTTGGAACTATAACCAGCACCTATTTCATTGCTTTTGCTAATTAATGAACTTTCATGTCGATTTTTAATTAGTATATTTGAGGTGCTAATTAACCAGCCTCAAAGTATTGCTTACAGGTCAGTCTCTTCAAATGTTGATTGTCATTGCCAAAATCCACAATGGATTTCACTTATATACATGGCACAGAATTTACTCTAAACTATTTCAAAAGGAAATTGTCATTACTCATTTATCAATGAGGAATAACTTAAATAATGATATACCCCTAAATTCTATGTAACTGTAAGGAACAATAAGGGCACATAAATTAATAGCTTCAGAAAACTGGGACATCCAAGTTTATATGTTCATGTTACAACAGATAAGCACAAGAAAGTTTTATAGTATACCTCTACTTGTACAAAGAAAAAAATTGGCAGTACAGGAGTTTGAACTCAGAGCTCCATGCTTGCTAAGCAGATTACTTCTTAGAGCCACTCCTCCAACTCTTTTGCCCTGGTTATTCTTGAGATAGGTTATTGCTTTTTATCCAAGGCCAACCTGGACCATGATCCCCCTATTTACATTCCCACCAATAGCTTGGATGATCGGTGGGCCCCACTATGCCCAGCTATTGACTGAGCTGAGTTCTTGTTATCTTTTTGCCCAAGTCAGCCTATACTCACAGTCCTCTCAATTTCTGGCTGCCGAGTAGTTAAGATTACAGGAGTGAGCTAGCAGCACCTAGGTGGGTGGGGAGTAATCATTTTATATCATATGCATACATCAGGATCTCTAGAAAATAATTAGATGACATTGGCAATGTGAAGGAAAAAACTAGAATGAGGGTACTGGGGTACACTGGGAACATGGTATCATTTTCCCTTTGGCTCATTCCCAAATTAATTTTAATATAAAAGATTACATATATTACACACAATTTACAGAACACTCTAAGAAAAGTACCTCAATGGCCATTCACTCATTCACATAATGAATGAACTTGGGCACTCTTGCCTAAGCTGTAGTCAGTGACAATTCTGCCATTCTTTGCAAAGCTGCTCTCAGGTTGGTGCTACCCAGGAACCTCCCTGGACACATGCCTGGACTCTGCACTGGTGTACATTCTCTATCCCTTACTCCTTCACCACAAAGGCTCCAGGTTCTAGGCACTGGCTCAGTATGTCAGTTTTCTACCATACACACATCTTGAAGAAAGCATACACAAACTGACACACGATGATACCACATTCTTCCATCCAGAGTGAAAGACATCACCAAAGCTCCAGAGCAAACATCCTCAGGAAAAGCCTATCCAAGGAGTGACTCTTCTCTCCAAACACTCCACACTTCACCAAGATATTTGTTGATGCCATTTTGTTGTTTTTGAATTGATTCCAGGGGGAAACTGGTGAATTTTTTTGTCTCTAGGAATTATCCATTTATTGTCCTTCCTCCCATTTTTCTCCCTTTTTCTTTCCTCCCAATCAAAAACCAGGAACAACACCCTCTCTGTCAAGATTTTGCTGTTAGGCTTAAGTGGGTCAAAGCTCCCAACATCAATGAAGTAAGAGGCAATTTGTATGGATTAGATGTGGGATTGTACAAATGCTTGCTTAAATGCTAGCTGTCAGATGCTAATACATTATGCAGGAAGCATTCCTCCCTGCTAGAGGCTAGTACAGTCACCCCAGGGCTGATAACCTCAGTTTACAGGAAGACATTGGACAACTTGTATGGACAACAGATGCAGCAAATTGACAGCTTCCATACTTTATTGGTACAGGCAGCTTTAGTGTGATGAATACTATTTTCAAATCTTTTTATTTGAGAACGTGGGGAGGAAAGGGATGGTAGGGGAAAAACAAAGGAGGAGGTAACAATGCATGATAGGAAATGTACTCATTACCTTGCTCATGTAACTGTAACCCCTCTGTATAGTATTTTTATAATAAAAATTTTTAAACCTTTTTATTAGTAATTTATTGCTCTCTCAAAAATAAAAAAAATCTGCAATTTCAAAAAATCCTGGTTCCAGAATCTTTTAGTTGCACATCTGGCTAGCAAAAACCTAAATCTTTCAAGCAACAAAGATGAGTCATGGCTGCCCACTCTCCAGTTGACATGGCCCCAGTGGCCTGGCTATTCTAATGATATAACTGCTGTGTGATAAGGCACCCCAAAAGTTAATGGTTTAAATTTTTGATGTTGTTTTGCTCATGATTTGTAGCAACAGGCTAAGATCAGCTGGTCCATAGTCATCTGAAGTTTTGATTGTGAGGGAGAATAGTGATGGCCGGTGGTGGTTGATGTGATTTGATGTTGCATGAGGGCTCAACTGGGACTCAACGGGGATTTGGAATTGGAGTACCATATGGGCGTACAGTAGCACAACAGTCTAAAGAGGCTCTTCTTAGAGTCTTCTTTCTTTCACAGTGTCTGGCTTTCCCCATAAGGTGTCATCAGAGGGCAGGACTAAATGGTCTTTCCGAAACTAGCCTCAGAAGTTTCACATACTTTTCTTGGCCTCTGGGGTAGATTAGTTTCAGGATTTATGAAGGTTTTGAAATTCAAGGATGTTCAACTCATACACACACACACACACACACACAAAATTTATATTTGAAATATATATCAACTATCTTACATATATAAGTATATATATTCAAATGTTCTCATTTCCAAAAACTACATTGGATTTACTCATATAAACTTATCCTAAATTGTTTCATTTATATAAATTTACCCTAAATTATTTCAAAAGGATATTTGTCATTACTCATCCATCAATGGGAGGCAACTTAAATAATTATATACCCATAAATGCTGTGTAGGTGTAGGGAAGAATGAGCACACATAAATTAAGAGCTATAGAAATGTGGAATATCCTAGTTTATATGTTCATATATACATATATATGTATATGTCAACATATATATGTATATGTCGACATATACACATATATGGTTGCCAGATGCTAATATGTATAACATGAACATATACGTGTGTGTGTGTGTGTGTGTGTGTGTGTGTGTGTGTGTGTGTGTGTGTGTGTGTGTAAAATGGCATCACAATTTGAGGCCAGCCAGGCAAAAAGTTTACAAGACGACTACTTGGCCAACAGTTGAATGCAGCAACATGTGCCTGTCAGCTAAGTTTCATAGAAAGCATGAATAGGTGGGCTGTTTGCTGGTTCATGCACAGGCAAGAAGTAAGATCCTATCTCAAAAATAATCAGCAAGCTAAAGAAGGACTAAATGTGTGGCTTCATAGGTAAGCAACTGCTTAACAAGTGTGAGACTCTGAGTTCAATCCCAATATTACATTTTAAAAGGCATAATATAGTCTATATCCTCAAGTTTGACATCTACAAATTCAAAAAATCATCACAGATTAAAAATATTTTCATATATCCATACTAAACCTAGATATACTTTCTTATTTGTCATTATTCCTAAGCAATATAAAAAGCAACTATTATAGAATATTTTCATTGCATTAGATGTTAAAAAGAATGTAGAGATGATTTAAGGTATACAGGAGAATATGTATATATATATATATATATATATACATATATATATGGGCTGAATGTAAATATGTTTTTCAAATATCTTGGGATTTTGTGTTTTGATCCAATCCCCCATGAACAAAGAAATAAGCTGAGGGTTCCATAAGCCACCTAGATCCATGGAAAAAGGACAGAGACCCTACTTCTCCATGTGAGAAGTGTCAGAAATTTTGAGTTTCACTGGGCATATTCAGTTCCCATAAACTCTTTGAGTATGACCCTAGAGGCTGAGTGAACACAAACAGAATGAATTTCTACTTTCTCTTCTTTTTCTAATCTGGTACCTAGTAGGTAGCAAACACTTTCTATAGGTAATTTTACATGACTCTTCTCAATAATGCTGTGAAGTAGATATTATCCTTATTTACACAGACAAGAAAATTAAGATCCAGAAGTTACTTACTTTCAGTGGGGTCATATAGTTTTGAAATGGTAGATCTAGGATTCTAACACAGGGCTTACAGCATATGTCATGATAAGGGGACTTTGGGGAATCTGAATTTTGCTTGGGTCCTTGGATAATACCTGTGAGCATACCATGCTATACTTGATTTCTGATCAAAATAAGGGCTTGTCATTGTATGTGACTCTCCTGTGCAGTCAGTAGCTCAGTAGATACTGCACAGCCTCCTCATCTTGAGGACAAAAGGCATTGTGGTCAGCTGTACCAAGAGATCAGTGGGTCTTTTATTAAGATCTCATCTTACCCCTGGCAAAATTCAGAAACTTTCATTCACAAATGGAATCCTGTCTTTTTGGTGAGCCATTAGCCTCAGGCTTTGGATAGAAAGCTATAATAAAGGAATAAAGAAAAATGGAAAATAAGGAAATCAATAAAGTTATATAATCATTTCCAGTAGGACAATGGAGACCCAATTTAGACTCCAGTGCAGATTCTGCCAAAATGTGCAAACTGTCCGAGGGGGTTGAAGGTGTGGTTCAAGTGTACAAGGCCTCAATTCAAACTTCAGTACTGCTAAAATATAAGATAAAATACAATAATATAATATAGTAAAATAAAAGGATGAGATTTGCTGTATGAAAAAAGTAAATAAAAGTATGGAGCCTGCGTAGTTATCCCGGACAAGGAGCAAGAAAGCAGGGCTATTCACTTGGTAACTTCTGGTTATCATTGGCTGTTGTCTGTTCTTGGAGTCATTAATCATGAGTCTCCTCTGACTCTCCCCATGCAAATCCAGAAGAAGCCCCAAGTGGGGTATGGGAAGTCCTGGTGCAGGGAGGGAGAAGGTGTGCTCTAGAATGGCACAGACTAATTTATATGAGCGGATATCAACAGCAGTTGCTGCACCATCTTATCTTTTATTTATTCAGCATTATTCCAAAAGTCTGTTTTCTGCATGTATTTCTTTCTTTTCTGTTTTTGTTTTGTTTTGTTACCATGTCAGCATTTGAAAGTGAGAGATATTTTCTTCTACACAGAGAAAAGAGTCTGAGGTAAAGAAGCAATCCTTGAGCATGAAATAATATTAAAAATCAGAGTAAGAATTGTTTATCTGAGGTTTGGGCCATAAGGTAAACTTCTTGTAGAACTTCAGGGAGTTTAAGGGGAAATTCTTATCTTGTATTTGTACTAAACAGCTCTGCTTCGATTAACAATAATGACTGATGGGAATAATTCCATGAGACATGTCTCACCTTGCCTCCTTATAACATAGACCGAGATCTACCTACTGTTTCAGGCCAGAAGAGAAAAAAATCAATAAACATATACACTCTTGTGTTTAAGCTTTCTTCTTTAAAAGCAAATTTTTATCAACCACCTACATATAAGTAGGATCCCACAGGTCCAGATTGAAGATGGCGTCAGATTAAAAGAAGCATGGTTGAGATCAGCCTACAAAAGAAAAGCAATAATAATTCAGATCTTTCTTTGGTCCATTCAGACTTTTTTTTTTGGTCTGGTCGTGGGGCCTGAACTCTGGGCCTGGGCGCTGTCCCTCAGCTCTTCAGCTCAAGGCTAGCACTCTACCACTTGAGCCACTTCCGGCTTTTTTTCTTTTTGCTTATGTGGTGCTGAGGAATCGAACCCAGGGCCTCAGGCATGCAAGGCAAATGCTCTACCACTGAGCCACCTTCAGCCCAAATTTCTTTTTTTTTTTTTTTTTTTTGGTTGAACTCCATTAAGCCTTTATAAGCCAAAAACATATTTTTTTCTTTTCCTTTTTTTTTTTTTTTTTTTTTTTTTTTTGCCATTCGTGGGGCCTGAACTCTGGGCCTGGGCGCTGTACTTCAGCTCTTCAGTTCAAGGCTAGCACGCTATCACTTGAGCCACCATGCCACTTCTGGCTCTTTCTGCTTTTGTGGTGCTGAGGAATCGAACCCAGGGCCTCATTCATGCAAGGCAAGCACTCTACCACTGAGCCACCTTCCCGGCCCCCGAAACACATTTCTATAATTTTTCTCTCCCCATGGTGGCCTTCTTAGAACCATTTATAGGAAATAGTTTCCCCAAACTTTCTTACCCACTCTTTATTTCTCATCAACCAACCTTCTCCAAATTCTAGTTCTTATAGCTTTTCTTCTCTCTTTTTGTCTTCCATTAAATATAAACTAGATTAACTAAGATGATTTACCAGCATTGCTTCTTGTCACTTTTGCTACTACATACAGTCTGCACAATTTAAGTGCTATCCAGAAGATATAATAAAAAGAAAGAATATAAATATAACTCTTCCTTCCTTTCTTTCTTTGTTTTGGTTTTGGAGTGTTAGGTTTAGAGGTTCTTTTGGTGCCAGTCCTTGGGCTTGAACTCAAGGCCTAGGCCTGCCTATGACTTTTGTGCTCAAAGCTAGTGCTCTACCACTTAAGCTATAGTTCTGTTTCTGGCATTTTGGTGATTAATTGGAGATAACCAGCCTATTCTAGCTTCAAAGCACAGTGCTCAGATCTTAGCCTTTTGAGTAGCTAGGATTATAGGCCTCAGCTATCAGTACCCAGCTTATGTTTATTTTCTTGATGGTAGCCATTATGACTGGGATGATGGAATCTCAGTATCATTTTGATTTGCACTTCTGGTGCAAGGATTATGACAAGATATTAAAGATTTCTTTTCTTTTTTTTTTTTGGTCCGGTCGTGGGGCCAGAGCTCTGGGCCTGGGTGCTGTCCCTCAGCCCTTCAGCTGAAGGCTCGCACTCTACCACTTGAGCCACAGTGCCACTTCCAGCTTTTTTTTCTGCCTATGTGGTGCTGAGGAATCAAACCCAGGGCCTCATGCATGCAAGGCAAGCACTCTACCACTGAGCCACCTTCCCAGCCCAATATTAAAGATTTCTACATGTATTTTTTGACCACTCAAACTTCATAATAGAACTGCCTATTAAATTCATTTGTCCATTTAGTAATTAGATTATTTGTTCCTTTGGTATTTAATTTTTAGCTCTTTATATATTCCTTTGTCCAGTGAATAGTTTTCAGAGATTTTTCTCCATTCTGTGGGCTACCTCTTTATATCTGATAGTTCTTTCCCTTAACATGCAGAAGCTTTTTAATTTGATGCATCCTATTTGTCAATTATTTTTTGTATTTACTGAGCAATTGATGAACAGATTTTTTTAAATATTATGTGATAGATGTAAAAAAATAGCATTCATTCATGATAGAAAATTAAAGTGGGAAGACAGGAAAATGACCTTAATTTGATAAAGGATATCTCTCATCCATCTCACATACAATGATGAAATGTTTAATCCATTCTCTTTTCTGTCAGAAACAAGACAAAAAAAAATGATTCTTTCCTCTTCCATTTGTTTCTTTGTCCCTAGCCTGCTTAGCAGGTAAGAAGAGAAATATAAGCTGTGTTAATCAAAAAAGAGCAAACAAAACTGTCACTATTTACATATAATTGGCTACAATAAAACTGCAAAGAAATATACAGAGAAAATATTACAATTCACTAGAGAATTTAGCAGAATCCCTGGATATGTTTTCAATATATGTAAGACAACTGCATTTCTATACATCAACAACAAACCATTAGAATATCTAATTAAAAATTTAAATAGTAACTAATACAGGGCTATCTTAAAGATTTGCATATAGATTTCCTGTATAATGTTAATACCCCAGACAAAAGAATATATCAAGTGATAGAAAAATTAAAATGCTTCTTTGTTGGCTGACACCACAGGAATGAGCCTCTGTTTCTTAAATTATCTTTAGAAAATTATTTGTTTCTGTTTCTATTGAAAAGGCTCTTGAGAAGTGGTAAGCATGTGGTACCTTAAGCCTGATCTCTGACTTAAAAGAGCCTGGAGATTTTGAACAGTGTTAATAGGAAAGGATAACCACTTCAAAGCTATACTCTTAATTGCAAGAGATAGATCTTTGAGCACTCCTCAATTACAAGCTGCTTTTTTCTGTGGAACACAATACAAATGGGCCAGATATCCATGCATGTGTCAAGGATAGGCCAAACAATGGCTCCATAGAACACTCTGTGGTTGTGTTAGATGACACCACACTTTGCTGGCTCTCAAGCAGTTAGGGGGTCTCCCATGCAAGCTGCTACTCACCTGAAAGCAGAAGCTGGAGACTCAGAAGCCAGCAAGAAGGACAGTGAGGACACTCTGGGTATGTGAGGAGATCACAGGACACCTGGATGGTTTGGTAGTACTCAGGTTAGACTTAGCAACTCAGATCTAAGAAAATATTTAAAATTCAGAAAGTCCCTTGGGACTCCTGGAAGTCCCAAAGGGAGAAATGAGAACTTAAAAAAAACTGACCTTAAAAGGAGGAAAAAGAACAAACTATCCCTGGGTCTAACTTCCTTCATTATGGAATCTATAGGCATACGTTTCTAGACTCATCTATCCAATAAAAGAGAGATGGCCTCTGTGCTAAGTTCTAAAACCACTGATTGGGACTAGAGCTGACCCTGTGGACTTTGAAAGCAGTGCCACTTCTGGCTGGAATATACAGACCTTCCATTCATAGCCTCTAACAGTTATTATGATTTTAGTGAAGGTTTTCATAGAGAAAAGGACTTCAGTTGAGTTTTTCCAAGACCCTTTGTTTCCCAAGTGCAGTTCCCAAAAAGGCAACATCAGCCTCCCCTGGGAACTTATTAGGAATGTTAATGTGATGATCCTAGATCCTCTGTCACAGGGTCTGAACCTAGAACTTGAGAGGTTGGAGGAGGAAGTCAAACTGTATTTTTACATACCCTTCAAGTGACACCAATGCACACTAAGCCATCACTTTAAAAAAAAATCTCATACAAGAAAAAATACTCATTTGAACTTGTACCTTAATGTGATCACATCTGAATATTCTGTGGCTGAGTTAATCTCTAATCATTAATGTTGTTTACCTGCTCACCTGATATTTCCAACTATCTCTGCTTTCTGGGCAAATATTCACATTGTATTATTTGTAGTTAAATATGATCATAAGACTAGCTCTTGCCAATGAGTTGTAGGATTAAGAATTCAGTGCTTATCCTCCTTCAGTGTTTATTCTTCAGTGCTATATATCCTCCTCTGTTACTTTATATTCATGTTGATGGCTGCTTCATCAAATTGGACCCCAGAGCAAGGAACCATGAAAAAGATCGTGTTGTGAAAGACCAAGATTTAGGTAGGGGGGTCATCTGGTGCTATAGCTTAGTTCAGCCTCACCTAACTGATGATCATGTTTCCTTAACTCTTCTCAATATACTCAGTTTAATTGCATATTATTTCCAAATTCTCTTCTGTGGCTCTATATAGTCTAACAAAGCTGGGAATGTTACACGAGCTTACTAAATATTAAGTTATCAATCTACCATACTCTCCATCCACTTTAAAAGACTAATCTCCCTTTATAACCCATGTTTGTCTATAAACATCTGTCTACCACAAAGCACTTTTCATATTTCCCCCCTAAAATTGTTTCTTTCTCTCTTGGTAGTAGTTAAATCCAGCATTTGAGTCTCCTTGCTTTGTTTTAATTATTAACTGTGATTAGACACTCCAAAGGTTCTGGAGCAACCGGGCAATTGAACACATGTAATTTTCCTGATTATTTCCCTGACTCAACCCAAAACAAGTAAAAACAAACAACAGAAGTCAAAGAAGGAGTGTTTATTTGCACAGCTAGATCACTGTAGATTTATACCTCTTTCCCACTTGCACTAATGAGAATTATATGAGTAATTCCTCTATTGTGAATACCTTTCAGAGCCTTTCTCAAGAAGTAGCAAGAACTTAAAGCTATTTTAGTGCCTGCAACTAAAAAATACCAGCCACAATGTAGAAGAGTTGAGCTTAATCATCTTTCTAGAATATACTGTGAGAACCTGTAAATGTGGGATTGTATCTCATCTGATCTTTGAATCCTCAAGGTATGATCTAGAATTTGGCCTTGTGCTAGTGTTCAGTACATGTATTTTGTTAAGTGAATGAATGAATGCATGAAAAATTTTATTTCCAAGTATTTTCCCGGGAGAAATAATAGGTCAAATTTTTCACTATAGACTCCTATGAGAGAAGAATAATTACTAAATTTGTTCAATTCAAGGCACTTTTTTTTACAGGTTTCTGCCTTGACCACAACATCTTATTTCAAAACATGTGTTTTTCTCATCTGAAAATCCCTCCTGCCAGTACTTTTGCACATGTTAACAGCCCTATTTAAGGTTGTTTCAACTGATAAAGGGTCTGGATGACAATTATTTTTACATTACATGTTACCAAATGCTGCGAAGACTACTTAAACAAAACCACTGGAAAAAGAACAATGATTACACAATTTCTTACATCTACAATCTGCTTTCAATAGTCAAGGTGCCAGCAACCACAACAACCACCATGAAGGTCAGTGGTCCAGTATTCTTTTGTGGTTAAACATCTGCATTTTACTCCCAGGTGCTTACATATTAAGTAAACATTTAAAGTCACCTAGAACAAGTGTGTCATACAATAATATTCTCCAAAGCATCCCTGGCAGACACCTGTCCCAGTGTCTACTTGAAATCTCCCACAATTACTAGGTCTAGTTGCTTCCCCAGCCCTTCTACTGTTGAATCATGTCCATGGTTTGGGTGTTCTTCCTTCTTATAAATATAATTTAAATCATTTCTAGATTACTCCATACTAATACTGTGTAAACTGTAATGTAAATAGTTTTATGCTATATTGTCTTGGGAGGGGGGAAATATATGCATGTTAAGTACAGAAGTATTTTTTTTAATCTGAATATGTTCAATGCAGAGTTGTTTGAATCTGTGGATTTGGAACCCAAAGATACAGAGAGAGGGCTGACTGTTCTTCTCTGGGTAGCCAAAGATATTTGAAGTGGGATGAAATAAAACTTGCCCAATTAACTTGTTCTAAAAAATCTTTTCACTGTGCCTTAATTAAAGATTTGGTTGAAATGCAAGTTTCTATTTTCAAATGCAAATTAGTCATAGAGTGGCGTCATTTGCACTTCAGTATGAATTACTTTCCATACCATTCACTTTTTCCTCTGAATCCTTAGCCTACTTAGGAAAAACAGAAGAGTAAGCAACTCAGTTATACGCAATTCTCTTTAGCTTATTTTCTATATCATGTGAACAATTAATTTATTAGGAATTATTTAACAGATAAAAAAGGAAGCACTTGTTAATGTGACTTTTCTTGTATTTAATGTCCTAAAATTTAAATCATAAGAGCATAGCATTGCTTTGTATGGTCCTCCATTCATTAGAACACTACTTGAAAGCAATAAAAATCAACTGTAGTTGATTTGAAGAAAAAAATCATTGATTTTAGGAATATTACATAGTTTACAGTGTCACCAAATAACAAGACTCAAAAATTATACTGACAGTATCATCACCAACCTAATCAAAGAACTCAGGATGTCTCCACTGTTTGTGCTTTAAGCTCAAGATGCCAGTGTGTACCAGTAGTTTGCTATCTGGGCCCTGCAGCCCACCATGGCATTGATTACCACAACTTCCCTGAAAATTTGGTCTTGCTACCCTGCTAGTGCCACCATAGTGCCTGATGCTAATTATTGTTTCATTCTTGGCTCTTCTTCCATTGGTGGGCCAACATCCTATGCCAACATGGTAGCAAAGGACACTGGGCCAGGCATTTTGTTGCCTGGCATGGAATGAACTCTGCTTCTTTATGAAGACAGATAAAGACAATGGCAGTTTTTGTTGTTGTTGTTGTTGTTGTTGTTGTTTGTCGGTTGTGGGGCTTGAACTCTGGGCCTGGGCGCTGTCCCTCAGCTCTTCAGCTCAAGGTTAGCACTCTACCACTTGAGCCACAGTGCCACTTCTGGCTTTTTCTGATTATGTGGTGCTGAGGAATCGAACCCAGGGCCTCATGAATGCAAGGCAAGCACTCTACCACTGAGCCACCTTCCCAGACCCGCAGTTTTGTTTTGTTTTTTTAAGCCTTTCCAAGGTTGTTATATTTTTCAAAATTTTGACTTCTCCCATGGAACAGTCCCATGTTATTAAGATTGTGGATATAGTTACAATCTGTGCATACCTATACCCTAGTTAAAATAAATATCATAGAACTTTGTACATTCAAATAGTAGGCACTGAGCAAAGCAATTGAAAGTATTAGGGAAAAAAAGAAAATGACCAAATTGTTCTAATACTAAAGAAACTCCAAGCTGAGTTGATAATTAAGAACGTTAGGGGAGAATAAAAACATACAAGTTAAAACTAGACATGAAAGTACTTGTTTTTCTCAGATTAGTACTCTCTCTAAACTGATGTGTCTATGCTGTGCGTTAATCATCATGGAGCTTTATCTTATTTTATGTTCTCTTGGCAAATTTGGAGGAAACCAGAATTAAGAAGCATTATGGATTATGTGCTATTCATATCTGCTCCAACTAAATATTATTATTATTATTTGAGGCATGAATCTGGTGAGGAGAGTCTATGTAATCAAAAGCTGAGAGACTCGAGTTCAATTCTTGATCTCATTATAGTATCCCACAGGCAGACTTACAACATAAACTTGAAATGACTTTGATAGAGAAAAAGCAAGATTTAGTGCCTTCATTTCCTCTCTGTGTTTTCTAAAAATATCTCCAAGTAAGAACAAGAAGTGTGATGCACTGAAACAGTGCTAGGTAAATATCAGGACATTATTGCTGGCCCAGACACAGTTTGAAGGGCTCCACATGAAGTCAGGTAAACCATGACAGAAACTCAGAATGTAAGTAGACAGTTAAGTCATCTAGACAGTGACGTGTAGGGATATTCTCTACCCCATCCCTGGCAAGCACTTTTCCCAGTATCTATTATGAAATCTCTCCACAATTATCGGGACCTATGACCTCCCAAGTCATATTTACTATTGGAAGTTCCTCCTGCTTACAAAACTCAATGCTACCTGCTATAGTTTGATTCTGAAATGTCTCCCAAATATCCATGTGACAAAGGCTTGGTCCTCACCCTGTAGTGCTTATTGGGAGATGGTGTTAACTTTTAAGAGGTGGAGCCTACTTGGAGGAAGTTAGGTTACTGGGAGATGTGTTTTTTAAGGGGATGTTGCTAACCTGGTGAATCTTGTTTGACTTCCAGTAGCCATGAGTTAAGCATCTCTGATCTACCACATGCTACCACTATGCTATGCAGCCCTGCCATGAGTTCAAAAGCCATGAGATCAACTAACCGTGGGGTGAAACTTTTCAAACCGTGAGCCACAATAAACCTTTCCTTTGTTTATAAATTGAGTTATCTGAGGTATATTTTACAGCAACAGAAAGCTAACTCATCAGCCAATGGTCACACTTCTTCCATAAGCTCCTACAAACCTGCAAATGACCTTTCATGTATTTGAAAGCATTTGACTGTCATTAAACATTTAAATTGTTGGGCATGGTGGGATTTTTTTTTTTGTTTTTTGTTTTTTGTTTTGTCGGTCCTGGGGCTTGAACTCTGGGCCTGAGTGCTGTCCCTCAGCTCTTCAGCTCAAGGCGAGCACTCTACCACTTGAGCTACAGCACCACTTCTGGTTTTCTGGTGGCTTATTGGAGATAGGAGTCTTTCCTGCCCGGGCTGGCTTTGAACCGAGATCCTCAGATCTCAGCCCCCTGCATAGCTAGGATTACAGGCATGAGCCACCAGCACCTGGCTTGAGCATGGTGGTTTATGCCCAGCACAATGGAGTCAGAAGTAGGAGAATAGAAAGTTCAAGGCCAGACTGGTTTATATAGTGAGATCTTGTCTCAAAGAAAAAGAAAATGAAATTATCAACTCTACCTACTTAATATGTCTTCTGCTTGCCTGTTTCTTTCTATTTTCACCTTCAATACTCTCTCTCTTTTCAATTATTCCTGCTTTCCTATGAGACCTTCATGCCTCCAGTCTGGCCTGCAACCCATTTATAATACATTAGCCTGAAGAATTTTCCAACATAAACATCTTCTTTAGAAAAAAAATAAAAACCCTTTAGATTGCTTCTTACTGTCTTCACAATAAAGCTTGATTTTTAAATGCTATTAGCCCTTCATTATCTTTTTTTTTTTGCTGCTTTCTCCAGCTCATCACTCATCATTCATTACAACTCAACAAAATCTATCACACTGAGTTCTCCAACTTTTCTCCCTCTCTCATATGAACCTTTATCTATGCCCACTGCCTCTAATGCCCTCTTTCCTCCATCAAATGGATGATGGCTCCTGCTCATGTTTTCAGACTCCTCACCATCCCCCTCCTAAGGCTGAATCACATGTCCCTCCAGTGGAATCATACTCTTACTCTGCATTATAAATATTAATGCACTACATTAAAATCATCTACTTGCTTGTCTATATCCACCAACTGGTAGCTCTGTGAAGGAGAAGATTCAACTGTTTGACTCATTACCAGGTCCCTAAAGTACCGCACAGTCCCTGGCATGTTGGAGGAGTTCTAGTATTTTCAACCTCTCTCCTTTGGCTCTAGAATAATCATGATCTTGGTTGCTCCCTGACATCACCCCATATGGCCACGTGTTTATCAGTGTTCCCTCTAATATAATATCCAAACTCAAATCTGATCCTGAGGCCAACAGAGGGAACAAAAAGCCCTGAGAAGAAAAGATAGAATATTACATGAGCTGTACTTCAGGACCAACTATTCTTTCTTTTGTTCTTCTTGCTCTGAGGTTTCTATTGCCTGGGTCAAGATCTCAGAATGTGGGATCCTAGATTAGAAACTCTGCCAAATACCTACTGGAGTTTTTGTTTCTCCATATGGCAATCAACAGTAACATAGCCATATGCTATATAACATATGCATTAAGCATAACTTAATAGCTATTAATAAAATATTGATGCATTTGTTTATCTAGACAAATAATTTGAAAATAGGCTGGACCACATCCAAATGATGACTTCATCTTGGCATCCTGCAATGTGAAAGTGATTGCAGAATTGTGCTCTTTAGTGAATCCTTTGTAGATTGTTTTCTTTCAGGCATACACAATGATTTTATTATTCAGCAGCTATCTCAGACAGTGGGCCCAAAGAAATCTGTCCATCTTGATAGTGTTTGAGAAATTCATTCAATACACTTAAAGAGTACCCCCTAAATCTTCCATCTTCAAGCTTTCACTTCTGATGCTTTTTCTTTTAGCAAATTTCCTAATGATCTTAAGCTTGATATTGCTGGCTACCTATTGTATTTCACTCTTATTGACATTAGTGTTCTCATTATTTAGTTTTTGCTATTCATCTTCATCACCAAGTCTTACTTCAGTGTAGTAGTTACTTTTTTTTCACTTGATCTTTTTGCATTGACATTTCTTCTATGGATATTTAGCTGATGTGTATATTATTCAACAATGTTTACATATATTAAATCTTCCAGCCTCAAAAATGTAAATAAAAACAAAATGCATAATATTGTGCTATTAAATAAAAACATGCAGAGGCATATACAAATCTTGGGAAGTTTTCAACTTTTCATAATGTATAACACTTATAAATAAACATGGAAGCACCATTATATAATTATCTCCATATCAACTGGCAATATGATTGGTATTATCACATGAAAATTGTGCCCCAGGGACTCTAAGAAAGCTTACTTAAGTAAGTCAGATAATGGAAGGATAGATGGATGATTGGATAGTGAGACAAACAAGGACAGATAAAAGAGAGAGAGAGAAAGAGAGAGAGAGAAGCAGAGACAGATTGAGTGACTTTCCTTTTACATACTGTCTGGCTTAAAATGAGCTTAAAAGCTGGGTACCAGTGGCTCACACTTGTAATCCTAGCTACTCAGGAGACTGAGATCTGAGGATCATGGTTCAAAATCAGCCTGGGCAGGAAACTCCATTAACTACCAAAAAAACAGAAGTAGAGCTATGGTTCAAGTGGTAGAGCAGTAGCCTTGAGTAATAAAGCTCAGAGACAGCACCCAGGCCTTGAGTTAAAGCCCCAGAATAGGCACAATAAATAAATAAACAAACAAATAAATAAAATAAGCTTAAAGTGAAGGCCATTTTCTCTTTCACTGAGCCTGAGAGGAGAAATTTGGAAGAAAGCTTCTTGAAATCTATTATTGTTACAACAATGTAGACTCAGGCAATTAACCTTATCTCTCGGAGCCCAGTGACCCTATCTCAAATAAGTTTTATGAAGTTTTTTTTCTATTTTCCAAAGCATCTAAGTCTTCCACATCACAGCAACTAGAGGGGTTGGATTTTAGCTCTGTTGTAAAGCACATGCTTAGTATGCATGAGGCCTCAAGGTGGATCTCCACCAAAATATTATTCTATGAATACCAAATCATGTGTGTGGCATAGACTTCTATTACAAGTGAAAGGAAAGATGTATTAAAAAAACAAGGGACAAAATAGATGAGAATGTGGTAGAGATTGCTCCGTAAAACCAACTACAATTAATTGCTCAAACCTGTTTTAGCCAGAAGCTGGATGAGCAATCCCTGTGAACCAGGAACCCAGAAATGGGATGGATTCACCAAAAAAGAACACACAATGACAAGAGGAGGCCATCTGGATAAGAGGAAACATGAAAACAGCCAACATTTCTAAAGGCCCTGAGTTAATCCTTGCAGAGCTTGAGAGTAGTACTTAATGAACAGTAAATACTTAATAAATACCAGTTATTACAATGACAGACATGCATTTTTATAATTGATAGATTTTTAGAAATAGCAAGAAATAGATAATACTCAATGAGTGAGATATCTGTTGTTAAATTTAGGAAAGTGGGATGCCCATTAGTCCATGTAGCTGCAATGTATCTGCCTCCATCACATCTCTCAGTTGGCCTGTGGGGATGAGTAGCAATCTTTGGGGCTGGGTCAAATGCTCTGGTTTCAATGCAAGCATTAATATTTTCAGAGAAGCATTCATATTTTTAGCCTAGTGCTGGTGGCTCACGCCTGTAATCCTAGCTACTCAGAAGGCTGAGATCTGAGGATTAAGGTTCAAAGCCAGCCCAGGCAGAAATCCATGTAACTCATATCTCCAATAAACTACTCAGAAAAAGCTGAAAGTGGCACTGTGGCTCAAGTGGTAGAGTGGTAGCCTTGAACACAAAGAGGCTCAGAGTCAGTGCCCAGACCCTGAGTTCAAGCCTCAGGACGGGCAAAAAAGAAAAAGAAAAAAGAAAAAAAGAAAAAAATTCAGACAGCAGTTGGCTGTTGGTAACTGAAACCATGGAAAGAAAAACTGCTGATATGGAAAGACAGAATAATGGTAGGTTACCATATTAACATTTTTGTATAAGTTTATAATAACTCTGAGAATTAAAAAACACAACAAGGTAACTTTGGTTATTTATAGTTGCTTTATTTTCTTCATAGCACTATCATTATGTGTAATTACCTTGTATACTGATTCATTTACATAATTATTTTCTGTTTTCTTGATTTAATAAACATATCTATCTGTATCCCCTACCCCTAGTCTGGTATCTGGCATATGATAGATGCTCATCTAAGGGTTGTAGAATATTATTTGAAAAAAAAAAAAGATTCCTTTTTCTGACCATGATGTGGCCCTTTAAGGAAATAATGAAAACTTCAAAGGATCTTCAAGCTTCAAGGAAAGTGACAGGAAAAAACAAAGTCAAACAAAAAGTCATTTAAAGAAAGCAACAACACAACAACCTGCTAACAGGAGTAACAAGGAATGTAAAATGTCAGCCTTCACCTATCAGTAATTGTTACAGTATTATTGTGTCTCTGACTGAATGTTCCCCAAACAGGTAATTAAGGTAATCTTCCTCACAGGAGGTAGTTGGAAGAAGCCAAAGCTACAATATGTTTCAAACAACTGAGAAACAGCAGAAATACTAGAGCGGAAGGGGATGGGGAAATGACATGTAACATCCTGTGAACTGGTGTTTTCGTGGAATATAAAAATAAATGTCAAGAGATGGAACACAATCATTTAGGGGGCCCCAAATTAGATCCCTGAGTTTCTGCCTGGTTCCGTGGATTCTCCCTTGGCAACAAAATGGAGCAGTTGCTTGTAAACAGTTGTTAGCTTGTGAAGATTACCAGAGTTCAAATTCACAGGTCATCACAGAAGGAAAAGTAAAACAGAACAGGATAGTGTCCTATTCTTAAATATACATTTAAAATTGTGTGTGTGAGAGTATCTCTTTGTTGCTTTGTATGTCCCTCCCCCACAGTATAACCCCTGCTTTCACTATATTTGATGTCAGTATAACTTGTGGAGGAGATGGGGAAAAACCAGTTGTTTAAGGATACAGGTGGACCTGTTGCAACAATGAGAAGTACAAGTTGTCATGTCCAAAACGAGCTTTACAACGTAGGTGCGGGGAGGGGGGGGGAGGAAGGGGAGGGAAGGAGAAGGATTGGGATTGGGGGGGAGGGGGGAGGCTGGGAAGGGATGTGAAGGGTAAACACAGGAGGAGGCTGCAATGCTTGGTAAGAAATGTACGCATTATCCTGCCCATGTAATTGTAACTCCTCTGTACAGTATGTTCACAAATAAAATTAAATTAAATTTTAAAAAATACTATAAAAAAAATAAAATAAAATTGTGTGTGTGTAAAAACATCAAAGATTGGACAAATGGGATTGCAGGAAGCTGCAGAGCTTCTGCAGGGTAAAGGACATAGCTAGCAAGATCAATAGAAAGCCCACCGATTGGGAGAAGATCTTCACTAGCCATACAATGGATGAGGGCCTCATATCTAAAATATACCTGGAACTCAAAAAACTAAATCCCCAACAACAAATCCCCAAAGAAATAACTGCCCAATAAATAAGTGGGCTAAAGACTTAAAGAGAAACTTCTCTGAAGAGGAAAGAAGGATGGCCAATAGACACATGAAGAAATGCTCAACATTTTTAAGGCTCTAGCCATAAAAGAAATGCAAATCAAAGCACCATTGAAATTCCACCTCACCCAAGTTAGAATGGCTATAATCAAGAACTCTAATAACAACAGATGCTGGAGGGGATGTGGACAGAAGGGAACCCTACTGCATTGTTGGTGGGAGTGTAAATTTGTTCAACCACTTTGGAAAGTAGTATGGAGGTTCCTCAAAAGACTCCACATAGAGCTCCCCTATGACCCAGCAATCCCACTTTTGGACATTTAACCAAATGATCACAAACAGGCCATAGTAGAGCTACCAGTGCAACTATGTTTATTACAGCATTATTTACCATAGCTAAGATCTGGAAACAACCCAGATGCCCTTCAGCAGATGAATGGATCAAGAAAATGTGATACACACACACACACACACACACACACACACACACACACACACACACACACACACACACACACACACACACTGGAATTCCATGCCTCCATCAGAAAGAATGACATCGCCCCATTTGTTAGTAAAAGGAAAAACTTGGAAAAAATTATATTAAATGAAGTAAGCCAGGCCCAAAGAAACGTAAGTCCCATGTTTCCCCTTATTTTCAATAACTAGTCTGGGACAAGTCTGGGACAAGTAGAAAAGGTCAAAAGCTATGTACAGATGACCAGATAAGATGAAGTTAAGTGAAATGAGCCCCAAGATAGGAACACAAGTGGTATTTTTCTTTCTTGCTATTGTTTCTAACATATCTATAAGGTACCATGTGATTTTTTGGTTGCTTTGTATGTTCCTCCCCCATGGTATAACCCCTGTTTTCACTGTATTTGATATTGGTATAATTTGGGGAGGGGAAGGGAAAAAACAAAATGTTTAAATAGGGATACAGGTTGATCCATTGTAACAATGAGATGTACAAGACACTATGTTGAAAAGCGAACTTTACAATTTAGGTGGGGGAGGGGTGTGGGGGAGGGTGCAGGGGGGAGTGTAGTTGTGGAGGTGGGAGGGCAGGGATGGTAGGGAAAAACAAAGGAGGAGGCAACAATGCTTTATAAGAAATGTACTAATTACCTTGCTCATGTAACTGTAACCCCTCTGTACAGTATTTTCACAATAAAAAACTTATTAAAAATTGTGTGTGTGTGTGTGTGTGTGTGTGTGTGTGTGTATACTAGGACTTGTGTGTATACTAGGACATGAATTCAGGGTCTAGGTACTCTTCCTTAGCTTTTTCACTTAAAGTTGATCCTCTACCACTTGAGCCACAGTTTCACATTTGGCTTTTTGCTAGTTAATTGGAGGTAAGAGTCTCGTGGACTTTCCTACTCAGATTTCAGCCTTCTGAATAGCTAGGATTACAGATAGGAGCCACCGACACCTGGCTGACATTTAATTTTTTTAAGTATTTTCACTAAATTCTTCTCGATGAAACATAAAACCTTCCAACTACTTCAAACTTTTCTGAGGGTAAGGTTTGTGCCTGTACATCCATACCAACTCACGCATTCAACAGGCCTTCCTTCCTTTCTCTAGCTCACACTTAATCTCAGTTGTGGCTGGATCTATATTCTTTGGGGGTCATATGGTATTTACCTGGGCAGACCTAGTGGCCTTCACCACGTGTCTCTAATCTCCCCATTCAATGACCTCCATCATTTCACATGCATTGGTTTCTGAAGGTAACATCTGTCGGCTCTACTCACTTCTAGTAATGACCTGCTGGCTGGAAATTAATATTGCTTGTGATTTCTGAAGTCATCACTTCCCATGTCACCAACTTTTTATAAGCCCAAATGTATTACATGCAGTCAGTAGCCAGTGCTCTATATTCCCTGCCATCCTCTGGCTCAAAGCTCTGTTATTGTGATAAAGAAAGCCCATTCAGCCTGGGGCAGCATAGAACAGAGGTGCTTCATGGCCCTGAAGCAGGGATCCCCAACAATGACTAGTAGATAAATACCTACTTCCTCATCTACTGTATAAGATAATGTTGATGTATACTTTCCCGATTTTCTACTCCCCATTAGAAAAGAGCTCCAACTGCTAACCTGTCACCCAGCTCTGGTATTGCTTTCTTTGGTGATCTCCTTGAGATCAACCTCTATTTGTTTGTTTTTTTAATTTTTATTGTATTGGTGATATACAGAGGCGTTACAGTTACATAAGTCAGGTAATGAGTACATGGCTTTTTGAACAGTGGTACCCCCTCCCTCATTTTCTCCCAGTTTTCCCCTCCCAAGTTGTATAGTTAATTTCCAACATAGTGTCTAGTGAGTATTACTGCTGAGTTAGTTTACCCTTTGTCCCACCATTTGTGCTTTCCCTTCCTTCCCCAAATCAGTTAAACTTACAGACAAGGCAAAAGGTACAGAAATAAAAAAAAAAAAAAAAAAACAGGGACAAATTAAAAAAAAAAAAAAAACAGAAGAAAAAAATAAAAGAACCACAAACAATACAATAAAAAAAAATCTTGTTTCCCTTAGCATTTTCACTCAAGGTTAGAGCTCTATCACTGAAGCCACAGATCCACTTTCAGGTTTTTGGTGGTTAATTAGAAACAAGAGTCTCACATACTTCACTGCCTAGGCTGGCCTTGAATTGCAATCATCAGAATTCAGCCTCCTGAGTAGCTAAGATTATAGGCATGAGCCCAGCAAGAAATCATTAAATATTATAGCCTGGAAAAGAATATTTATTTAATTTAAAGAAAACAGAAACTCAAATAGAGCTGTACTGGGAACTAAGGGTCACATTAAAATGCAGACCTCCTGTTAGCATCTTCAAGGAGTGTCCAAGATATTTTGCCACTGTAATTAAATAACATTTGTGACTCTCACCATCTTAGATTTTATAGTTTAAGCAATAGATAGACAAAATGGCAATACTTTTAGCTACAATGCTAGTCAGGATTGTATGTTTTAGTGATTTTACTACTATTAGTTCACAATAATGCATAATTTTTTATAAACTCATGGAGAGTTTATAAAACTATATCTTGGTTTGTCATTGTATCCTTATTCTCAAATTATATCTAGATGTAACAACAATGACAAGGAAAATTCTATTACTTCTAACATTTGTTATGGCATTTTATAATTTCACTAGTACTTCTCTAACACTCAGATCTCTGTATAAGGATGACAATGAATACAAAATGTGTCAGTGTAATATATTTACTGTGACACCAATCAGAACATAATGTCAAGGCAGTGCCAATGGTTGGTCTTCTGAAATAAACTTTCTGCTATTTGAATAGAAATGGCTTACCCAGGAAGTGGTGATGTGGCTCAAAGTGGTAGAGCACTAGACTTGAGCAGAAAAGCTCAGGGATAGCACCCAGGCCCTGAGTTCAAACCCCATGACCAACAAAAAAAGAAAGACACAAGTAGGAAGAGGAAAGAAAGAAAGAAAGAAAGAAAGAATGAATGAATGAAAGAAAGAAAGGAAGGAAGGAAGGAAAGAAAGAAACTAAAAGAAATAAAGGGCTTACCCAATCTATCAGAAAGAAGAAAGTAGGTGAGAGAAAAAAAAATCTATGGGAAGAGGAAAAGGATTTTCTTGACTGTCATAATAATAGTTCTACTTTGTTCGTTGCTAACTGAACAACTCTCAGTGATAGACAAAAAAATTAATTAAAAATCATTTCCACTTTCCCAAGCCTATTCTGTAACATTGTACTCTTAGAACATAACCACATATTGCCTTTATTAGAGCATTGAAATGTCCCTAGTAGTTTAAGAATCGCACAATTCTCAACTTGGTTCAGTTTAAACACTAAAACTCTGAACTCTGATCCAATGGAAGCTTCTGTTCACCCCACTCTGCTTGGTTTAGAGTCAAGCTGAAAAGTCTGAATGAAGGCAGTTGTAGTTCAAATGGTTCACTGCTTCCTTGCTTCTCTGTTTCTCAATGGCTGTGGTCCCTCCATGTCCCATTTGGTGTGAATCAGATGGGATAAGAGGAGGAATGTTTGTAGAGTTCTGTACTAGCTGACAACTCATCATCTTTCACTGGTGCTCCCTGGACCATGATATTTGTACACAACTAATTCTTGTTTGTATGTAACTAATTCTTGTTTGTGGCTGCTTTCTTGGGCTCCTCAGGGATCCTCAGCTGCTCTCTCTCATTCTCTCTCCCTTTCCCTCTCTCTCTTCTCCCTCTATCTCTTCCCCTCTTTCCTTCTCCCCCTCTCCCCGTCTCTCTCTTGTCTGCCTCTCTCTGTCTCTGCCTTTCTGCTCTATGTCTTTGTCTCTCTGTCTGTCTGTGTGTGTCTGTCTGTCTTTCTATCTCTCTTTGTCTCTCTGTGTCTGTCTCTCTATCTCTCTTTGTCTGTCTCTTGTCTCTGTCTCTCTCTCTCTCTCTCTCTCTCTCTCTCTCTCTCTCTCTCTCTCTCTGTCTCTCTCTCTCTCTCCTTGAACTAGGAAATGCCTTTTCTTTTTTTTCTTTTTTTTTGGGGGGTCCGGTCGTGGGGCCTGAACTCTGGGCCTTGGCGCTGTCCCTCAGCTCTTCACCTCAAGGCTAGCACTCTACCAGCCTTTTTCTTTTTGCTTATGTGGTGCTGAGGAATCGAACCCAGGGCCTGATGCATACAAGGCAAGTGCTTTACCGCTGAGCCACCTTCCCAGCCCCAGGAAATGCATTTTCTATAGCTGATCACTGAAAAGTCCTTCTATACCTCCCATCCCAGGAATTTCCCTAGACAAAAAAAAATTTTTAAGCCAACCCAACCAGTTTTCTCTGCAAAAGTTCACATCCCAGAAGCCACAAGCCCTTGCTCTTGTTCAATGAGATGAACAACAGGCTCCATTTCTGGCTCTGTTGCCCTCTTATTCATTCACGCACACCCTCCTGCCTTTAGAAATGTACTGGCAAGAGTTTGCAAACTCCATGAGCCACTAGAAAACTCAAAACTGCCACCTTAAAAGTTTCTCTCATTTGTTTTGATGTCAGAAAGATGAATCCATTCACACCCCTGACCCCTCTGTCTACAGGAGCAAGAAGTGAATGCCAGGACGGCAACCCTCCCCCACCCCTTGTTCATCCCTGCCCTCCTGATGGCTGACAGGTGTGCAGAATTTCTTAGCAAGGTCTTCATTCTGCTATATTCCTCTGTGTAGGACAGTGAGGCATTTGGTGCTTACTTTATTATTTGCAGCCTTTGTAAACTCAGCCAACCCTGAGACAGAAAAGGTCTACTTTAAATATTATACAATAGCATGAAATGCACTAATGCCATAATGAGAAGAAAATCATATTCACTAGAAATTTTCCAAAGAAGAATGTTGGGTTTATTTGGAATAAATTTCATGAGAGAGAAGTTGGAGTCCCTAAGGGACCTTATTTTGATTAAAACTTCTCTGTATTCAGAGGGACAATTTCTTTTAATTGTGCTAGGAATGGAGGAAAATGAGATAAAATCAGCAAAATGGAAAGACTGTGTAGAAGTTCTCAATTGTTAACCCTAAATATTCATTCAGCTTTCCACATGCAAAAACATGCATGTGTGAATGGATTCCTGGTAAACACTAAGAATGAATCTGATTTCTCTTTATGGAAGGCCCAAGCAGAGTTTGACAGAAACATGGTAGGAGAAGAAAGCACGGGTAAATATGTCTTACTTAGGAAAGCAGAACACTCATAGAAAATTACCAGAATAGGATGAGGCTATGAAATTAGAACTATACCAGGATCCTGACACATGAAAATGTTAGTGGGGATGAATCCCAAGTTCAGGAGGTGACACCTTCTACTGGGTTGAGAACACATGCCCTCATTGTTCATCTGAAAACTCTTGTCTTTAATTCAGTGGAAAACTTGCAATGTTTAAAAACATCAATAGCACCAATTGAAGATAATTACTTAACAAAAAAAAATACAAGCCTCCATAAGAAAGAATGACACCACCCCATTTGTTAGGAAATGGAAAGACTTGGAAAAAATTATATTAAGTGAAGTAAGCCAGGCCCAAAGAAACATAGGTCCCATGGTTTCCCTTATTTGTCATAACTAGTAAATGTCTAGGACAGGCAAAGGTCAAAAGCTACGTACAGATGACCATATAAAATGATGTTAAGTGAAATGAACCCCAATATAAGGACACAAGTGGTTTTATCTTTCTTGCTATTGTTTTTAATGTATTTATAATGTACTATGTGATTTTTTTTTGTTTCTTTTGTATGTTTCTTTCCCCCATAGTATAGCCTCTGTTTTCACTGTATTTGATGTTGGTGCCCTGCATCTTGTATATACATTTTTCTAATTTGGGGAGAGGAAGAGAAATAACAAAGTGCTGAAATACAGGATGACCCATTGTAATAATGAGATGTACAAGACACTAGGTTGAAATGAACTTTACAACTTGGGGGGGGGGAGGATGGGGAGGTAGGTAGTGGAAAAACAAAGGAGGAAGTAACAATGCTCGATAGGAAATGTACTCATTGCCTAACTCATGTAACTGTAACCCCTCTGTACAGTATCTTTACAATAAAAAAATATATACAAAAAAGAAAAAAATACAAGAAGAAAGATAGGAGGGAGACAGAAGGCCTCTATCTGCACACCCAAAAGGCAAGAAGGCACCACCACCATGTGACAGATGGGAGAAAAAAATGCTTAAAAAAAAAATTTGTGGGTTCCGGGAAGATGGCGGAGGAGAAGCTGGAATCTGAACAAGCTCTCGCATAGAAAGTAGTTTTAGAATTCCAGTGAACAGTCCTAAGCCAGAGAATCACACCAAGTGTGCCATCACAGGACAGAGAGTTAGACAAGAGAGGGGAAGCCAAGGAAACGCATCAGCTGCCGCTCCGGCGGCGGGGTCGCGGCGGCGACCACCACCGCGGAGTCATACCTGAGACACAGAGAGTCGGGGACGAAGGAGCCAGACGCAGCGGACGAGCGGATTCTACTCAACACCAACAAGAACCGACAAGGAGCGAACATCTTCATCCTGCTGTTTGCAGACCAGAGACGACCCAGGATCCAAGACTCGGCGTGAGTACAAGCCCGACATCCTCACTCCTCAGGGAGCAGAGGAGGGAAGGCCACCCCTCCCCCCCCAGCACCGGTGATCTCCATCTTGGATACCGACAAAGCTCGGAGGAGCTGCTAGCTCCAGCTCAGGCCTTGGAATAAAATGAGTCATTTAGCAGGTCACAAGAACTTAACGGCGAAGTGACCTGCCAGACTCAGCTCCATCCAGGGAAAAGTCACCCAGCTCAGGCGCCAGCCATCGGAGTGCCTTGCCTCACTGGGTAACCAGAGCCAGAGGCTGCCCCTCCCTCTAGCAGCCACCACAATCAATTGAAAAACAGAAACCCTGAGAATGGCTCCAGGCTGGGCGCTGTGAGCTTTATCACAAAATAGCCCCAGGGAAAAGCTACTGTTTGTTGAAAGGCCTCAACTCTACCCAGAACCTAGCCTCATCACCACATCCCCCTCTTTTGTGACTCTCAAAGCAGACCACCCTCCCAGAAAACTAACCTGGGAGGGGGATCTCAAAATCTTGGGTAAAGCAGAGCATTTTTCTGCCTCTTCCAACCAACCGACTTAAGAAACCAATCAAGCCACAGGACCTCAAGCTGACCAGAGACTCCAACAAGAGACTGGTTGCAGACAAAAGGGAGATACAGGATTCTTCCCACTCCTCCCCCCCCAAAAAAAAAAATCAAAAGACTTTTTTTTCTTTTTTTTCTTTTTTTTTTCTTCTTCTTCTTCTTTTCTTTTTTTTTGCTTGTTTTTTGTTTTTTTGTTACCTTATATATATATATATATATGTATATATATAAATTTTTTTCCCTTCTAAAACTTTTATTAATCTTTAATATTTGCCTCTTCTGAAAAAATAATTGTTTTCCAGTAACTTTTTTTTTTCTCATCTCATAATTTTTATTTTAGGAATACGTGAATGAGAGTTTTCCTTTCTTTTCTTGTCTTCTTTCTCTTTTTCTTTCTTTCTTAATTATCTTTTTGTTTTTTATCTAGCTCTACTGAACTTCTGATCTTTTCTTCTCCCTTTCCCATCCTTAAAGATTTTCACATCTCCTCTATGTCCCTCCCCTTCTCTGAACATATTCACATTCCTCTCTAAATAGACGGTCTTTTAACCTCTATAATAACATTAATTTTTACGTTTCTATTCTTTTTCTGGTCTCTCTTTATTCCCCTTTCCGTCTCTTCTTTTTCTCTCTCTCTCTACTTGCATCCTACCCAACCCATTTCCTGCACTGTGATTAGGACATAGTTAACTCTCCCTGTGCCTCCCCACACCAATCTATTCCCATTTTTTACCCACATCTCTCCCTAATCCTAATAATTTCTGGTTTTCCAAATTCTTTTCTGCGGTTCGAAGTCCTTTAACATATAGTCGTTTGATGTTGAATAGATGTATCTGTTGAACTAGATTGTATCTGTAGACTATTGACGGTACAAATGCAAACTTTGGTTGATGGTTGCCTTAAGATAGTGTTCTAGCACAAAACTGGTGCAATCTTTATCTCAAATGGGCCGAGTAAGCCAGAAAAACACAAGAAAAATGGCAAATTCGGGTATCTCAATTCCCAACCTTGATAATCAGGGATTAGAACAGATAAAGAATAATCCAGAGGAGAGTTCCCAAATAGCTCGACAAACACTAATAGCAAACATGATAAATGAGAAGTTTGACAATGTACAAAGGACTCTGTATGAGCGTGATAGGGAGAGAGAGAAGGCATCCCAGAAGTTTATACAGGAATATCATAAGCGTGAGGAAGCTTCTCAAAAACTGATACAGGATTTGCATGAACAACTTGAGAATACTCAAAGAGAAAGGGAGGAATGGCATGAGCAGGCAGAGAACACTCAAAGAGAACTGCAGGAATCCCACAGAAGGGAGGAAACTAATCAAAGAGTAATTCACGAATTAAGAGACCAGGTAGAGAATACACAAAGATCACTAAAGGCATTCATGGAATCCATTAACAAAGAGCTGAAGGAAGTCAGGGAGACCACAAAGGGAATGCTGAATGGAACCCAACAGAAGGAATGGGAGTCCAAAGAAACCATAACCAATCAACTGAGTGATTTGAGAACAAACACTGAACACCAAATTAAGGAAGTAAAGAAATTCATACAAGACCTAAAACAGAGCTTCAACAAAGAACTTGAAGCCATCAAAGCTGACCAATTAGAAGGAAAAGAGATAAAAAACAAAGTAGAGAGTCTTGACAGCAGGTTAGACCATGCAGAAGATCGAATCTCAGGGATTGAAGACAGCCTAGATATTATAGAGAAAGAACATACAACCATCCAAGACAAGTCCAAGAAATATGATAGGTCTATCCAACACCTGGAAGACACCATCAGAAGGCCCAATCTAAGGATAATGGGTGTAGAGGAGCACCTAGAAACAGAAGTTAATGGTCTAGGAAATTTGTTTAACAGGATCCTAGCAGAGAACTTCCCAAACATACAAAAAGATAGGCCTATTCAGATACAAGAAGCTTTTAGAACCCCAAATAGACCAGACCAGAATAGGACATCCCACCGTCACATTATAATCCACACAGGATCAACCCAGACCAAGGAAAAGATCCTTAAAGCTGTCAAGGAGAAAAGGGTAATCACCTATAAAGGGAAACCAATTAGAATTACCTCAGATTTCTCAGCAGAGACAATCTAAGCAAGAAGAGCCTGGAATGACGTATGCCATGCCCTAAAAACAAACAACTATCAACCAAGAATACTGTACCCAGCTAAACTCTCCTTCATAACTGAAGGCCAAATAAAAACCTTCCACAGCAAAGAAAAATTGAAACAATACATCTCCACCAAACCAGCCCTACAAAAGATTCTTAAAGATGTCCTACACATAGAAAACCAACAAGAATGCAACAAAAGCCAAGAAACTGCACCCAAACTGAGAATCCAAGAACCTTAGGAAGAACCCAGCTTTCACAGCCCCCAAGAAGGTGGATAACATGGCAGGAACTCCCAAATACCTCTCAGTCCTATCTCTTAACGTTAACGGACTGAACTCTCCAATTAAGCAACATAGACTGTCTAGTTGGATTAAAAAACAAGACCCTTCTATCTGCTGCTTGCAGGAGTCACATCTTGCCCGTAAAAACAAACATATTTTCAAGGTTAAAGGCTGGAACAAAATCTACCAAGCAAACGGCCCTCATAAACAGGCGGGAGTTGCAATCCTAATATCAGATAAAATAGACTTCAAATTAAAATTCGTGAGAAGAGATAAACAAGGTCGCTACATACTAATTAAAGGATCTCTCCTTCAGGAGGATATTACAATTCTAAATATCTATTCGCCAAACAATGGAGCACCCAAATTTATCAAAGAAACACTACTTTCCCTCAAATCCCATATAGATCCAAAGACATTAATTGCTGGGGATTTTAACACACCACTCTCCCCACTAGATAGATCAACTCGGCAAAAACTCAACAGAGAAACCGCAGATCTAAACAGCTGCATAGATCAACTAGACTTAACAGACATTTACCGAACATTTCACCCAGCAGCATCAGAATACACGTTCTTCTCAGCAGCACATGGAACGTTTTCTAAAATAGATCACATTTTAGGCCACAAAGCAAACTTGTCTAAATTCAGAAACATTGAAGTTATACCTTGCATTCTCTCTGACCACAAGGGAATAAAATTAGAACTCAACACCAAAAGCCACCAAAGAAAGTCCGGTATCACATGGAGGCTGAACAACACACTGCTGAATCATGAGTGGGTCATGGAAGAGATTAGAAAGGAAATTCAAATGTTCATGCTATTCAACAAAAATGAACACACAAATTACCAGCTCCTCTGGGACACAGCAAAGGCAGTACTCAGAGGCAAGTTTATAGCTCTGAGCTCCTACATCAACAAATTGGAGAGATCGGAAACTAGCAATTTAATGACACATCTAAACCTCCTTGAAAAAGAGCAGCAAGATAAACCCCAATCCAGTAGACGGAAAGAAATAATCAAAATTAAATCAGAATTAAATGAATTAGAATCAAAAAAACTATAGAAAGAATCAACAAAACAAAGAGTTGGTTCTTCGAAAAACTTAACAAAATTGACAGACCCTTAGCAAACCTTATCAGAAAAAGGAGAGAACACACCCAAATTAATAAACTCAGAGATGAGAATGGAAACATCACCACGGAAACAACCAAGATTCAGAACATTATAAGGGAATACTTCTCAAAACTTTATGCTAATAAGTTTGAGAACTTGACAGAAATGGACCTTTTCCTAGCAAATATTGACATGCCAAAACTAAACCAAGATGAGTTAAACCAGCTTAACAGGCCCATATCAAGCATTGAAATAGAAACAGCAATAAGAGACCTCCCAGCTAAGAAAAGTCCAGGACCAGATGGTTTTACAGCGGAATTTTACAAGGCCTTCAAAGCAGAGCTCACACCAATACTCCTCCAACTCTTCAATGAAATTGAAAGAGAAAGCTCACTACCGAACACATTCTATGAAGCCATCATAACCCTCATCCCAAAACCAGGCAGGGACTCATCAAAGAAAGAGAACTATAGACCCATTTCTTTGATGAACATTGATGCAAAACTTCTCAACAAAATTTTGGCCAATCGACTTCAACAATTCATCCAAAAAATTATACACCATGATCAAACAGGATTCATTTCAGGGATGCAAAGCTGGTTCAATATACGCAAATCAATTAATATTATTCATCACATCAACAGGAGCAAGAATAAGAACCACATGGTTATCTCAATAGATGCAGAAAAAGCATTTGACAAGATCCAACACCCCTTTATGATGAAGGTTCTGGAAAAATTAGGAATCCATGGAACATTCCTCAATACAATAAAGGCTGTATATGACAAACCTACAGCCAGCATTGTACTCAATGGTGAAAAACTAAAGCCATTTCCTCTTAACTCAGGAACAAGACAAGGATGCCCACTCTCTCCACTTCTCTTCAATCTAGTATTAGAATGCCTAGCTACAGCAATAAGACAAGATGCAGACATAAAGGGGATCCAAATAGGGAAAGAAGAAATAAAACTCTCCCTCTTTGCAGATGACATGATCTTGTATTTAAAGAATCCCATAGACTCCACTCCCAAATTACTCAAGCTGATTCAAAACTTTGGCAAAGTAGCAGGTTATAAAATTAACCCCCAAAAATCAATGGCTTTTCTATATGCCAACAATGAGAAAAGTGTGGCTGAAATTAGGAAAGCAACTCCATTTGTAATAGCCCCACAAAAAATAAAATACCTAGGAATTAACTTAACCAAAGAAGTGAAGGACCTCTATGATGAAAACTTTAAAATCTTGAAAAAGGAAATCAACACAGAACTTAAAAAATGGCAAAACCTCCCATGCTCCTGGATTGGCAAGATTAACATCGTGAAAATGGCAATACTTCCCAAGGCTATCTACAAATTGAACGCGATACCTATCAAAATTCCACCCTCATTCTTCAAGGAAATAGAGGAGGCAATCCAAAAATTCATATGGAACAATAAAAGACCCCGAATAGCAAAAACGCTCCTCAACGGAAAGAACACTGCTGGAGGAATATCAATACCAAATTTCAAACTCTACTATAAAGCCATAGTAATCAAAACAGCTTGGTATTGGCATAAGAACAGACCTCAGGACCAATGGAATAGAATTGAAAACCCAGAAATGAACCTACAGACCTATAGCCATCTAATCTTCTATAAGGAAGCTAAAACAATAGAATGGAAGAAAGACAGCCTCTTCAGTAAATGGTGCTGGCAAAATTGGTTAACTACATGTAGAAAACTAAAGCTAGATCCTTATATATCACCCTGCACCAGAATCAACTCCAAATGGATCAAAGACCTTGAACTCAAAGCAGACACTCTGAAAACATTACAGGATGGAATAGGAGAAACCCTAGGTCTCCTTGGCTCAGGTCGAAATTTTCTGAATAGAGACCCGGAAGCACAACAAATCAAAGAAAGGTTGGACAAATGGGATTGCATAAGATTGCAGAGCTTCTGCAGGGCAAATGACATAGCTGGCAAGATCAATAGAAAGCCCACCGATTGGGAGAAGATCTTTACTAGCCATACAATGGACAAGGGTCTCATATCTAAAATATACTTGGAACTCAAAAAATTAAACCACCCAACAACAAATCCTCAAAGAAACAACTGCCCAATAAATAAGTGGGCGAAAGACTTAAAGAGAAGCTTCTCTGAAGAAGAAAGAAGGATGGCCAATAGACACATGAGGAAATGTTCAACATCCCTAGCCATAAAAGAAATGCAAATCAAAACAACATTGAGATATCACCTCACTCCAGTTAGAACGGCAAAAATCAAGAACTCTAACAACAACAGATGCTGGAGGGGATGTGGACAGAAAGGAACCTTACTTCATTGTTGGTGGGAATGTAAACTTGTTCAACCACTTTGGAAAGCAGTATGGAGGTTCCTCAAAAGACTTCACATAGATCTCCCCTATGATCCAGCAATCCCACTTTTGGGCATTTACCCAAATGTTTACAAACAAGACCACACTAAAGCTACCAGCACAACTATGTTTATTGCAGCATTATTTACCATAGCTAAGACATGGAACCAACCCAGATGCCCCTCAGTAGATGAATGGATCAAGAAAATGTGGTATATATACACAATGGAATTCTATGCCTCCATCAGAAAGAATGACATTGCCCCATTTGTTAGGAAATGGAAAGGTTTGGAAAAAATTATATTAAGTGAAGTAAGCCAGGCCCAAAGAAGCATAGGTCCCATGGTTTCCCTTATTTGCAATATCTAGTATAGGTATGAGTCAAGCGGAAAAGGTCAGATAATGTGATGTTAGGAAAATCAACCCTTAAATATGTATTTTAATGTTTTCGTTTCTTTCATGCATGTGTTTCTAACGCATTTATAAGATTATTTCTTTATTGCTCTGTATGTCCCTCCCCCACAGTGTAACCCCCGCTTTCACTATATTTGATGTCAGTATAACATGTGGAGGAGATGGGGACAAACAAGTCGTTTAAGGATTCAGGTGGACCTGTTGCAACAATGAGAAGTACAAAATGTCATGTCAAAACCAGCTTTACAATGTCGGTGTTGGGGGGGGAGGGGGGTATAATTGGGTGGGGGGAGGGGGGTAAAATTGGGTGGGGGGAGGGGGGAGGCGGGGAAGGGAAGTGAAGGGTAAACAAAGGAGGAGGCTGCAATGCTTGGTAAGAAATGTATGCATTATCCTGCCCATGTAATTGTAGCCCCTCTGTACAGTATGTTCTCAAATAAAATAAAATACAATTAAAAAAAAATTTGTGTACAGATGCAGGGTGAAAGGATCCATGAAAGGATCCATCACATCCATGCCAGGGGACCACAGGGAGGCAGGCAGGCACAGGAGAAAGATTATTACAAGGTTTATTAGAGGAGCCCTATTTCCCCCAGAGAGAGAGCACATGGCAGCCTCCGCTATCTAAGTAGGTAGCAACAGAGTCTTGGGGTTAGGAAGTGAGGTAGATGGGAGCTCAGGTGGGTCTGGACAGAGAGAGGGAGGGGCCAGCTATATGCAGGAACTCCAGGGCTGGGAGGAGCTCAGGTCTGGGTGGAGCTGAGGACCAAAGGTGAGCATAATGTTTACAGTCCCACACTGTTGTTTAATAAAAATAGGGGGTACCAGGCCGCAGGGGGCAGGGGGAGGAGCAGGTATGGGCAGAAGTTGTTTCTTCTGGAGCTACTTCCTGCTGTAAAGGGGCGAAGTAGTCAGGGGTCCCTGTTTCATTGCTTGGCCAGGTACCGTCCAAGAAGCATCTGCTTGACAGTGGTTGGTAAAGGTCCTCCTTTTTCCATGACAATTGTTATCTAAAATGCGAGACCAATTAATAAAAGGCAAAATTGCTGTTAGCAGCCCAATAGAGGAATATGCCATAGAGGGATTGATTCCCAGAAGGGGCTAGCAAAGACCTGAAATTGCCTTTTCTGTCTCAGATTGGAGACATAGCATGGTACCTGACTCCTGGCATCCTGGAGGAGCGGGGGTAGGACTTTTCCTGCTTTAGGTTCACAGTAACCTGAGGAGGAGTTAGCAGAGATATTTAAAGGAACCAGAGCCAACAGGTGTCATGGGCTCTTTTGGCTCCTTCCTGTTGGCCTGGGGCATCAAGGAATCCCTGGAGCTGGAGTTTTTAGGGTCCATGTCTGTGCTGGGCAAGGCAGGGCAGTGTAAGTGATGTCTCTGGTTGCCTGAAGGAACAAGATGGCCTTGACTTGTTCCCAAGTGGTATCCTGGGCAGGGGATGTTATTCTGTTGAAAGAGACTTTTGGAAAGTGAAGCAAAAAGCTGACACAGTGACAAAGTAGTTAATATGAATGACATAGGAGAACACACATTGGCCATGGGTCAGAAAAGTTCCATTTGGAGTATAAGGCCAATTACGGCCCTTTACAAGGAAGGAGGAATAACTGGACTCAGGGCAAGGAAGGCAGGAAGGGGTGTCTAGAGTCTTTTGAGTAACTGGGTAGGGGAGAGCATAATGGACTGGTTGGGAGTAAACAGGTATGGACATTAGGTGGAAAAGCAACTATCTCTCTTGATCTCCCAGATCTGATTAAAGTGACTCCATTTAAGATGCCATCTCTTCTTATTCCTCTCCATGGTTGTCCATTATCAGAACTGACTGACTTTGTCCTGGTGGTGTCTTAGTGTTCATTGCTGGAATAACTTGTCCCACTTGGCATTTACTGGGTTTGGACTCAAGGCCTGGGCGCTGTCCCTGAGCACTTCTGCTCAAGGTTAATGCTCTACCACTTAGAATCACAATGCCACTTTCAGCCTTCAGCCGGATACTTAGAGGTGAGTCTTGAGCCATGCCTCTAGCCTGGCTCTGTGCTGATTAGCTGGGAGATGGAGTTTTAGAGGGATTCTTTGTGCCCAAGATGGCTTTGAACTGTGGTAAAAGGACTCTTTGTTACAAAAGCCCCTTTTATTTACAATTAAAGCAACAAGGAGATAGAGGTTACCTATAAGTTGTTAACAATTCATTAATAATTACTTGCCAGAGTTTTTTTTTTTAATAAAACCCAATAGATGTTTTTAAACTGGGACTGATTGGCACTCTAAGTACCACCCATTGCCTCTGGGCAGCCTGTTTTAACACTCTGGTTTATAAAAGCATTTTTCTGGCTGGCTGAGGAATCTGATTTAGGCAGATCTCAATTTGGACGTAATCTCAGGTCTCTGGTAATCCTAATTTATCTTTTTTACCTTGAAATAACCCTTTAGGACAATTTTATCTTTTAAACTTTTTTGTCTGGGAGGCCAGCTACTCACAAGAACTTCCCAAATTTTTACAAAGGGGATGCCATTTTTAATCCCTTTTCCTAAATTACTTTAACTTGCATTTAAATGCTTCAGGGCTACACCTTTTACCTCTAGGCCAAAGATTTATCATTTGATCATACACTCCTTAAGGTCTAACTTGTGGGGATTAACATTACAGAAACAAATATCTAAGGTGGCATGTGTTTTACCCCAAATTAACAAGCTTATGGTCATGTGTGATGGAGCAAGTCTAGGTGAGTCTGTGGCATCTGTCACTGGGTACCTGCAAAATTTCTACATATGCTGGTTAAAGACCTGGTTCGCACTTTGCAGGCTGGTGCCACTGGTTTCACTCTGGTCCCTTGATCTTAAAGGGAGTTGATCAGTGCATAGGGGAGAAAATGGAGAATTAAAACCTTAGCCTTAGTTTCTTTGGCTTATAGTCAGGTCACAAAGTTTTAAAGCAATTTAGATTAAAGTACAGCTTCCATTGACAAAGATTTTTAGTAAGCAGAGTACTTGGTAACCTTGAAACCATAACCGTTTACATATAGACAAGCAGACAGACAGACAGACATGTTTGTGCACAGATTATAGAGCACACTTATATTTTAAAATCAGCCACTTAAAATTTTTGGAATTACCTTGCCTAATTATGATGGAATCACGTGGTAAATTTGAAACACAAAACTTTGCCAACAACAAACTTTTAGTAAACAGGAGACAAGAACAGACACGTGACATGATATAATGGCACTGCTGGTCAGGTCAGAGGGGGGAGGATCACAGAATCAAGTTGAGGATGGTGCCAAATTAAATTGGCATGAGTTGGCCTGAAATAGCAGCTGAGCTTCCATGAGGCCAAGATGGCGCATCCACCACATGGTCAATGCTAGAGAAATCTAAAGATTTTGACAGTGGGTGCATTGCTTATGACACACATGGAGCTTCAGTTTCTACCCCCACTACAAAGGCAGAGGAGGGGTCCTGCAGAAGAGGGGGTCCCTCACGGAGGAGGTCTCAAAAGGGGGTGCTTCATGGGGGAGGCCACAAAAGAGGGGGTGCCTCATGGGAAGGCTGTAAAAGAGGGGGTGCCTTGCAGGGGAGGCTGCAAAAGAGGGGGTACCTCACAGGGGAGGCTGCAGAAGAGTTTAAACAAACTCATCCATACTTTTACCTTCAATTGGAAGGGAGAGGTTAAGAGAGAGAGAGTTCTACCTACCCATGGGCTCACATAATTGGAGTTTTAAATTTGGGGCTAAACTTGATTGTGAGGAAATTTAGTTCTGTCCTTTTCCAAGGTAAGTGATGGTGGAACCAAAATCTGACTGAAAGTGTCACTGGCAGCAAATTTGGCTCAAAAAGTGGGAAACAACCAGTGGGAAGTGTCATCACATTTCTCTATGGCGTCCTTTGGCCACGGAGGCTATCAGCTAGGTACTTGGCCTTTTGGGTTTTTTTGTTTTGTTTTCTTTGGGGGGCGGGGCTCTGAGGCTCCCTGGGAGAAGCACAGAGCCTGCACAGTGATCCCTTACCTGGAGGAAGGACTTAATTAGCCAGTGTTGGGCAGCAGGTAGAGCAGGAGAGTTACTTTGTTGGTCCTCTGGCAATAGGAGTGTAGGATCTCAGGCTAGGTCCTGGGGAAGCTAGTCAGACCCCCATCCAAAGTGGAGTGGGGTAGAGCAAATCCACCAGGAACCTATCCCCATAAGGGCCACCAATGAAAGGATTCATGAAAGGATCTGTCACAACCATGCTATGGGACCACGGGAGGCAGGAGAAAGGTTATTACAAGGTTTATTAGAGGAACCATATTTCCCCTGGAGAGAGAGCACATGGCAGCCTCTTTTCTTTATAAGTTACCCAGCCTCAAATATTTCATTATAGCAACAGAAATACAGAACCATTGCTAGCCAAAATCTATAAGGAAAGAGATTAAAGAGAGAGAAGACAGGGTTGTTTCTTTTTTATTGGAAAGGATATAATCTTATTGGGTGACATGATCTTATTGATTTTAGATGCTGAATGATTGTGTATTTCTTGTTGGTTGTCAGCATTTTTTAAAACATTATTTTCAAGATTGATTATATGATTTGATAGAGGATTTATATAATTTATACATCTGATAAAAAAAAATCTTTTCCTTAAAAAGTGTCTTTTCCTTGATTGTATGTTGCTTTTTGATGGACAGAGTTCTTAATTTTCATGTAATTTGAATTTATTTTTTCCTGTATTTTCCAGAGATAACTCAGGAAACAAGCTGGCCAAAAAATAAGGTGGTAGGGGGAAAGAGAAATATAAATAGATACCAGTTCCAGGTGGAGTGTTTGCTTAAATGTGAAGACAATTTTTGGACATCTTACAAGAGATTACATGGAATAGGAAATAAATTTTAGAAACTCATATGATAATTCATTCTTATATCCATTTCATATTCTTCTGCTCTGCTCTGTGCAACAGAGGCCAGGACCTTGCAAACTGTAGGGGAAACCACAGGGTTCAGCATACATGATTCAACTGAAGGAATTTAATATGAAGAACCAGTCACAAAAGTGTTGAAATGTCTACAAAACCAAGTACGGGATACATCTGGATGTGGCAGTCGATCTGACACCAAAAGGAGGAAGTCAGTTAATCACCATTAAGGCATTGACAACCCCCGGGGGGGGGGGGGGGAAGAAACTCATAGAATTGGCTCCTTGGATCTGGTAGCCTGAAGGGAGGGACCGACCATCTGGAAGGAAGCAGAGCCACTGCCATAGGAGCCATTACAGTAGAAAGGAGAGGAGGAGCTTCATTCCTCCTCTCCCATCAAGCTCCTGCCTTACATAAGTCCTGCTGGTTCTATCCAGCCAGTTGGCAGGGGAGCTTGGGCCTCATAGTTTGTAGGAGTTAACTCCTGATACACAGAGCAGAGCAGGCAGAAGGAAATGGAGCTGAGAATCAACTATCAGATGGCAAACCCTTAGTGGTTAAGATGTTGGGGTTTCTTTAAAAATCCTTTCTAGCCAGGTGCTGATGGTTCACACCTGTATTCCAAGCTATTCTGGAGGCTGAGACCTGATGATCATAGCTTAAACCCAGTCCAAGCAGGAAAGTCTTTTAAAAAAATCATTAGCATTGGTTAGTTATACAAAGTATCTTCATCTTAACATGTCTATTTATGTATACATTGCACCTTGTTCAGACTCACCCTCCATGAAATTCTTATATCCAATTAACCACCAAAAAGCCAGACATGGAGCTATGGCTCAAGTGGTGGAGCACTAGACTTGAGGAAAAAAAACAGAGACTTTGCCCAGGCCCTAAATGCAACCCAGGACTCACACACACACACACACACACACACACACACACACACACACACACACACACACACACACACACACACACACACACACACACACACACACACACACACACACACACACACACACAAATTTCTATCCTGTACTGTGACCAGGGATTTCAGTAGAACCTGTAACTTCAATAGCCAAACATGTTCACATAATTCACTTTTATTTCCTAATCCCAGATGTGTGTCTGTGTGTATGTGATACACTTATGAATACCTGAACCTATGTCACTTATTGTAAGAGTGCCTTTCTCATACAATACAATGTGCATTGTCCCTCTGGGTCATCAGAGTGTGTGTGTGTGTGTGTGTGTGTGTGTGTGTCCATGTAATTGCCGAAGGACAAACTAAAACAGTTGTAATTACATTTTACAGTTATGTGGCCAACTTTGTGGATCCGTGGCTGGTTGGCTATGATTTATGCACAGATGTTGATTTTATTATTCTTCTAAGCCACCACAGTTCCCAAACTGCTTTCTTTGGAAACTTAGTAATTCCAAGGACATTAAATACTTTATGAACAAAAACGAAAGATGGCTTTGGCACAAAGTAGTTGGGTGAGCCAGGCACCAGTTGGTCCACATGTGTAGTTCTGGCTACTCAGGAAACTGAAACCTTAGAATTAAGGTTCAAAGCCAGTGGGGCAGGAAAGTCAAACTGATCAGCAAAAAGCCAGAAGTAGAGCTTTGGTTTAAGGGGTAGAACATAAGCCTTGAGCGAAAAAGCAAAGGAACAGTGCCCAGGCTTGGACTGAATCTAGCTCTAGTACTATAACACACACACACACACACACACACACACACACACACAGAGTTAGAATAAAGAGTTAAATGATATTAATACTTGCCTCAACCACATATAAATTATGCTTAAATGTATTATTCTTCTATAAGAAAAATGTATTATTCTTCTATATAATCTTCCCAAAATTATGCAGGTTGGACTTCATAAACCAGTCATAAAACAGTGACTTGTATATAGTTTTGACTATGAGCCAAATCAACAGAGCCAAAATGCCAAAGAAACAAAGTCTTAATGATTTACTTTACCTATTAGTTCCAAATTTCCATTCAAAAATAAAGTGTCAATGGAACCACATGCTCACTCTCCCAAGACACAGATGAGAAACATATGTCCATTAGTCTATGGTCCATCAGTAGATTGTCATGGCCCACCATTCAAATGCCTGAGGACACAGACCTTCATCATATAGTTTACTTATAAATACATAAATGGCTACATCTTCATGAAATCCACTGTGAAAATGTAAACTTAGAGTATGAATAAGTTGACTATGCCAAACCAAATACAAGAAGCAACCAGAGGAAAAAAATATTCTCCAGTTTTAATGACTATAATCTGTTGTCTACTAACTCTTAGCTTTTAGAGTATTATTTCCATAATCAGCTACAGGTAAATAAAAAAAATTAGGACTATTCTGCAAGTGTGCATGCTTCCAAAATTCCATACTATTAAAGACTTTAGTGTTGCCCAAGCTACTTTGTTGAAATGTGATGGATTTTTTTATTTCATGGTCAGAGATACCTGCCTTCATGGTAAATTTGTATCTGTGTGTTTTTGTGTATGAGAGAGAGACTCCATGGGGGGGTGAGGGGTTTACTGGAGCTTGAATTCAGGGCCTGAGCCCTGTCCCTTAGCCTTCTCTCTCAAGTATAGCCTCCTACCACTTGAGCCATATCTCCCTTTTTGGTGGTTAATGGAGATGAGTTTCATGTACTCTCCTGCCTGAGTTGGCTTCAAACTGAAACCCACTGATCTCAGCCTCCTGACTAGCTAAGATTACAGGTATCAGCCACTGGTGGCTGGCACCTTCATGATGATAATTGAATTCAATAACCCCTACTGGGTGTTCAAAGAGGGAAGCATTTCCATATGTCAACTAGCTTCCTTCTAAAGAACAGGACATGATTGCCGGGCGCTGGTGGCTCACGCCTGTAATCCTAGCTACTCAGGAGGCTGAGATCTGAGGATCGCGGTTCAAAACCAGCCCGGGCAGGAAAGACCGTGAGACTCCTATCTCCAATAAACCACCAGAAAACCGGAAGTGGCGCTGTAGCTCAAGTGGTAGAGCGCTAGCCTTGAGCTGAAGAGCTGAGGGACAGCGCCCAGGCCCAGAGTTCAAGTCCCACGACCGACCAAAAAAAAAAAAAAAAAAAAAAAAAAAGAACAGGACATGAATGGCCAGGGATCGAGCTACTAAAACCACATGTTAGTCTGTTTCTGACATCTGGGAAATCACATTTGTGTTCCTAGATGAAAACACTGTCAAGTAGAAATGTGTGGGCTTCAGCCTTCAGAAACATCCTCATGATTGTATGTGACCCTAATTCCTAATCTTCCCTCAGATGCCCAAAGCTGCTCTCATGAGGGGACTGAGGTAGAAATGTCATGCAAGACCAAAATGGCCACAACATCTTTGGGCACATGTGATTCTTAGCTGGAGGAAATGTTTTCTCCACGATTAGCTTAACACTACGCCTCTGGTTCTCCATTGTACCCTGCAAGTCACCTATGAATAATAGCAGAGCCACTTGGTCTCCATTAGGAACAAGCTGCTGCAGTTAAAGTATATTTAAATCAGACATATGAGTACTGAGCAATTACTTAGCCTAAGAGCAAAAAGGCCCATAATAATTAACTGGATATGGGTCTTTTTATTTTTTTAAGTTTATTCTTGGAATGATAGGAACTCTCTTTAACTATTTATTATTGGAGATAATGTGTTCTATCAGGGAGTGCATCAGGACCATTGACTATTCACCCTCTGTGAAGCATGTGATCTTTATTGAATGCATGTGCAAACCAAAAAAGCAGAGATATTTTAGCCAAGAGAACAAATCTGAAGTAAGAAAGCTTCCTGATATCTGAATTGAGCCTTCTTAGAAAGAAGAGGGAACAATGACACAAAACTGATGCTTGCATAGATCCAGTTCCTCAAATACATATATATATATCTATAACATATATATGTTATAGATATGTATATGTATATACATATACATATGTATATGTATATACATATCTATAACATGTATGGTGCCTATGCAATGCTAGATGAGAAGAATAACTAAAAACACCCACAAACTTCCCCATACTATATTCTGATTGTTTATTTATTTATTTATTTAGTGATGGTACTGGGGCTTGAACTCAGGGCTTTGAGCTCTCCTTTGGCTTTTTCACACAAGGCTGGTACTTGAGCCACACCTCCACTTAGGGCTTTTTGTTGACTAATTGGCATCTTTTCTGCCCAGGATCAAGCCACGATAGTCAGATCTCAGCCTCCTGAGTAGCTAAGATTATAGGTGTGAGCCACCAGCTCCAAGCCCATAAATCCTTTAATTAGCACAGTGCCCATTAAGAGAAGCTAAGGTTTTTTTTAGGTCATCTGGCACAGAGTCTTCTAAGTAACAACTACAGAGACAACTCTTGACATGTCCCAGCCACGCTTTACACATTTTGTAGATAAAGTACCAAGATGCTAATACCACTCATCCAGGCTATTAAATCCCACAGTGTGGTCAATGGAACAAATGAGTAAATTAGTGAATTAAGAACATTTAAGCTGCTCTAGGAGCTGGAAGAGTCTCTTAAAGAAGAAATGCAGTTAGCAAAGGGACAGTGTCAGGAACTATGAGGGTAGGTATGGAAGAAACATCAGTTTTCCAGAGACTTCTGGAGAAACAGAGACAGTGCAGATGCGGGATATCCTTTGGTGGTGTCCAGACAGCCTGGGATTTCTTGCTTTCATGAGATCCAGGAAGTAAACAAGTTTGAGGAAGAGAAAATAGTGAGGAAAGTCAAATGCCTGCGAGGTTAGATTGCATAGACTCTGAGAACACCAAGAATCTGTGATCACTGATGGAAATGACTGGAAGTACAGGAGACAGAAGTCAGACATTGACTGATACAGAACAAGGAGGGAAAGCATTTGCAAAGGCAAGGAAGAGACCTGCTAGAGGCACAGCTGGAGAAGAGAAGACAATGGGAAGGGGCATCACCCCCTTTCTTTAATATAAGAGGCATGCAATAACCACCTGGTGCACGCTGCCAAATCCTATGTACCCTGAGTGTTTTTCAAAACAAACATGCCTGTGGTGAGTTTTTACTTACAAACTAGACAAAGGAAGAGGTTAGTCACAATAATAAGAAAATGGCTATAACAAATATTGTGAGGAAATCTATGTTATAAGTATGATCCCTCGCCACCACCCCTCCTTTGTAAGAGTTAATAAGACAATATCTCTGAGCGGTTGGTGACTGTGGCTCACAATCAACCATGCATAAGGACAATCTGTGTATTTATTTCCTGCAAGAAAGGATGCCAGAGAGAGGAGATGGAGAAGAGGGCTGCTCTCCTGGATAGGAAGAGGGCAAAATGGCAGATAAAGGTACACCTGAAGCCAGGGGGCTTATGCCTTGCAGTCTCCAGCTCTTGCCTCAGCCAATCTCATGTAAAATAGTGAGGGCCAGGAATCAGGTAAAGGGCTTAAAGCATTTGCCTACAGGTTCTGGAATCCTTAGAAGTGAGAAACACTGAAGATTTGTCATTTAGTATTTTGAAATCTCAGCACATTTATCTTGCTAAGTTTATCATTAGTCTATAAGTATTTCTGATATATCAGCCTCTTCCTAAAGTTTTTTTTCTGGAAAACCTTATCACTGTTGTTCAGCTAATGCTCACATCTTGCACATTTCTGTTTCTGAGTTATATTCATAGAGTCCTCACAGATTTCAAAATGAGCTTGAGAGCTGGGTGCTGATGGCTCATCCTTATTTCCTAGCTATTCAGTAGGCTGAGTTTTGAGGATCACCTTTTGAAGTTAGCCCAGGCAGGAAATTCATAAGACTCTTATCTCCAGCTAACCACCAAAAAGCCAGAAGTGGAAGTATGTCTCAAATTGGTAGAGCACCACCCTAGAGCTTGAAACAGATGCCGCAGGAACTTTATCAAAAACTCTGGTACCAGAAAAGCTGTGAACATCATGAGATTAGTAGTCACCTGATGGCAAAAGACTTAAAAAATAAGAGGTTATACATTCCTGAAACTTGATTGTTCTCTCTCTGACTTGTGTGTTTAATAGTTAAGAAGAAATGAGAAGCAAAGCAACCTTACAATTCAAAGTCTCCATGAGAGAGAAATCAATAGGTGTTCCCAAGGAACTTCAGTGAGTGAGGAATGTAGGAAAGACAAAGGAAAACTGAGCAACATTTTTTTTTGATGTTGGTTCTGGGGCTTGAACTTAACTGAACACTGTCCTTTAGCTCTTTTGCTCAAAGCTGGCACTATGCCACTTGGATCCCAGTTCGACCTTAGCTTTTAACTGGTTAATTGGAGATAAGAGAGAGTCTCATGGACTTTCCCGTCAAGCTGGCTTCAAAACATTATTTTCAGATCTCAGCCTCCTGAGTAGCTAGGACTCCACAAATGAGCCACCAGTGCCTACTCTGATCATCTTTTTGAAGAAGAAGAAAAATGGCTTTTCGAGTTTGTTCCCTACCACAAAATAGATTCCAGATGAATTTTTTAAATTCAACATTAAAGAAACTATATAATTACTAAAAAAATTATAAACATATTTTATATCATAGGTCTCTCTAACATTTTACATGATTCTGTATATTATAAAAATCCATGCATACTTTAAACTCCTCTTATTTTTTCTTTGAGTTTGAAGAAGAAAACAAAGAAAACATAACTTTAATCAAAGTTGAAAGACAAAGGGTTACTCTATGTCTCTTCATTTAAGGAAACATAAGTAAAAAATGTGTGGTAACTATATAATATTAACAAGAAAGCCATAGAAAAATTATAAATAGCCAGTGGAAGTGATGGCACTATCAATCAAAGAAATGTATATGCAAAACTAATAACTCACCGGTCACTGATGGTTCATGCCTGTAATTCTAGCTACTCAGGAGGCTGAGATCTGAGGATCTCAGTCCAAAGCCAGCCTGAGCAGAAAAGTCCATAAGACTGTTATCTCTAATTAGCTACCAGAAAACTGGAAGTGGCACCATGGCTCAAGTGGTAGAGCACTAGCCTTGAGCTGAAAACCTGAGGGACAGCGCCCAGGCCCAGAGTTCAAGCCCCATGATGAACAAAAAAAACAAAAAACAAAAAACACCACTCTTGGGGCTGGGAAGGTGGCTCAGTGGTAGAGCACTTGCCTTGCATGCCTGAGGCCCTGGGTTCAATTCCTCAGCACCACATAAGCAAAAAGAAAAAAGCCGGAAGTGGCGCTGTGGCTCAAGTGGTAGAGCGCTAGCCTTGAGCTGAAGAGCTGAGGGACAGCGCCCAGGCCCAGAGTTCAGGTCCCACAACCAGACCCAAAAAAAAAACAAAAAACCATTCTTCACCAAGTTATCAAAAATTTAAAATGAGTTATAAAATTGAGTGCTGATAGCAACATTGCATAAAGGTACATTGTGTACCTAAAAGGTATCTGTGGATATACGGTAAAAGGCTTCTACTTTCTGATGAGTTGACTAGTTATATCAAATTGCAAATTTGGCAAATATGACTGGGCACTGGTGGAGATCTGAGGATCACAGTTTGAAGTCTGCTCAGGCAGGAAAGTCTCCAATTTATCTCCAATTAGTCACCAAGGAGCTGAAAGTGGAGCTATGGCTCAAATGGTAGAATATCAGCCTTGAGTGATAAAACTAAGGGACAGCACTCCAGTCCAAAAGTTAAAACCCTAGTGCTGGCACACACGCACACACACACACACACACACACACACACACATACACACATACACACACACACACACACACACACACACACACACACACACACACACACACACACACACAATCCCAGAGCTCCACATGGGTGGCAGGGTAAGGATTTCTGCCCAGCATCCTAATAGCACAATCTGAATTCTTAACTGTTTTTCTTCTCAAATAAGGATGCTCAGAGATACTTAGAAATAAACCCAGGGAGCTCATACAGGGAAGCCTCATATGGACAATCACAATCAACAGACGTAAATGCCTCAAGTCTGAGTGTTACACATAGTATTGCACTTGCCATTTCCCAGACCACAGCTCCAGAGTATCTATTGCATCCAGTTACTTCTTGCCCTGAAGCAGCTTTCTCGTAAAGCCCAGCTGTTCTAGTGAAATTCCTTTTCCTAATGACCGATGACCCACATTTGCTTTTATGGCCCAGGCACTCTCCCTATGCTTCTTTATGATCTAAGAGTTCTAATAACCGAAACACAATAGCATCTACTTACAGTAAACACATAACCCCCGCTCTTCTATTGACAATCTCTGCTGTTGGCTTTCTCTTTGAGTGGCTACCTTAATAAACAAGCAATTACTGGGAAATGAAGGGATAAACAATGCATTTCTTGGGAGGGGATAATAAATCTTTGGCTCCACTTTCTCAACTTTTTCTTCTATTTTAGTACTCCCATTGGCCAAAGTCCACATCTTACCATACCAGGGAAATAACGAATCCGTGGATCAATTAGAAAATCAGTGGCCCTGTTCCGACATTCTGCATTAAGCAGGAACTAATTGCCTAATTCCAGATGCTTTTTAAAACACATCTCAGCAATCAATAGGTTTGTGATGATGTCTGAAATAGAACTAAATCAGAGGAAGCAAGCCAAGTCTCAATCATGGGGACCCCAGGTTCCCCAGCATTGATCTGGCAAGGGATTTAGCTTCCTTCTCCTCTGTGATTACAATCCCCAACCCCCATCAACACCTCTACTGACAACCTAACACCTGTCACAGAGGTGTCTAAGGAGCCTCCCAAGCTTGCAGAGTGAGTATTTAAAAAAAAAAAAAAAAAAAAAAAAGGAGTTGGAATATCCAGGACACATCCAGACTCTTCACATTTGTACAAAGACTAAAGACTAAGCAGAGCTGAGGGCTTTTTCCCACCCCCAGAGAAAGCAGCAATCAATAACTGACAAGGTTTTTATGGGACATGATAAAGTATTTTCCAGAATGCTCTGTGAAGGCCTCCAGAGCACCACAGAAAGGCCCATAGGCTTCGGCCACCCCTTTTTGTCCCCATACATCTTCTCACCTTGGAGTCACTCTACTTTTAATGGAATCCTCATTTTCAAAAGACACTATTATCTAGTGCATTCTAGTGGCATTTGTCCTGCCTGAAACTCTATAGGGGGATACACAACAGAGACAGTGAGTCTGCAAAAGAAGATAGCTTCGGGGGTTTTGTTTTGTTTGACTTTGCTTTGCTTTCTCTATAGTGTCATTCATAAACCCGTAGAAGTGTCCTCAACCCCTTGGGAGTTTAATCTGCCCATCACCCAAACCAACAATATCTCTCCAGCAGAGTGTACCCACGTGATTAGTAATGACTGTGAATGAGGAATAAATGAGTTTATATTTGCAGCTCTGAGGAAAGGATGGCACCATCTTGTCCTGTTAAGCTACCTTAGAATGAAGAAGAGATGGGATTTCCCTCCAAGGAGCCATAGCCCTGGTTCCACAGAGTCTGAGTGAGACTGGACAAAACATTCCAATGACTTAAATGCTCCATCTTTTAAAATCCATTTCCACACACACCCTGGGTAATAAAGTCTGAATGAGAAATTGCAATAAAAGCATGATCTGTAAGCAGATTTACTATTGTAAACAGACCACTTTCAAGTCTTTCCACCAAAGAACTATCCATGCCCTATGGAAAAGTAGAGCAAATGGTGGCTGAATGACAACCCACAGTCTGATGCTTCTTTGTGCAATGACTTCTTTGGGAAGGAACACAGGGTCCATTTTTCCAACAAATCTCTCTGTTCCCTGCAGAAACTATTTGTTTTCTTTGATTTCAGCACATCTCTTCTTTCCAGGATAATTAGATACAACTCTAGCTCTAGGAAAAATCTAGGTTGGTGACTTCCTATGCAAGGTCTTTGCCATCTGGAAACTTCATGAGAAAACTCAGGTGTGCCTTGTAAGATGTGTCTCCTGAGTGCTCCCTAGCACACAGGAGAATTTCAATAGCCACCATTTATTGCCAAGAGCCATCGGGCTGCAATTAATCATCCCAACAATCTTCCAAAGTCCATATTACAAACCACAATTGATAGATGAGGAATCTAAGGTGAAAACAGATTCCGCAAAGTGACCCAAATCACACAGGAAGGAAATAGGAGCAAAGTTTCAAGGCCAAGCTGGCCTGAGTCCAACACCCTGCTTTTCTGCCACCATATGTAAGACCCCCAAGAGGAGGGCCCATGTGGAGATGCAGGATGATGACATTGCTTTTACCATGTTCTCTTGTCACCCGGTACCCAGATACTTCCTCTTGAGATGGTCCCCACCATCAGACAGCAAGTGGGAGTTCCATCCTTAAATATAATCATCTACGGATGTGCCTAAATTCACCACACATGACTGCCTCAGACTCTCATTTGGGGATGGGTTGTTGCATTGTTCACACATTTCCTTTCTAACTCTTTGGTCCAGAGCAGCACTTTGTTGGGGCCAGGCGGGGGCAGGCGGTGTCCTTTTTCAGGGATCATAGATTTTGTTACTAAGGGGCAAAGTTCATATGTCTTTCCAGCTTTCTTCAAAACAAGAAGACATGTTCATTTAATAAACACCTTCCAAATAAAAATTGTTTTATGAAGCATATCAATGAATCCACTAAAAACTGTTCTCACTGGAATATGTGTCTAATTGCTGTAAGACAAGGGATGCCTTCACTTAGGCTTTCTCAAACAAAAGAGGGACAGAATGAATCAGTCATCAGTTAATTTAGAATTATCTTGTGGTTTCAAGACTATACTTTAGACAACAAGAAAATAGAAGAAGCCAGTGTTTATTGAAGCCTAATATTGTCTCCCACAGCTCTAGTCATCCTGAGATATAAAGTGAAACAAGTAAAATCAGAGTAATAATGAAAAATTATATTTAATTAAGTGTAGAAATTGGTGATGCAGTGCATAAATAAATAGAATAAATGCAATGAGCATAGAAAAATGTAGGGGACGCAAAAGACAAATATGGTTTATCTGGCACACTGATCAGAGAGCATCAACAAATTAACTTCTACTTCCAAAGATGGCAACTCTGCCTACAAGGAAGGTATTATCATGCTCATTCTCCATATAATATACCCAAAACATCAATAGCTCATACAGAAGGAAGTCCTCCTTAAATTAGCTGCTTTTGATTTAATTTACTTTCAAAATCAAGACACAATTATATGAATTCAAACATTATTCTTGGCAAAATTAGAAGTAGTGAAAACCATGATTATAAAACCATTTGTGCAGGTATATCTTGACAGTTCTGGGCAATTAGATTGATAACATTGCCTTATATAAATATTTATTTTTGTTTCCAGACCTAGAACCAACACTTCTTGAAAGAACCAAGGTCTGAATGCAGCATTATGGTGACCTGACTTACTAGCAAAGCAGAAGAACTTATAGAGGATGAATTAAATATTCCATTTAAACTTTATACAAGTAGAAGAAACGAGAGTTCCTGAAGCCTAGGATATTCTTTTTTTTTTTTTTGGTCCGGTCGTGGGGCCTGAACTCTGGGCCTGGGCGCTGTCTGTCCCTCAGCTCTTTTAGCTCAAGGCTAGCACTCTATCACTTGAGCCACAGCTCCACTTCTGGCTTTTTTCTTTTTGCTTATGTGGTGCTGGGGAATCGAACCCAGGGCCTCATGCATGCAAGGCAAGCTCTCTACCACTGAGCCACCTCCCCAGCCCCTAGGATATTCTTTTGAATAAAGATTCATAATAAAAATAGAGACCTCAAGCAACTTTAAGGGAAAGGTGACCTCTCAGTTGAAAGGGTTTAGTAAAGAAGCAATCAGTTCGACAGAGAAATAGAACCCTCAATCTGGTCACCTCTGCCTCATTCAGCTAACAGATTGATCCTAAAGGCAAATTCATTTTCCCTTTCAGATCAACACAGGAATTCCTTTAGGTTGAAGCACAAAGATAAAAGGCTTCTGTGTATGCGCACTAAGACAATTTCTGTTTTAAAATACAGTATTTATATGGCGCACTGATGGCTCATACCTGTAATCCTAGCTACTCAGTAGACTGAGATAGGTCAAGCATAGTTCAAAGCCAGTGCAGGAAGATAAATCCCAAAGACTCTTGTGTCCAATTAATCATCAAAAAATTGGAAATGGAGATGTGGCTTCAGTGGTACAGAGCCAGCCTTGTACAAAAAAAAAAAAAAACAGACAAGAATTAAAGACTTTGAGTTCAAGCTTCAGTACTAACCCAAAAATAATAATAAAAATAAAATACATTTTAAAATACAGCATTTGTTACATGTTCTTCCCACGTGTCTAAATTCAAAGCTTCGCCTAAATCCCTCATCCCACGTTCTCTGTCTTCTTTCTCCACACTAGCTTGCACATACTAGCTTGCACATTGACTTACTGAGCAGCAACTATGTGTGACATCATGCTAGGGTCTGGGGCTGCAACAATGGTATGACTCACAGACTTTCCTGCCTGGTCTGTTTTTGAACCCTGATCCTCAAATCTCAGCCTCCTGAGTAGGATAACAGGCATGAGTCACCCATACTTGGCCTCCCCAAATCTTAAAACTTCCAATAGTTCTTTCATTTTGCTCATGATTTTGTGGCTCAGGAATTTTGGGAGGGCTGAGTTGAGCCATTCTCACGATAGCCTCTCATGTGGCTATAGTCAGATGCTCACTCCAGCTCTGGGCATCTGGACATTCCTTTGGGTCGATGGCCAAGATGCCTCTGCACATGGCTGCCAACGAAGTCTCAGAGTCAGCTGGGGACTCTGCAAGGCTGTCAACCTGGAATGACCACATGTGTCTTTCCATTATGATAGTCACAGAGTGAGCAGATTTCCTCCATGTGGCTTCCACTGAGTAAGTGCCCCAGGAGAACCAGATATACAATGCATAACCCTTCCCCAGTGCACTGTGGTTGTCAGGCAGAGTCACATCTGCCACACAGTCTTAGTTTCCAAAGTCATCGGGCCAGCCAGGGTTCAGGAGGAGAGGAACTAGATTCTATCTTTTGATGGGATGGACAAGGTTATATTGAAAGAGCATTTCCAAGTACAAGGTCCTCAGAAGATAATATATGATAATAACACTATCCCTCACCAAGGGAACCTACAAGGCAACCCCTGCAGGTTCAAATTTTATCCTAGATCAAGAAGAGAAGATGTAGCTATGGGCTCGGGGCAGTTCCCTTGAATGCTTCAAAAAGTGTAGGAGAGCCATTTTATCCCACCTTGCTCTATTTTATGTTGCTATAACAAAATTCCTGAGACTAGGTAGTTTATAAAGGAAAGAAAAATGTTTAGTTTATAATTCTGATGGTGCATGATGCAGGTACTTTCTCTACTGCGAAGATTAACATGGTAGATAATACCACATGATAGGAACAAGAAAGAAAGATGGGGTGGAGCGAGAGACAGACAGACAGACAGACAGACAGAGAAACAAGATAACATATTGAGAGACTAAGAACCAACAGACCAGGACCAGGCTCATTGCTTTACAGCCACCTGATTCCTTATGGGAATAACCTATTTCTGAGAAACCTAACCAATACTTTTCATAAGAGTTGTCATCCATTCTCCTCCCTCTAGAATCCTTTCTTTAAAAGTCTTTCCACTGAGTGTAAACTTGTTCAACCACTTTAGAAAGCAGTATGGAGATTCTTCAAAAGACTACACATAGAGCTACCCTATGACCCAGCAATCCCACTTTGGGGCATTTACCAAAATGATCACAAACAAGAACATACTAAAGCTGCCAGCACAACTATGTTTATTGCAGCATTATTTACCATAGCTAAGATATAGAACCAACCCAGATGCCCCTCAGTAGATGAATGGATCAAGAAAATGTGAGATATATAGATATATATAGATATATATACACATATGCCTCCATCAGAAAGAATGACATCACTCTATTTGTTAGGAAATAGAAAGACTTGGAAAAAATTATATTAAGTGAGGTAAGCCAGGCCCAAAGAAACATAGATCCCACGATTTCCCTTATTTGAAAAAACTAGTATATGTCTAGGACAAGTAGAAAAGATCAAAAGCCATGTACATATGACCAGATAAGATGAAGTTAAGCAAAATGAACCCCAAGATAGGGACACAAGTGGTTTTTTTCTTTGTTGTTATTGTTTCTAATGTATTTATAAGGTACCATGTGATTTTTTTTGTTGCTTTGTATGTTCCTCCCCCATGGTATAATCACTGTATTTGATGTCAGTATGATTGGGGGAGGAGAAGGGAAAAAACAAAATGTTTAAATATGGATACAGGTTGCCCCATTGTAACAATGAGATGTACAAGACACTACGTTGAAAAATGAACTTTACAATTTAGGCTGGGGGGGGGGAGGAGGAGGAATGTAGTGGAGGCAGGAAGGCAGGAATAGTAGGGGAAAAATGAAGGAGGAGGCAACAATGCTTGATAAGAAATGTACTCATTACCTTGCCCATGTAAATGTAACCTCTCTGTACAGTATTTTCACAATAAAAAAGTTATTTAAAAAAAGTCTTTCTGCCTTTCAAAATTGAAACATGAGACAAGATTTCAGAACATGAATATTTGGCTTCCCAGAGCAGTATGCCTTCCATATTTAGTGTCCCAAAGTCTCCAACATGACTGGGATTTCTCAAGAGTCCCAGGAAGAGGAAGAGGAGGAGGTGCTATTCATATTCAGTGAGCAAAGCTGGGGAGACTGCTCAAATGCTCAAATCAATTCCACAGCAACAAAGAAATATTTTATCCAAATTGCAAACTACAACAACACTGATAAATTGTCAGAGAGAAATCCAGAAACTTTTCTGTTAAGGGGGAGAGGTTAGGAGTAAATGTCTATGCCATAAAGGTTTCTTAGGAGCAACATGAGAGATCCTGCCATGTGTTTTCTAGTTAGATTCCTAGCTTTTTTGGAAGTCCACCATGTATAATGAGTCTTGTAAGAATTCTTTCTTAATTCAACTTCAGGCAAACAATCATCTCTCTTCTCCAGCATTTCCCAATTAACTGTGGTTGCAGTTTCCACACTCTTCTCCTTTTAAAAATCTCAGTGTTAGATGGTTGCTGTTGCCTGGCTAAGCCATCTGCTAACCTTGTGTTCATGATGCACAACTCTGCCAGATGTCACTAGAAAGAGAAGAATTGAAATTATTCAGTTACTAGTCACCATCTAACTTCCCTTTTCTCTCTTGTTTTTCTTACCTAGACCAGGGAGCTCCTTCTTGAACCTTTATGGATGTGGGGCTCAACCTTTCTCTCCAACTCAGGCTGTCTCACATGGTAATTTCAAAAATTAGTCCTTTTTAGTCAGTACCAAACAACTCGGACACAAAACAGATTTGCCCAAGTGTTATAATAAGGTAACACTCAAAAGGCAATGTGAGAATTGGTGGGAAGAGACAAATGTCAACTGGGATGCCCTAAGTCAGCCAGAGAATAAGAAATAAACAAATGGCTTGTGGATCTGCATTAGCTATTTTATACTATTCCAGTTTGTTTTAGTGAATTATCTCTTAGAACACCAAATGGTCCCCTAATGGCCTAAAAGATCTGAAACACTTCCAAAGTATTAACAATTTTCTGTACTCAGTCACTGGGAGGTCTGATTTCAGAGCTGATGTTGGCCAAGAGCCAGAGGGTACCAACTTAAAATGATTTAGATGTGCAAACTCTATCCTAATTCAAACAAGTTCTCCTCATAGGACAGGATGGGGTTTCTGTCAACATTGTAATTCAGATCTCACATGTACATGTTGTAAACGTAGTGCATAAATATAGGGAATTGCCCCAGATGGACTTCCTTGTTATAGTTTAGACTTATTTCAATTGTTTTCCTGTATGTGTTTTCAATTCTGTTAAGATGATCCCATCCCTTCCAATAAATAGATGGCCATCAGGAATTGTATATGAGCTGGGTACAGGTGGCTCACACCTGTAATCCTTGCTACTCAAGAGGCTGAGATCTGAGGATTTTTATCCAAAGCCAGGCTGAGCAGAAAATCCTTAAGATTCTAATCTACAATTAATCATCAAAAAGCTGGAATTGGAGCTGTGGCTCAAGTGGTAGAGTTGTAGCCTTGAGGAAAATAAAAGCCAACAGAGCACAAGGCCCTGAATTTAAGCACAATATATGTGCATGAACACACACACACACACACACACACACACACACACACACACACACACACATGTCATTATATATGACACCACTTCAAACAAAGAACCATACCATTGTTCTTTCAGGTCATAGTGCTAAGGTAATATTTCTACATATTAATCTATATTTTGACCCCATTCTATACCCACCAAACTCTTTCAAATTTCCCTTGAGGAACTATTCCCTCCCTATAACAAACAGAAGTGGGTCACCCACTGGAAAAAAATATAACCATAGCAAAAATCAAGAACTCTAATAACAACAGATGCTGGAGGGGATGTGGACAGAAAGGAACCTTACTTCATTGTTGGTAGGAATGTAAACTTGTTCAACCACTTTGGAAAGCAGTATGGAGGTTCCTCAAAAGACTTCACATAGATCTCCCCTATGATCCAGCAATCCCACTTTTGGGCATTTACCCAAATGTTTACAAACAAGACCACACTAAAGCTACCAGCACAACTATGTTTATTGCAGCATTATTTACCATAGCTAAGATATGGAACCAACCCAGATGCCCCTCAGTAGATGAATGGATCAAGAAAATGTGGTATATATACACAATGGAATTCTATGCCTCCATCAGAAAGAATGACATTGCCCCATTTGTTAGGAAATGGAAAGGTTTGGAAAAAATTATATTAAGTGAAGTAAGCCAGGCCCAAAGAAGCATAGGTCCCATGGTTTCCCTTATTTGCAATATCTAATATAGGTATGAGTCAAGCGGAAAAGGCCAGATAATGTGATGTTAGGAAAATGAACCCTTAAATATGTATTTTAATGTTTTCGTTTCTTTCATGCATGTGTTTCTAATGCATTTATAAGATTATTTCTTTGTTGCTTTGTATGTCCCTCCCCCACAGTGTAATCCCCGCTTTCACTATATTTGATGTCAGTATAACATGTGGAGGAGATGGGGACAAACAAGTCGTTTAAGGATTCAGGTGGACCTGTTGCAACAATGAGAAGTACAAAATGTCATGTCAAAACCAGCTTTACAATTTTGGTGTGGGGGGGGAGGGGGGTATAATTGGAGATGGAGGGGGGTAAAATTGGGTGGGGGGAGGGGGGAGGCGGGGAAGGGAAGTGAAGGGTAAACAAAGGAGGAGGCTGCAATGCTTGGTAAGAAATGTATGCATTATCCTGCCCATGTAATTGTAGCCCCTCTGTACAGTATGTTCTCAAATAAAATAAAATACAATTAAAAAATATATATATAACCATTATTCAGGAATGACTTGAGGAACAGGATGAGTCCATAACTAACAATAAAAAATAACCAAGCTGCCAGGCATTAGTGGCTCATGCCTATAATCTTAACTAGTCAAGAGGCTGAGATCTGAGGATCGTGGTTCAAAGCCAGCCTAGGCAGGAAAGCCAATGAGACTCTTATCTCCAATTAACCACAAAAATCCAGATGTGGAACTGTGGCTCAAATGGTAGAGCACTACCCTTAAGCACAAAAGCTCAGGGACAACACCTAAGCCCAGAATTCAAACCCCAGGACCAGACAAAATTTTAAAAAAAATTTTAAAGACCAAAACTACTGAAGGAGAAAGAAAGAGTAAGAGAAGCCTCAACAGGAGATACAGTAGAATTGGAGAAATCTGAGCCTTTAAAGAAAATAACTCTCTAGAGCCTAGTACAAAGCCAGTGGAAACATATTCAATTCATACCGACCATCTGATAAATGCTCATTCAGGGCCCATCTGTCTCCACTAAGGCTTCAAATTGGAAATGAAGCTTCATGGATCTTAAGAAACCCTGCCCCAGGTAGACCAGTTATGGGACTGACGCTCATGAGGAGACAGTGAGGAATGTGCCACTTCACCCAATCCTCACTCTAAGGTGTTTATAAGAACACCACACCAAGCTGAGATCCAGAGGAAATGCACCTCTCAACAGTGAATCTTCAAAGAAGGGCGTGTGCTTCATGCCAGCTTTTTGCAGGATGCTATAGATAATTATTTTCTTGGTCCTGGGGCTTGAACTCTGAACCTGGGCACTGTCACTGAGCTCCTTTTGCTCAAAACTAACACTCTATTACTTGCATCACAGTGCCACTTGCAGCTTTCTCTGTAATTTTAATTAGAGATAAAAGTCTCTCAGACTTTTCTTCCTGAGCTGGCTTGGAACCATCTCCCTCAGATATCAGCCGTCTGAGTAGCTAAGATTACAGGTGTGAGCAACGGACACTCAGCCATAACTAATTATTATCTCTCCATTCTTCTCCCTTCCTTTATCTGCTTTCTTCTGCCAAAGTTAAACTCACACAGAATTCTGCAACCAAATAATCCTTGATTTTTCCCCATCTATGTTAAGGTGGAGTCAGGGTTAAATGTTTCTATACACATACCTAGCAGATGCTCCTCCACTTTGTGAGGCTCCATTCTGAGACACACATCATAAGTTGAAAAGGTCATCAGCTAGAATTACATTTTAAACTCCAAACTACCCAACATTACAGCTTAGTAATATAGTGTGCTGTGCAGTAGCGTCTCTTTGCTTCCTCTTACAGTTGTAGGGCTGATTGCTATCCAGCCTCAGGAGAAAGTATATCACTAACCCCAGAAAAGATCTACATTTAAAACTAAAAGTGAAATATCACCAACAAATGTGTTACTGCTTTTGGACCACCATAAGTCAAAGATCCTTAACTTGATCCATCATCAAAGCAAGAACTATCTGTCCATATTGTTCTAGTCTACTACAACAAAATAACCTGAGACAGCCAGCTTAAAAAAAGGAAAAGCTAAGGGGAAACAAAGGAGGAGGCAACAATGCTTGATAATAAATGTACTCATTATCTTGCCCATGTAATTGTAACTCCTCTGTATGGTAAATAAAAAAAATTTTTTAAAAAGAGGAAAAGCTGGTTGCACAGAGTCTTCAGTTTGTGATTGGTTGTCTCACAGCTTTGGGGCCTGTGAGGGTAACTCATCCTGACAGAGAACACATGATGGAGGAAAAGGCTGCTCAGCTCAGGGTACAAAAGCAAAAAAGAGACAAGGATCCCCTTTGAGGGCATTCCCCCAATGACCTAATGACCTCCCATTAGTCCCCACCTCTCCCAATAATGTCAAGCTAGCAACCAAGCCTTTATCATGCAACTTTAGGTGGCATTCTAGCTCCAAACTATAGCACATATCCATTAAATTTTCATGGAAAATCCTGGTTTCCCTTCACATAATATTCCCTATTTTACAATGTACTTTAAAACTATTTTTCAGTTTTAAAAAATGTAGCAAGAAAGTCATAAAAATGTGCTCAAATTGCCTTTGCCAGTCTTGGTGCTATGTAACACTCCCAAAGAGACTTACATTGCAATCTGAGCATCACATTTAACATATCACGGGTGTAATAAAGAATGACATCTTAAAAGGATTCAAATCCACCTATGAGATGTAAATGGAGCAAATTTAAAGTTTACTTAATTTTTTATGTTTTTTATTGTGAAAATACTGTACAGAGGGGTTACAGTTACATGAGCAAGGTAATTAGTACATTTCTTATCAAGCATTATTGCCTCCTCCTTTGTTTTTCCCCTACCATCCCTTCCCTCCCATCTCCACAACTACATTCCCCCCACCCTCACCCCCACCCCCTCCCCTGACCCCCACCCTGGCCTAAATTGTGAAGTTCATTTTTCAACATAGGGTCTTGTACATCTCATTGTTACAATGGGTCAACCTGTATCCCTAATTAAACATTTTGTTTTTCCCTTCCCCTCCCCCAGTTATACCAACATCAAATACAGTGAAAACAGGGGTTACACTGTGGGGGAGGAACATACAAAGCAACAAAAAAAATCACATGGTACCTTATAAATACATTAAAAACAATAGCAAGAAAGAAAAAAAACACTTGTGTCCCTATCTTGGGGTTCAAAAGTTTACACAATTTAAAAAAAATATTATCTTTATATCACGATTTATGTTGTAAGCAAATAGTACAAGTATGATTTATATTATTAATGTATGTAATTTGCTTACAAAATAAAACTCAAAATCTAAGTACCTTTTTGAAAATTTGCATGATTTTCTGCTTGTTTATCACTGAGAAGTTTAGCCATGATTTTAATTTATAATAATGCAACAATTTACCAAACTCCTCTAGTTTTCACTTTCCTCCCCCCTCTCTCCCTTCCTCCCTTCCTCCCTTTCTCCCTTTTTCCCTATCTCCCTCCCTTTCTCCCTTTTTCCCTCCCTCTGCTTCTCTTTCTCTCCCTCTCTCTCTCCCTCCAGTCCCCCCTGTGCAAGTACTGGGGTACTGGGACTTGTACTCAGAACCTGGTACTCATGCTTATCTTTTTCCACTCAAAGCTAGTGATCTACCATTTGAGCCATGCCTCCACTTCTAGCTTTTTTTGCTAGTTAATTGGAATAAGAATATCATGATCTTTTCTGCCCAAGATAGCTTTGAACCTTGATCTTCAGGTGTCACTCTCCTACGTAGCTAGAATTACAAGTTTGAGACACTAATGTCTGGCATTTCCTACATTTTAAGAGTAAAATGGTAATCTTTCAGGCATACTTTCATTGTCTCTAAGGATATCAGTCTATTCTGTATTGTCTTTTATCCCTTAGTAGCTATATATATTTCTATTCTATTGCTTATTTTGCTATGAATTTCATGTGTTTAAATTCTCAAGAGAAAAGTAAGCCAGATAGCATGCCTACCTTCATAAAGCTCCCTCTTCGGTCCTTTGCATGTTTAGATAAGACCTACAGAATCCCTTTGCCTGTTATTCTTCCTGTCTCTTGCTCTCCTCACTCCCCTCCATCAGTCCTTCTTTAGTGTGGCCCTGGTCTGGAAGGAAGCCATCTTTGCTTAGTTCTGCTGTCAGGTTTTAGGTCCATGCCTTATACTTGATGGTGGGAGTGGGGAAACACCTCCAGCTTCAGCTACTGCTGTGTAACTTACTTTGTCTTCCCAGAGACTCTCTTCGGTCACTTTCTCTGCATCCCAGTAAATGTCTCTTGGCTGGGTGGGGAGTCTCCAGCTCTCAGACTTACCACACACATCATTTCTGCACTTCTACCTTTTGAAAACCTTTGTGGTTATGGGTAACCTGTCCCCACCCAATTAGTGTTCCTGAAAATACCTTATATCCTAATTTTGGCACAGGGTGTCTAGGTATTCTGCATCCTGATAAATCTGGGAAGTTTTGAAACTGATGCTGAAGGCATCATTTTCTCTCCCTCCTCTCTCTCTCTCTCTCTCTCTCTCTCTCTCTCTCTCTCTCTCTCTCTCTCTCTGTCTCTCTCTCTCTCTGTCTGTCTCTCTGTCTCTCTGTCTCTCTGTCTCTCTGTCTCTCTGTCTCTCTGTCTCTCTCTCTGTCTCTCTGTCTCTCTGTCTCTCTCTCTCTCTCTCTCTCTCTCTCTCTCTCTCTCTCTCTCTCTCTCTCTCTCTCTCTCTCTCTCTCTGTGCAGCAGCCCTGGGTCTTTAACTCAGGGCCTAGGTACTATCCCTGAGCTGTTGTGCGCAAGGGTAGAACTCTACCACTTGAGTCACAGCCCTACTTCTAGCTTTTTGGTGGTTAATTACAGGTAAGAGTCTACTGGGCTTTTCTCCCCAGGCTGGCTTTGAACTGTAATCCTCAAATCTCAGCCTCCTAAGAAGCTAGGAATACAGACATGAGCCACTGGTGCCCAGCAGGAACAATGATTTTAATGTGCTGTTGCCATAGTAGGTGAAGTTTACATGTGCTCATGTTTGTGTGTTCATTTTTTTCTGTTGTAATATAACATACTAAGTAAAATGAAACAATGAATCAGTTAGTGACATCTCCAAAATAAGTAAACTCTGATTTTCTTTTTTTTTAATATATATTTTAGTTATTTCATGGCACTCTTTATATACATATTGACTTGTCATAATCAGATTTAGACCTCGGCCAGCTTGATACTAGTAAAATACAGAATGTTAACTTCTAACTCCTTTAGTTTTTCTCCTTTTACGGTATTACTGTTCATTTGTATTATATCTATAAGTGTTACAAATCTGCAACAGTATATAGTTAAAATTACTTGGTATGTAATTTGTATTTTTTTAATTGTAAAGATACTATACAGAGGGTTATAGTTACATGAGTGAGGTAATGAGTACACTTCCTCTTGAACATTGTTACCCCCTCCATTGGTAAACTCTGATTTTCACAGCTCAGGCAGTCTTTATTGTACAATGAAGCTTCTCTTCAACTAAAGTAATATGACCCACATGTCCATCTTCTATGGTAAGTACTAATCTATCTTTAGCACAGCAGAGAAGAGGGAGAGGAAGGAGAGTCACCTAACTCTTTCTGAGATGTTCACTGGTCCTTATTGTCCTATACCAAGTTTCCTCCAGACACATAGCTGATCAGTTTCCAGAACACCTTCTCCCTATTCACAAACTTTGTAGGAGGAATAGACCAAGGGCCAGGTGTTCTGCCCCTGTTTTCCTAGCCCTCTTTTCTGCCAAATTTTGCACAAGGTATTACTGGAGTGGGCCTAATAAGAGAATTACAGAGAATTTCTATATCCTAAGTATGGCATTCTATTAATCCAAAAGAAAACCTCATCTAAGAAGTTAAAAACTTCACAACGATCAACTTTATACATACTACAAAGTCCTAACTTTTCTGTCCTGTACCTCTTTGGAAAAAAAAATTTGGTCTGGTCGTGGGGCCTGAACTCTGGGCCTGGGTGCTGTCCCTCAGCTCTTCAGCTCAAAGCTAGCGCTCTACCACTTGAGCCACAGCGCCACTTCCGGCTTTTTTCTTTTTGCTTATGTGGTGCTGAGGAATCGAACCCAGGGCCTCGTGTATGCAAGGCAAGCTCTCTACCACTAAGCCACCTTCCCAGCCCCTGGAAAAAAATTTTTTGATCAGGCACTGATGGCTAACATCTGTAATCCTAGCTACTCAGGAAGCCAAGATCTAAGAATCATAGTTCAAAGCCAGCTACCGCAGAAAAATCTATGACACTATTATTACTAATTAGCTAGCAGAAGGTTCAAAGTCAAGGGTGGTTCATGTAGTACAGCAGCAGTCTTGAGCCAAAAAAGCCAAGTGAGAATACAATACACACTACTAACACACTCAAAAAAGTACCTTTCTCCAACTATTTCCTCCGTATAATAAACTTTGTGCCCTTGTATCTTATATTAGTATTTTGGCATCTTAATGACACTGTGTTTCAAATATAGTTGTGCTAGAATAAGTTCTGAGGGTTCCAGCGGAACATAGTTCAAATCTGTATTTAGTCTTTGAGAGTACATATTCCCATAGTCTCATCTTTTTTGAGGTCTCCCCTCCAATGAATAATGATTCTTTGCTGCTCTGTTCTTCTCATTCCTTACCCAAGAAGTAACTAAGTCATTCAAAAAGATCAAAGTAGACATGCAAACACACACACACACACACACACACACACACACACACACACACACACATACACACACACACACACACACACACACACACAAACTGCATGTAAAGACCAATAGTAACTCTCAATGACAATTTAAAAACTGTCAGAAAGAACAAACAAAGCACTGTCCTGTCGTGCTATGTTTTACAATCACCTGTATTGCAATGGAGTTTCCCTTTGCCTTACAACACTAAGAACTTTTGCTTACAACACTAAAGACTTTTTGGTCACTCTGGTCTCTTCACCAGTACCAATGATACAATCTTTCAGACTATTTGGTTCTGGAAACAGCCATTAGAGAAATGTCTCCTAATGGCCATCCTCTTAGCTGAGCAGAGATAATAACAAACACAGCAATATAATCGTGTTGTTAGACAAGAACCATTTTACACCACAGTCCAGGCTAAAAAGGAAGCATACACATCACTTCCATTCTCCCAGTACGTTCAGCAATACCACAGCAAAACATAGAACTTTCTCCTTAACGAAGACAACTTCCCTACTTGGAATCTGTCAAAGTGTAAGAAAAAGATGATAAATGTTTAACTTTCATATTAGAGAAAGCCCTCCTGAGTAGCCCAAGCTTTCTTCTACCTCGATGGTGAGAATTCAAACGTTCTTTGTGAGAGCAGCTGCCTGCCCAGAAACAAACCTTTGAGTTCAGATGTACTCTGAGTTCAGCTTTGTCCTCCTGTCTCACAAAATCCACTTGAAAATCTGAGCCCCTGCCTTTACCAGCAGACACCAGGTGTCCCACTCATACCCCTTCGTGTATGAAGAGTAGAATGATGCTTATTTTCTCCTCTATACCTACAAAAATCTCTTTGCAAATGTTCTCTGTGCAAAGACATAGCTAGCAGCAGCCAGAGTATCTGAAGATGTTCAAAGATTACCTAACTCAGTATATTTTATGTTTCTATAACAAAATGCCTGAAACCATTAGAAAGTAAAGAAACTAATAACCAGATGCCAGTAGTTTACACCAATGGAATGAACTTGCCTGAAAATACTTGGTTGCAAGATATGTTAGTCAGATTTGCCAGGGAAACAGGACCAATAACATAAATATAATGAACTGGCTCATGATCAAAAGCGGAATAGTACCACAATGGTAATCTATAGACAGAAGAACAAAGGAAACTCATCACTGCTCAGCCCAAGAAGCTGGAAGCCTCATAATGAGAACAACAGAGGGAAAGGAGAAAAGGGGAGAGAGAACAAGAGGGAGGAAGAAAAACAGACATAGAGAGAGAGAGACCTGAGGCCAAAGGCCTGAGAGGCTCCTGGAGAGTTGCTAGTTCAAGTTCATATTCAAAGGCCAGAAATGGGGAATGTCATGCCACAGGCAACTTTTCTATGTTTCCAATGTATGTTTTCCTAAGTGTACTCACATTCTTGTCCCAATTCACCTTTAATCCCACCTGCATCCTCAATCATGTTACTTAGCTTCCATGAGCCCTGGTTTTCTTAAAACATGAGACCACATTAAACTGTTTCTTCCATGTGATGTTATTTCTTTTCCAGTAAATGGCTCTCAAAATGAAAATGGAATTATTTTTGAAGCCATATCCCAGACTAAAGCACTATGGTCTGAGTAAAAGATTCAGAATCAAGCTTCTATTTGCATTGTTTTTGCAAAAACAATTCCAGAGACAGTTAATATGTGTGCATGCCTTGCCCATCTCATTTCCTAGAGCTTTACTATACAAAACAGTTCCTATTTTAGGACCTGGTACAATTCACTCCTGGATCCTAAGAAATTCTCTCAAGAAAGACACAATTCACATCCCACAACTGTGGGATCTGCAGATGGTTCATAAAACATAAACTGAGTCACTAACATGGAACAAGTGGTGAACAGAAAAACAGCTTGAGGTTGAATATTTGTTCATTTTTTCAAAAACAAAAGCCACATTTAAGGTTGCAGTTGATACTGATGTTTCTTTATTGATATCATACTGAGCACTTTGAAAAGTTTCTGTATGTACAACATTGATAAGTACTAAAACTTCACTATTCCAAGTAATTCCACATGAAGAAGATAAAATTTTTCTTTCACATTGAATGGAAGAAATTCCAATGTTAGTTATTCTGAACTCAAAAATTGCTTTGCAGACAAGATTTATGGAGGGAGTATGGTTTATTTTAGGGGAATACAAATATTTTTTAAAATGATGAGAATATTCTCTTTTTTAATAAAGTGTGTTTCTGTTTAAAATATCATAAGCTGTGCCTCTGAATCAAATTTCTTTAAAAGACAAATATAAATATTTTGTTGCTATAGTACATATCATTTTCAAGTAATTCTTTCTCAGGTTTTCTCTGAAAATCAAGATTCACGGCAATCAACCATCTGCACAATAGAAATGACCTATTTGGTCATCTAAGGCCTTTCTTTCTATCTCCAAGGGTTGCTCAGGATTCTTCCCTAAATCATCTTTGTCCAACTTTACAATGATTCACGAAATGGCACATCGATAACTTGTTTTATAAGATGATCTCACAACTTTTCATTGTTGCAATTAAGCTTGATTTTCTTCTTAAAATTCCTTTCTCATCAGGCTCAAATGTATTCTGGGCAGAGAAGTTCTCACACACTTTGTTTTTGCTTGGCAATGACATTTTTTACCTGTTTTAAATGGCTTTTGTTGGCTTGTTTTTATGGCATTTTCACCAATTTAGTGGGTTTTTTTATTTTTTATTTTTTTATTGAGAAAATACTGTACAGAGGGGTTACAATTACATGGGCAAGATAATGAGTACATTTCTTATCAAGCATTATAGCCTCCTCCTCTGTTTCCCCTTCCAATCCCATCGACCCCCCCACACCCTCCCCAACCCTCCTCCCCCCCACCAAAGCTGTAAAGTTCATTTTTGACATAACGACTTGTACGTCCCATTGTTGCAATGGGTCCACCTGTATCCTTATTTAAACAATTTGTTTTTTCCCTTCCCCTCCACAAATTATAACAACATCAAATACAGTGAAACCAGGTGTTATACTGTGGTGGAGGGACATACAAAGCAACATAGAAATAATCTTATAAATGTGTTAGAAACAATCACATGAAAGAAAAAAAGGGTTCATTTCCCTACCATTAACTTATCTGACCTTTTCTCTGCTTGACTCAGACACATACTAGTTATTGCAAATAAGGGAAACCATGGGACCTATATTTCTTTAGGCCTGGCTTACTTCACTTAATATAATTTTTTCCAAGTCTTTCCATTTCCTAACAAATGGGGCAATGTCATTCTTTCTGATGGAGGCATAGAATTCCATTGTGTATATACACCACATTTTCTTGATCCATTCATCTACTGAGGGGCATCTGGGTTGGTTCCATATCTTAGCTATGGTAAATAAGGCTGCAATAAACATAGTCATGCTGGTAGCTTTAGTGTGGTCTTGTTTGTGAACATTTGGGTAAATGCCCAAAAGTGGGATTGCTGGGTCATAGAGGAGCTCTATGTGGAGTCTTCTGAGGAACCTCCATACTACTTTCTAAAGTGGTTGAACAAGTTTACACTCCCACCAACAATGAAGTAAGGTTCCCTTCTGTCCAAATCCCCTCCAGCATCTGTTGTTATTAGAGTTCTTGATTATCGCCATTCTAACTGGGGGTGAGGTGGTATCTCAATGTTTTGATCTGCATTTCTTTTATGGCTAGAGAGGTGGAGCATTTCTTCATGTGTCTATTGGCCATCCTTCTTTCCTCTTCAGAGAAGTTTCTCTTTAAGTCTTTAGCCCACTTATTTATTGGGCAGTTGTTTCTTTGAAGATTTGTTGTTGGGGGATTTAATTTTTTGAGTTCCAAGTATATTTTAGATATGAGACCCTTGTCCGTTGTATGGCTAGTAAAGATCTTCTCCCAATCGGTGGGCTTTCTATTGATCTTGCCAGCTATGTCCTTTACCATGCAGAAGCTCTGCAACTTCATGCAATCCCATTTGTCCAACCTTTCTTTGATTTGTTGTGTTTCTGGGTCTCTATTAAGAAAATTTCAGCCTGTGCCAAGGAGACCTAGGGTTTCTCCTATTCCATCCTGTAATGTTTTCAGAGTGTCTGCTTTGACTCCGAGGTCTTTGATCCACTTGGGAGTTGATTCTGGTGCAGGGTGATATATAAGGATCTAGCTTTAGTTTTCTACAAGTAGTTAACCAATTTTGCCAGCACCATTTACTAAAGAGGCTGTCTTTCTTCCATTCTAATTTTTTAGTTCCCTTATAGAAGATTAGATGGCTATAGGTCTGTAGGTTCATTTCTGGGTTTTCAATTCTATTCCATTGGTCCTGAGGTCTATTCTTGTGCCAGTACCAAGCTGTTTTGATTACTATGGCTTTCTAGTAGAGTTTGAAATTTGTTATTGATATTCTTCCAGCACTGTTCTTTCTGTTGAGGATTGTTTTTGCTATTCAGGGTCTTTTATTGTTCGATATGAATTTTTGGATTGCCTCTTCTATTTCCTTGAAGAATGAGGGTGGAATTTTGATAGGTATCGCATTGAATTTGTAGATAGCCTTGGGAAGTATTGCCATTTTCATGATGTTGATCTTTCCAATCCAGGAGTATGGGAGTTTTTGCCACTTTCTAAGTTCTATTTTGATTTCCTTTTTCAGGTTTTTAAAGTTTTCATCATAGAGGTCCTTCACTTCTTTGGTTAAGTTAATTCCTAGATATTTTATTTTTTGTGAGGCTGTTACGAATGGAGTTGTTTTCCTAAATTCAGCCATACTTTTCAAATTGTTGGCATACAGAAAAGTCATTGATTTTTGAGGGTTAATTTTATACCCTGCTACTTTGCCAAAGTTTTGAATCACCTTGAGTAATTTGGAAGCAGAGTCCATGGGATTCTTTAAATACAACATCATGTCATCTGCAAAGAGGGAGAGTTTTACTTCTTTCCCTATTTGAATCCCCTTTATGTTTGCATCTTGTCTTATTGCTGTAGCTAGGCATTCTAATACTAGATTGAAGAGAAGTGGAAAGAGTGGACATCCTTGTCTCGTTCCTGACTTAAGAGGAAATGGCTTTAGTTTTTCACCATTAAGTATAATGCTGGCTGTAGGTTTGTCTTATACAGCCTTTATTGTATTGAGGAATGTTCCATGGATTCTTAATTTTTCCAAAACCTTCATCATAAAGGGGTGTTGGATCTTGTCAAATGCTTTTTCTGCATCAATTGAGATAACCATGTGGTTCTTATCCTTCCTGTTGATGTGATGAATTATATTAATTGATTTGCATATATTGAACCAGCTTTGCATCCCTGAAATGAATCCTGTTTGATCGTGGTGTATGATTTTTTGGATGAATTGTTGAAGTGGATTGGCCAGAATTTTGTTGAGAAGTTTTGCAGCAATGCTCATCAAAGAAATGGGTCTATAGTTCTCTGTCTTTGATGAGTCCCTGCCTGGATTTGGGATGAGGGTTATGATGGCTTCATAGAATGAGTTCAGTAGTGAACTTTCTCTTTCAATTTCATTGAATTGTTGGAGAAGTATTGGTGTGAGCTGTGCTTTGAAGGCCTTGTACAATTCTGCTATAAAGCCATCTGGTCCTGGGCTTTTCTTAGATGGGAGGTCTCTTATTGTTGTTTCTATTTCAATGCTTTATATGGGCTTGTTAAGATGGTTTAACTTATCTTGTTTTAGTTTCGTCATGTCAATATTTGCTAGGAAAAGGTCCATTTCTGCCAAGATCTCAAAGTTAGTAGCATAAAGTTTTGAGAAGTATTCCCTTATAATGTTCTGAATCTTGGTTGTTTCTGTGGTGATGTTTCCATCCTCATCTCTGAGTTTATTTATTTGGGTGTGTTCTCTTCTTTTTCTGATAAGACTTGCTAAGGGTCTGTCAATTTTGTTAATTTTTTCGAAGAACCAACTCTTTGTTTTGTTGATTCTTTCTATGGTTTTTTTTTTGGATTCTAATTCATTTAATTCTGCTTTAATTTTAATTATTTCTTTCTGTCTAATGGATTGGGGTTTATCTTGCTGCTCTTTTTCAAGGAGACTCAGATGTCTCATTAAATTATTGGTTTCAGATCTCTCCAATTTGTTGATGTAGGAACTCAGAGCTATAAACTTGCCCCTGAGGACTGCCTTTGCTGTGTCCCAGAGGAGCTAGTAATTTGTGTGTTCATTTTTGTTGAATATCATGAACATTTGAATTTCCTTTCTGATCTCTTCCATGACCCTCTTGTGATTCAGCAGTGTGTTGTTTAGCCTCCATGTGTTAGAGGATTTTCTTTGATGGCTTTTGGTGTTGAGTTCTAATTTTATTCCCTTGTGGCCTGAGAGAATGGTAGGTATAACTTCAACATTTCTGAATTTGGACGTTTGCTTTGTGGCCTAAAATGTGGTCTATTTTGGAAAATGTTCTGTGTTCTGCTGAGAAAAACGTGTATTCTGATGCTGCTGGGTGAAATATTCGGTAGATGTCTGTTAAATCTAGTTGATCTATGCAGTTGTTTAGATCAGCGGTTTCTCTGTTGAGTTTTTGCCGAGTTGATCTATCTAGTGGGGAAAGTGGTGTGTTAAAGTCCCCAAGTGATGTGTTAATGTCTTTGGATGTATGTGGGATTTGAGGGAAAGTAGTGTTTCTTGGATTTGAAGTCTGTTTTATCTGATATTAGGATTGCAACTCCCACCTGTTTATGGGGGCCATTTGCTTGGTAGATATTGCTCCAGCCTTTCACATTGAAAATGTGTTTGTTTTTATGGGCAAGATGTGACTCCTGAAGGCAGCAGATAGAAGGATCTTGCTTTTTAATCCAACTAGACAGTCTATGTCGCTTAATTGGAGAGTTAAGTCCGTTAATGTTGAGAGATAGGACTGAGAGGTATTTGGGAGTTCCTGCCATTTTATCCACCTTCTTGGGGACTGTGGCAACTGAGTTCTTCCTATGGTTCTGGAGTTCTCAGTTTGGGTGCGGTTTCTTCACCTTTATTGTGGTCTTGTTGGTTTTCTATGTGTAGGATATCTTTAAGAAATTTTTGTAGGGCTGGTTTGGTGGAGATATATTGTTTCAATTTTTCTTTGCTATGGAAGGGAGTGAGGATGTCAGGCTTCTACTCACACCAGAGTCTTGTTTCCTGGGTCCTCTCTGGTCTGCCAACTGCAGGATGAAGATGTCTGCTCCTTGTCAGTTCTTGCTGGTGTTGAGTAGAATCCGCTCACCTGCCAAGTCTGGCACCTTTGTCCCGGACTTTCTGTGTTGCAGGTATGGTGGCTACGGCCACAACCACCGCCACTGCCGCTGCCGCCACAGCCACGGCTGCTGGCAAGTGCTCAGATCTGTCTCCTTGCCTGGATTTTCCCTCTCTGGCCTAACTCTCTGTACTGTGATGGCACACTTGGTATGATTCTCTGTCATAGGACTGTTCACTGGAACACTAAAACTGCTTTCTATGTGAGAGCTTGTTTAGCCTCCAGCTTCTCGGAACTCCCTCCAATTTAGTGTTTTTACCATTGAAGAATTCCACCCTTAGGTCCCCTGCGTTGCCATTAGCATCCTTGCATTTCTTTTCTGGTTAGGGAAATAAAAAACTTTTTTCCCTCCCCATGCTTCAAATACAATCCAATGCTATGTCCTTTGGGACATCATCAGATTTTCCTCTTGGGATCCCCAAGGTTTTTAATAATTATAGCCTTTCTAATTTGAAAAAGAAAATATTAGACTTAACAAAGAGTCCTAACCTGGTGAATACTTTTTTTTTTTTTTTTTTTTGGTCAGTCTGGGCTTGGGCACTGTCCCTCAGCTCTTCAGCTCAAGGCTAGTGCTCTATCACTTCTGGCTTTTTTTTCTGCTTATGTGGTGCTGAGGAATCGAACCCAGGGCCTCATGCATGCCAGGCAAGCACTCTACCACTAAGCCACCTTCCCAGCCCCATGGTGAATACATTTTAAATAGCTTCTGGAGGCTGGAGAAAAAATATGAGCAGGAAAAATTAAGTGTTTGACCTCAAGAAGTTAATATCTAGGGAGAGATAAATAATAGCAGTTGGAAGTCATAGTAATCAAAAGTAATGATAATAGCAATAATAATAGTAACAAAAAGTAATAGGGAGTACTAGTATTATAAATAATAGGAAGTAATAGTAATAAGAAAAATAGGAATTAATAGTAATAGGAAGAGAGGTAGAGAGCAACATGAAGTAAAGTAAAGCCTGTAAAAAACTCATGAGGCTTGGGGCTACCTTAGAGAGAAGAACAAGAGAAGGTCTCCATGAGAAATGGTTTGAAGAAAGGTCTGAGTGAAAAGAGGTATGAGGAGTAAAATATAATAATTATCAGACAGAAGTCCTTTTACAGCTCACCTGTAATTTCCCTTTGTGTAAAGAGGAACTTACTCCAATGGTTCCTTTATTTCCCAAGAGCTTTGCTTTCCACCTCCACGTTATGTGATCGACCTCTCATGTAACAAAGACTTCCTCTCTTTCCTCAAATGAGAGCGGTGTACTATGGCAGAACAAGGCCATCAAACTGAGTTAAGACACTATGTGCCAAAAAAGGGTATCTCAGTATTCATTGCTAGAAGCAATGTCTCCATTACAATCACAATTGAAAAGTAAATGGCTTGAAACTCTAACACAACAATTAAGTGCTCTCACAGTTCCAAGACCTCAGAAGTTCAGATGGGTGGTTCTGTGGCACTCATTTTGGGCTGCTGTGTGACCCATTTTGACAGATGGCTGGTGTCCTCTAAGGCTGTAATATCCAAGATAGTGTCTTTCCTCAGGTATTCTGCACCTTGAAATTCTTCCTGGAAACCTTCCTCCCATATATCTCCTTGGACTCCAGGGCCTTTTGTGTGGCCTGTCTCTCCAACAGTGCAGTCACTTCATATATGCCTACTGGCCTCCAGGATCACAAAACCAGAAGTCATCAGCCCTTCCTAAGGCTTAGATACTATCTCCTCTCCATATTCCATTGGTTAAGTGGCAGACCATGGTCAACCCACATCATGTTGCAGGGGAGGGTTGTTGTTGCTACATGATGCTATTAAAATCCATCAGAGGTCACTGAGGACTGTCTTTAGAGACATGGTCTACAACCTACAGAGATCTTATGTCACCTAATCCATGCCTCAAATAGAACTCAAACATTGTTTCTTCTCTTGTCCTGTTTTTCTTTTTTTTCAATTTTATTTTATCATAAGAGTGATGTACAGAGTCCCAGTTACATAAGTAAGGTAATGAGTACATTTCCTGTTAAATATTGTTACTCCCTCCCTTTTTTATTCTCCCACTTTCCCTCCCCTCCAACTCCCCAAGTTGTAAAGTTCATTACCAACATTGTATCTTGTGAGTATTGCTGTTGCATTAGTTCACTTTGTCCTTCATCTCAACCTGTTGTTATTCCTCTTCCCTTTGAGCTGAACCCAAATCCTGATTTCATTCCAAAGAAATAATCACATGAAGCTCAATGATACATAAAACCACTGCCCAGCTGGGCCCTCATCCTTTGCAACCAGAGTTCCTCAGTAATTTTTTATGAGTTTTTTTCTTATTTATGGTACACATACATGTATTCATGCCCCCAAAGCCCTGACTTAACAAGGCATATAATTTTGAGATGAGCTTTGGACACCACCACTAGCTTTTCAAGGAACAATTATTAAAAATATAAAAATTGTGAAAATAAGGTAGACAATTAGGAACTGTCAATAGGTGTGGCTTGGTGTTAATCAGCTTTGCATTAATACAAAAAAAATACCTGAGGTAAGCAAGAAGAAAAGGGTTATTTTGGTTCACTGTCTCAGAGGCTGAAGTCCATGGTCACCAGGGTCACATGCCCATTGCTTTGAGCCTGTGAAGGCCCAAAATACCATGGCAATAAAGTGTAGTGATCTCATGGTGAACGGGAAGTGAAAGAAAGAGACAGGAAGATGCCAAGATCCTAGTATTGCCTCAAGAGACTATGTCCTCAGTGAACTTACCCCATCTCATAAAGGTTCCACCAAGCTGGTGAACATGGGACATTGAAGGACCAAACTGTATTCTCTGCCCAAATATTACTAAGTTATCTAGGAAGAGATATTTGAGTTTGACTGTGTTATCTAGTACGTAAGTTTCACAACTTACAGATTTCTGGCCAAGAAAAAAACTGTCTTGTACATAAAATAACCCAAAAAGTTTTGGCTTTATTTGCCTTTTAGGCATTAACTAGTTTTGTATTTAACCTTGTAATTTATCCTAACATATATGTAAATTCTTACACATTCTCAGTTCCCAGATCTTTCCTCAATCAGCTTTCCTGTCTCTCTAGTTTCCTTGTTACTGAGTGGGATAATTTTCCAAAACGAAGTCATTCTATATTTGTATGAGATTTAGGGTTTCAACTTTCTCAGAGTCATGCTTTGACAGGTCAGGGGCTCTAGTGGGTCTTGCTCTGGGCTAGAAGCTGAGGGCAGCTATGGATGACACAAGCCCTGGGCTATCATTCTCATTTATGCTCTCAGTGAACTAAGCCCACTGAAATGAATGTCTAATTTGGCAGTAAAATCTCACCAGAATTATTCATGAGTTCTTCCCTTCACTGTGTTCATGACTGCCTCTCTGGGCTTCAAGGAATTCAGAAAGGAATATGCTAAGTAAATCCAGATAGAATTTTTACCACTTTGCAGAAATATGTGAGGGAGGAAAAAAGAGACCACTAGCAGAACCCTAGAGAAAGCTTGGCAACTACCTCCATTCAATCTTGGGTCTTGGCTTTGAGTGAAAACATTAAATCCCTGTGCAGCCTTATCCCAGCCAACATAAGGATTCCTACAGGAAATGCTCTCTTAGGCTAAGCTCACCTACATACTCTTCAGTGGTCTTACTCCATGGTTGTTCAAGGCTTTTAAAGGAGTCTACAGGATCCACCATTTTGTTTCAATATATTACTGAGTTATCTTTTTTTTTGTCCATCATGGGGCTTGAACTCTAGGCCTGAGTGTTATTCCTCAGCTCTTTAGCTCAAGGCTAGCACTCTACCACTTGAGCCACAGCACCATTTCCATTTTCTGAATGGTTTATTGGAGATAAGAGTCTCACAGACTTTCCTGCTTGGGTTGGCTTTGAACTGTGATCCTCAGATCTAAGCCTCCTGAGTAGCTAGGATTAAAGGAGTGAGCCACCAGCGTCTGGCTTACTGAGTTATCTTTTCCTCCTGTTTCCAATACTTAAAATATTGTACAATACAGGTGTGAGTGTAAGAAAGACAATGTACTGCCTTTTCTCTTACTAAGTTTCTGTTGTGAGTTCTGTTATGGTTTGATTATGGGTTGTCACAAAAGTTCATGAGGCAGATTCCTAATGTGGTAAAACTTTAAAAGAGGAAAGGCTTAGGAGAGGTGATCAGGTCATGTTAGTTCCACACTCATGAATGGGTTAATGACTTCCTAGAGAGATAAGGTTAAGTCTCATGGAAATGAGCTTAGGTCTGGACCTCTTGCACAAATGCTTTTCCCATGCATTGAGGAGCCTTTGGTTTTGTGCCATGAGATGAAGCAATATGAAGTCCTAAAGAGACACCAAGAAGATGGAATCACCATGATCCTGATCTCCAGAAATAGAAATCAAAAGAAAACCTCTTCTTTATAAATTATCAGCCTCAGGGACTTTGTTATAACATTGAATTGGATGGTAGAAACATAATCACATTCTATTTCTTCCTTCCTGGGTGCAGATACAGTTTATGCAGAAGGCTGTAAGGATGCCTGGGTACCATGTGTGGCTAGTACTACTTTCTGCTCTGCATTGGGAGGAGTGTCACTGTTGCTACTGCATCCCTCATCTCTGTCATCTGCTCCATCAAAGGTCTTATTATCACTTAGCTGAATCTTGGGATCTTCAGATCCCACAACAGGTATTTTTCTGTTCCCATGCCTTTTTTCAGAACTCTGAAATTGGACATCTTTGGCCCTCTTTGTCTAAATGTTCCACAAAGCCTTTCTTAGCTTAAGAAGATGTATCAACAGTAGAAATAATACCAAATGTGGATGAGTATTCTTTAAAATTAATTGTGGAGAATCATCCAAGAAGGGCTTTTAGAGGTTATCTGATGCTGTAGATCCATTTTCCTCAATTATATATTTTCATTATTACCCACCAACCCCAGGAGAAAAATAATCATATGCTAATTTAACTTCATTAATTAACTTAACCTAACAAACTAATAATCAGTTAGGTGATTGTTCATCCTGTTCACACTAACAATATTCACAATGAAACGCACCAATATCACAACAGTGAAAGTAGAGCAAGTGTCCTCTGACAGATGAATGCATGGGTAAAATGTGGTATATCCATACAATGGAATATTATGAAGCTTTAAAAAGGAAGGCAACATAGATGAATCTTTAGGAGATCATGCCAAGCAAATAAGACCAAATAAGGTATTTAAGAATAGTTAAAAGTCGTACAAATAGAATGAATGGTGGTGGCCGGCATTGTTAATTAGGCACAGTTTCAGCTTCAAAGATGAAGAATTACAGAAATGGATAAGGTGATAGTAATACAATTTTTCAATGTGCTTATTACATTCAAAAGATAAGTTTTATACTGTGTTTAGCATGATACAAAAAAATGGAGGTTAAGCTCTTTAAGGTAAAAATTATTGGTTGATTTATGGGTTTCATTTACTTCCAATAAGATAAAGTCAATAGTGATAAATAAGACTTTTCATATAATGTTGACTTTTGGAGAGCCACAAATTATTTTAATACCCAAGTTTTATTCTCACCCACTAAGAACCAATTTTCATCCTCCCAGGAATCATATCATCCTTAAATTAAAAATTTACAGTCTAGGAAAAGGCAACTTTATTTGACTCATTTCTGACTATTAAGAAAAACAGACTTTTCTTACAGAAAAGTATTTTTTTTTGGTCAGTAAACTTACAACTCTTGTTCTCCACTGGAACATAGAGTTATATAATTTGTGGGTGTGCTGCCTATATGGATACACTAATTCCTTTTAGATCATTTTCTTACATTTTTCTTGGAATCTGCTTTACCATCCAGCTGGTCTTCCTATTCATGTCACATACTCACTTTGTAGATATGTGAATCATGTTTTTAACTTATTAAAAAGTATACTTGCTGGGTCTGGTAACTCACCCCTGTAATCCTAGTTACTCAGGAAGCTAAGATCTAAGGATCACAGTTCAAAGCCAGCCCAGGCAGGAAAGTCTGACTTCCCACTCAGAAAACTGGAAGTGGCACTGTGGCTCAAGTGGTAGAGCACTAGCCTTGAGCTGAAGAGCTGAGGGACAGTGCCTAGGCCCAGAGTTCAAGCCCCACAACTGACAAAAAAAAGGAAAAAAAGAAAAAGAAAAAAGTATACTTTGACATTTTCCCCACTTTTAGGAACTACAAACTATTAACAGGGAAGAGAGCTAAGTCAGTCTGTGTTCTCAAATGCCCCTCCTGTCATCAGGACTCAACTAAGTAGAGGCAGGTCCTATGCCCTTCCAGTGAATCCCATGAGCATCAGTTCTCCATATCCCATTTTGACTTTCTTCATGCTGAACCCTTGGGAATCTTATCTTTTCTCAGAGAGTGGAGATTAAGAGAATAGCTTTCTTTATTAGAAAAAAAAAATCTTCCAACAGTTCTTCAGAATTCAGACATTATAGCTTAAAAGTCCACTTTTTTTAACTTTCTGTGGGGGGTAGGGGAAGGGAGGGTGGGTGAGTGTGTGACTGCTGGGGCTTGAACTCAGGATGTGAGCTCTGTCCCTTAGCGTATTCGCTCAAAGCTGGTGCTCTGCCAATTGAGCCACACCTCCACTTGCAGTTTCTTAGTGGTTAATTGTAGAAAAGAATCTCACAGGCTTTCCTGCTGCAATTGGCTTGGAACTTGGTTCTCAGATCACAACTTCCTGAGAAGCTAGGATTACAAGTATAAGCCATCTTCACTTTGCTTTCTGAAAGTCCATATTCTTAAACATCCAAACAGGGGCTGGGAAGGTGGCTCAGTGGTAGAGTACTTACCTGCGTGCATGAAGCCCTGTGTTTGATTCCTCAGCAGCACATAAGCAGAAAAGGACAGAAGTGGCACTGTGGCTCAAGTGGTAGAGTGCTAGCCTTGAGCTGAAGAGCTGAGGGACAGTGCCCAGGCCCAGAATTCAGGCCTCACAATGAACAACAACAACAACAAAAATCCAAACAAGCTTTTGGATGTCAAAAGAGATTCTTTCTGTTCATAATAATCCATAGTCAAGGAAAAATGCCTTGAAATCTGTTTGGAAAAGAAAAGACCAGAGAGTAAAAAAGGAATCATTCATGGAGGAAAAAAATTCAATAAATATGAAGAGATAAAATCATACTTCTTATACTCTAAAAAAAAGTCAAAGCTACGTGACTTGCTGTAGGCCATACCAATGTTTAAGGAGAGTGTGGACATGAGATCTGGCAGAGGGGTGGTGCTGAGAGACCCAGAGCTGTGTCATCTGAAGCAATATAACTGAGAATCAGTTCCTCTGAGGATACTTCTCCCAATCTATCCACCAGGAACATTGAAAAGGAGGTAAGATGTGTTCCCTCTCAGATATCTCTGTTATTTCTCTGGATTTATTCATCAGCAGTAATTGTGTAACATGACATTATTTGTCAAATGTCGTCTCCTCCTCATATCTTCAGAAAACAGACTCTAGGGGCCAGATCAGTAGTATCTTAAAAGATTATCTTTATTGACCACAGCATCCCTGCCTTTTAACTGTAATACTTGCCATTTCCTTTGCAGTAACCTCATCTTGGTTGCATTTTTCTCCACAGAATTTGCCTTCATAACATTATCCAAAGCTTTATACTCCATTGAGAATCCATTCTCATTGAGAATGCAATTTGGTACCTTTTCCAATGTTTCCTTTTGGTTTTTTATACTATTTCTTATTCGTGGAGGCTTTAAAATGTGTGTGTGTGTGTGTGTGTGTGTGTGTGTGTGTGTGTGTGTGTGTCTGTGTCTGTGTCTGTGTCTGTGTCTGTGTCTGTGTCTGTGTCTGTGTCTGTGTGAGATAGTACTGAGGCTTGAACTAAGGGTCTAGGCATTGTGCCTGAGCTTTTTGATCAAGGTCACTCTCTACCTCTTGAACCACTCAACTCCACTTCTGGCTTTTCAGTGATTAATTAGAGATAAGAATCTCACACACTTCTGATCTTAGCCTACTGAGGAGCTGTGATCTACCAGCTCCAAGCTGGCTTTAGAATCTAATACAAAAAATTTCAAGCCAGGGCTTGTGGCTCATGACTATAATCCTAACTACTCAGGATGCTGAGATCTGAGTATCATGGTTCAAAGTCAGCCCAGGCAGGAAAGTCCATGAGACTCTGATTTCCAATTAACCAGCAGAAAACCATAAGTGAAGCTAACTCAAAGTGGTAGAGTGTATGCCTTGAGCAAAGAGCTCAGGGATAGCATCCAGGCCCTGAGTTTAAGCCTTATAATTAATCAAAAAAGAAAATTCAAGTATTTCTGAATACCTATTATTTGGCCTTTTTAAGGATGTTAGGGTTGAAGGTGGTGGCTACTTCAGACCTTTCTCTTTGGTATACCCAATAATATGGTTTAGGAAGTAAGAAGAATAAAAACCAATACCAAGTGATTCCAAATCACTTGAGGGACATGCCAGTGTTTGTGATGCCACTACTCTAGACAAGCACTTTCAACTCTTGGAGTTGAAATCCAAGGTCAGCCAGTTTCTCTAGCACAGTAAGGAAAAAGTGTGACATCTGTGTGTAGTGATGAGCCCTCCACCACTATGAATAACAACTTTCTTCCTCTTTTCATGAGAAGAAGGAAAACCATAAAGATTGTTTTCTCACAAATTAAACAAAGAAACATTTATCATCCAAAACTAGAAAATATTCTCATCTTTAAAGCAATAATAACAACTTTCTGGCCCTTTCACACACACAATACCATTTCTCTCAATATTTCCGGGAGGAAGATAAACAGATAGTGGGAGATAATGCAGTCTAAGACCCACATCTTACTCTGTACTCTTCCTGAACCTGATTATTTTGTTCACAACAAAGTGAGGAAAGAAAATCAGAGCCAACTTAGATGAGTACTAAAAGAGTAGGAGAGAACACCGACCAGGCTCAGCAGGTATACTTAAGTAAATCAGACAATTCACTGTAGATAGAATCTTAGCATTCCATTACTGTAACAATATGCCTGGGAGATTCATATTATGAGGAAGAAAGATTTATTATTTGTCTCATACTATCAGATGTTTCAGTCCATTGCCACTTGGCCCTATTGCTTTGGGCCTATAAAAATTCATGGCATTGTGGAGATGGGAAGGAATGGATGGTACGGGGGAAAATAAAGGAGGAGGCAACAATACTTGATTAGAAATGTACTCATTACCTTGCTCATGTGATTGTAACCCCTCTGTACAGTATTTTCACAATAAAAAACTTATTATAAAAGAAAAAAAATTCGGGGCTGGGAAGGTGGCTCAGTGGTAGAGCACTTGCCTTGCATGCTTGAGGCCTTGGGTTCGATTCCTCAGCACCACATAAGAAAAAAGCCGGAAGTGGCGCTGTGGCTCAAGTGGTAGAGTGCTAGCCTTGAGCTGAAGAGCTGAGGGACAGCGCCCATGCCCAGAGTTCAGGCCCCACGACCGGACCCAAAAAAAAAAGAAAAAAAAGAAAAAAAATTCATGGCAAAACAAACCATCCATCACATGGTGGCCAGGAAGTAAAACACAAAGAGATGAAATGGCTAGAATCCCACCACCTCCTCCAAAGGCATTTCCTTAGAACTTAACTCCTTTTTGTTTAAATAAGTTTTTTATTGTGAAAATACTATACAGAGGGGTTACAATTACATAAGCAAGGTAATGAGAACATTTCTTTTTTTTAAATAAGTTTTTTATTGTGAAAATACTGTACAGAGGGGTTACAATCACATGAGCAAGGTAATGAGTACATTTCTTAACAAGCATTGTTGCCTCCTCCTTTGTTTTTCCCCTACCAAACCTTTGCTCCCATCTCCACAACTACATTCTCCCCTTCCCATCCCTCCACCTAAATTGTAAACTTCGTTTTTTGACATAGCGTCTTATACATCTCATTGTTGCAATTGGTCACCCTGTATTCCTATTAAACAATTTGTTTTTTCCCTTCTGCTCCCCAAATTATGGCACCATCAAATACAATGAAAATAGGGGTTATACCATGGGGGAGGGACATACAAAGCAACAAAAAAATCACATGGTACCTTATAAATACATTAGAAACAATAGCAAGAAAGAAAAAAAACACTTATGTCCTTATCTTGGGGTTCATTTTGCTTAATATCATCTTATCTGACCATTTCTGGTTGTCTCAGATACATACTAGTTATTGCAAATAAGGGAAACCATGGGACCTATGTTTCTTTGGGCCTGGCTTACTTCACTTAATATAATTTTTTCCAAGTCTTTCCATTTCCTAACAAATGGGGCAATGTCATTCTTTCTGATGGAGGCATAGAATTCCATTGTGTATATATATATATCACATTTTCTTGATCCATTCATCTACTGAAGGGCATTTGGGTTGGTTCCATATCTTAGCTATGGTAAATAATGCTGCAATAAACATAGTTGTGCTGGTAGCTTTAGTATGATCTTGCTTGTGATCATTTGGGTAAATGCCCAAAAGTGGGATTGTTGTGTCATAGAGGAGCTCTATGTGGAGTCTTTTGAGGAACCTCCATACTACTTTCCAAAGTGGTTGAACTAATTTTTACTCCCACCAACAATGCAGTAGGGTTCCCTTCTGTCCACATCCCCTCCAGCATCTGTTGTTATTAGAGTTCTTTATCATAGCCATTCTAACTGGTTGAGGTGGTATCTCAAGGTTGTTTTGGTTTGCATTTTTTTATGGCTAGGGAGGTTGAGCATTTCTTCATGTGTCTATTGACCATCCTTCTTCCCTCTTCAGAGAAGTTTCTCTGTAAGTCTTTAGCCCACTGATTTACTCAGCAGTTGTTTCTTTGGGGATTTGTTGGTGGTGGATTTAATTTTTTGAGTTCCAAGTATATTTTAGATATGAGACCCTTGTCTGTTGTATGGCTAGTGAAGATCTTCTCCCAATCTGTGGGCTTTCTATTGATCTTGCCAGCTATGTCCTTTGTCATGCAGAAGCTCTGCAACTTCACGCAATCCCATTTGTCCAACTTTCTTTGATTTGTTGTGCTTCTGGGTCTCTATTAAAATTTCAAAAAAAGAAAGAAAGAAAATTTCAGCCAGTGCCAAGGAGACCTATGCTTTCTCCTATTTCATCCTGTAATGTTTTCAGACTATCTGGTTTTACTCTGAGGTCTTTGATCTATTTGGAGTTGATTCTGGTGCAGACTGATATATAAGGATCTAGCTTTAGTTTTCTACAAGCAATTACCAATTTTGCCAGAACCATTTACTGAAGAGGCTGTCTTTTTCCATTCTATTGTTTTAGTTCCCTTATCAGAGATTAGATAGGTATAGGTCTGTGGGTTCATTTCTGGGTTTTCAATTCTATTCCATTGGTCCTGAGGTCTATTCTTGTGCCAGTACAAGCTGTTTTGATTACTATGGCTTTGTAGTAGAGTTTGAAATTTGGTATTGATATTCCTCCAGCACTGCTCTTTCTGTTAAGGATCATTTTTGCTATTCGGGGTCTTTTATTGTTCCATATGAATTTTTGGATTGCCTCTTCTAAACTCAACTCCTCTTTACCAGGCCTCATCTACTAAACTGTCCACCACCTGCCAACTATGTGATAAAATAAGGACCAAGCCTTCAATACATGAACCTTTGGAGGACATTGAAGATCCAAAATATAACCAATGATGATGTAACTATTGCCATTTAGAATCCATTGGTAGAAGCTACCAGAATTGCAGCTTCCAAGAACTCAAGAGTTAACACTCAGAATTGATTCTCATACTCTGGCCCTGTTCTAGCAGCAGCACGGTACTGTGGAGTTTGTTACAGAAGCACAAGTTCTGATCTGATTCATATACATATTAGTATTTTGAAAGAAATGCTTTAAAACACAATGAATCATCTTCACTAGCCATACAATGAACAAGGGTCTCATATCTAAAATATACCTGGAACTCAAAAAATTAAATCCCCCAACAACAAATCCTCAAAGAAACAACTGCCCAATAAATAAGTTGGCTAAAGACTTACAGAGAAACTTCTCTGAAGAGGAAAGAAGGATGGCCAATAGACACGTGAAGAAATGTTCAACCTCCCTAGCCATAAAAAAAATGCAAATCAAAACAATCTTGAGATACTACCTCACCCAGTTAGAATGGCTATAATCAAGAACTCTAGTAACAACAGATGCTGGAGGGGATGTGGACAGAAGGGAACCCTACTGCATTGTTGGTGGGAGTAAAAATTAGTTCAACCACTTTGGAAAGTAGTATGGAGGTTCCTCAAAAGACTCCACATAGAGCTCCCCTATGACCCAGCAATCCCACTTTTGGGCATTTACCCAAATGTTCACAAACAAGACCACACTAAAGCTACCAGCACAACTATGTTTATTGCAGCATTATTTACCATAGCTAAGATATGGAACCAACCCAAATGCCCTTCAGTAGATGAATGGATCAAGAAAATGTGATATATATACACAATGGAATTCTATGCCTCCATCAGAAAGAATGACATTGCCCCATTTGTTAGGAAATGAAAAGACTTGGAAAAAATTATATTAAGTGAAGTAAGCCAGGCCCAAAGAAACATAGGTCCCATGGTTTCCCTTATTTGCAATAACTAGTATATATCTGAGACAACTAGAAATGGTCAGATAAGTTGATGTTAGGCAAAATGAACCCCAAGATAAAGACTCAAATTTTTTTTCTTGCTTGCTATTGTTTCTAACATATTTATAAGATTTTTTTTGTTGCTTTGTATGTCCCTCCCCCATGCTATGACCCCTGTTTTCACTGTATTTGATGTTGGTATAATTTGTGGAGGGGAAGGGGAAAAACAAGTCGTTTAAATAGGGATACAGGTGGACCCATTGCAACAATGAGATGTACAAGACATGTCGAAAAAGGAACTTTACAACTTTGATGGGGGGTGAGAGATTTGGCTAGGGGGGAAAGGAGGGGCAGAGATGGGGGGAGAGATGGAAAGGGATGGGAAGGGGAAACAAAGGAGGAGACAAAATGTTTGATAAGAAATGTACTCATTACCTTGCCCATGTAATTGTAACCACTCTGTATGATATTTTCACAATAAAAAATATTTTTAAAAACACAATGAATCATTTTTTAATACTTCTTATATCAGGTGTTTTTTATTTTTATTTTTTTGTGCCAGTACTGAGGTTTGAACTCAGGGCGTAGGTGCTGTTCCCTAGCTTTTTCACTAAGGCTGAAGCTCTACTACTTGAGCTATGCCTTCACTTCTGGCTTTTTCCAGGTTTATTGGAAATCAGAGTCTCATGGACTTCCTGCCTGGTCTCACTTGGAGCCTGTATCCTCAGATCTCAGCCTCCTGAGTAGTAAATAGCACAGATATAATACACTAGTGTCTAGCTTCTTACATAAGTTTTTGAGGCAAAAACCTGCTCAAGAACTCTCCTTGGACTTTCCCTAATGATGGGCTTACTGGACTGCCTATGGATCATCGGTAATTATTGTCTTCTCCGTTTGCATTTGTTTTTTGTCATTTTGATTGCATTAGAGTAAGGAAGATAAAATTCAATTTCCAAGGCAAATAGAAATACAACACTTGTAGCATCTACTTCAGTTCATTGATTTGTTTTTATTATCTTTCTCTCATTTTTGTAGATAAAATGCAAATAGTCCACAATTCTGCAGTTAAATTTTTCCTGCTGTTCTTGAGTTCTCTCTGTGTCTCTGTCTTTGTCTCTTTCTTTTTCTTTCTTTCGCTCTCCTCTCCCTCCTCTACTCTCTCTCCATTCTTCTCTGTACTAATTCTCTGCCTCTCCAAAACATCAGCCTCTTCTCAAATGGCAATCACTTGCAATGCTTTTCCCAAATTGTGCTAACATTAGCCATTTTACTTCTAGACCTCTTCCTCAACAACAGATTTCCCTCTCATCAGTACACATCATCTACAATGTTCAATTAACAGTACCAGTGACCTTTCTTAAGTGCTCCTTCCACTGAAAGGCACCCCTCTATACTCTCAAGAGGGAATTTGAAAGAAAGAAATACCAATATTGATAGCAGTTAATAGAGAAGCAAGCAGTCAAGGAATTCTAGCCTATAGAACTCACAGAAGTCAAGATAAGCTGATAAGCCAAAACCTCTCTAGCACTGAAATGCAGATAGAGGATACAAAAGAACAAGGAAGTAAGGACAGAAAAATGAAGAAATAAGGACAGGGTACTAAATCTTTGCAGCCAAAACCCTACAGGGAAAAGAAAGTCAACTCATCAACCAAAAAGCCATGCTCAAGGACCTAGTTCTTTTTATTTAACTCAAGGCCAATCTCTGTAACCCTGAAGATGGTACAAGATGGCTGAGATGGGCTAGGGTGGGTCTTCCCATGACAAATCTATGCCATATGCTCTCTTTCTCTGTCATGTCTCTTTTCTAATCAACTTTCCTATTATCTTTACTATGTTTGAGTCTTGCCTAAATGCTTCTCCTGAACCAAGGTCAGCTTAATTGCCCTAAATTTCTATTAACATATTTGATGCATTGGCTGAGAGGTTGGGGATATCTGATGTCTTTTTCTAATTTAAATTCTTCAAAAGTTACCAGTGCCAAAGAGCTCATTCTAACCCTGTCTCCATGTGGAGCATTCTCAACATGCAATTAGAAACTATTTGTATTCTCCTCCCTAGATCACCTAATAATGTTACTCAGAAGTGTGTCCAACTTCTCATAGGGATCTAGAGGGACACATCATAGCCACACACCCATGATAATTTGTCTTAGAACTGGATTATTTATTGTCCACTCCCATTTTAGACCCAGTTTTTCTAAAAAACATGGACACAACTTTTTTTTCTTTGTTGTTGTTTTTAGTGTACTATGTGATTTCTTGTTTCATTTGTGTGTCCTTCCCCCTATGGTTTATCCCCTGTTGTGCCTGTATTTGGTTTTGGTACCCTGGTATTGTATATATGTTTATCTGAATTAGGGAAGACAAGGGAAACACAGAATGGTGAGATAAAGGACAAGGGAGGAACCAATGCAACAGCAATATTCACAAGACAATATATTGGAAATGATCTGTACAACTTGGGGCACAAAGGGAGTTATGGAAAGTAGGAGAAAAATGAGGGAGGGAGTAACAAGTTCAATAAGAAATGCAGTTATTACCTTACTTATGTAACTGTTACCCATCTGTTTATCACCTTGACAATTAAAAAATTGGGTTAAGTCACAATCATCCTATATATGATGCATGTAACTGACGTGACTTAGGAAACACACCACACTACAGTCAAACTTGAGATCCCAAACTTCAGATCCCAAATGATTACAGTTTTGTAAATCACCATGAAAATTAGCCAATTAAGATCAAAAGCCAATCTACATGCAGAAACTGATGCTAGATCCTTATATTCTACCCTGTACCAGAATCCAAAGACCGCAACGTAAGGCTGGGTACCATGAAAATATTACCAGACTGGGTAGGGAAAACACTAGGCCATCTAGGCACAGGTTCAATCTTTCTAATTAAAGATTCAAAATCACAACAAATCAAAGAAAGACTGGATAAATAAGATTGCATCAAACTGAAGAACTTCTACATAGCAAAGGATATAACTAACAAGATAGATAGAAAGCCCACAGAATGGGAGAAGATTTTTACCAACTATATATCAGAACAGACCTCACATATAAAATATACTTAGAGCACAAAAAATAAACCCTCAAAAACTCAACAATCCAATCAATAAATGGGCTAAAGACTTAAAGAAAGACTTCTTAGAGAAAGACATAAGAATGGCCAATAGACACATGAAGAAATGTTCAGCATCTCTGGCCATAAAAGAAATACAACTCACCCTAGTTAGAATGGACATTATCAAAAAAAAAAAAAAAAAAACAATGACAGATGTTGGCAGGGATGGAGCCAAAAGAGAACTCTATTATACTGTTGGTGGGAATGTAAACTTGATCAACCACTCTGGAAAGCAGTAATGAGGTTCCTGAAAAGACTAAACATAGAGCTACCTTATGACCAAGCAATCCCACTCCTGGGCATTTATTCAACAAAACACAAACAACGCCATACTAAAACTACCAGCACAACCATGTTCATTGCAGCATTGCCTACTATAGCAAAGGTATAGAATCAACCTAGATGCTCCTCAGTGGATGAATGAATCAAGAAAATGTAGTATATATATATACAATGGAATTCTACTCATCAGAAAGAATGATATTGTACCATTTGGAAGGAAATGGAAAGCTTGGAAAAAATTATATTAAGTAAGCCAGATTCAAAGAAACATGGGTTGCATGGTTTCTCTCATTTTGATAACTAGAATGTGCCTATAAATCTACAAGTAAATGCCCTGAATGATTAAAAATACACACACTGGAACATGATAAATTACATAGGTCTCTAGACATTCACACACTGAGGCCAAAGGATATGCATCGGAGTGGACAATAAAAGCTCAATAGCTATATGCATATAATCATATAAAATAATATTTTATGAAATGAATGCCAAGAAAAGGAAACAAGATTTTAATTAGTTGCTATTGTTGCTGTTTTTGTGTTCATTTCTTTTTGTCTTGTTTGTTAGTTTTTTTAAAGATAAAAAGCCAAACACTGTGCCCCCCAAAGGAGACATGAAGAGAGCCAAAAGTACACATTACTGTCAAGTAATAATTATAGACATTATACCAATAAGTGCCAAAAATAATTCACAAGATAAATTCTTGCCACAAAATGCAATATTAGATGGATAGTAAAGAAATATGAGTTAATAAGTTGAACTATATTTTTTGTAAAAGGGGTACTGACTTCTAACTATACCCATGAATGTGTTACAGATATATTCAATTTTCCTCCTGGGAAAACAGCATGGAGTAATTTCACTCCAACATTAAACAATATAGAGTTTGGAAGAGGTAAAACACGTGAGGTGAGTTTCACATTCCTCTTAGCTTTGAACTTTGCAGGTACTTTCCAAACTCAAATTATGACACAGAGAATATGAAATAAAGTACAGAAATCCCAAGCTGGGGATGTAGCTCAGTGGTAGGGTGCTTGCCTAGCATGTGTGAGGAACTTCATTCAATCCCCTGCACTGGAAAAAGAAAAATAAATTATAGAAGTCCCACCATGGTTTTAGGTATCCACAAGGGGTCTTAGAACATATTCCTCAGGATAAAGGGGGAACTACTAGAACTGAAAATTTAAGTAAATGATGGCACATAGTGGGAGTCAAGTTCAAGTTCCTCACTGTAGGAGAGGGAAGTTACAGGTAAAGGAAAATCTTTCTGGATGTACCCTGATCCCTATGGAAATGAATTAGAGTTGAAGATATCAGTATGATCTCAGGTTTTGTTTCAAACACATACAGATACCATGGTGCATTGCCCTATCAACTAAGAAGTCCTAGAAGCAACAACAGTAAGCATTTAACAATGAGTTCCCTTTTCACTTTATCTTGTCACATAAACCTCCAAGATTCATCACAGACTAAAGGTTCATCTCTTTAGACTCAAAGTGCTTAGCACACCTGCTTTTATTTCTTCCCTTCTGAGATGATCTGTTAATAACTTTTTTATGCACTCAGCATTGAGCTCCCACTTGCTTAAGACCATGTCTTGCTCATGGCTCAGCATTTTTGCATAGAGTTGCTAAAATTTGTAGTCATGGAGGGAGATAACACTTTCAAAGACAAGAATTAGGGGGCATGGGGGAAAGTATGCTTAGTTAAACAGTCCTGGTCACAGGGGTGAGCTGCTAGATTATTATTTTAGTCCTTGTTTGGGGAGGAGTTGTAGAGAAGAAGAAGTTATCATTATTCTTGGGGAGGTTCTGATGTTCCCTTCCTTTGGGGCAGTTTCTTCCATCCCTCCTTGAATGCATTCTAAGTCCTATACTTCCTCAATTCCATGGTAAATGGCTTTGATAAAGATGGATGCAAAATGGAGGCTGGAACACTAAGATTTTCTCCTGCTTTTAATTAATTTGTGGGCACAAGTAATAAGTCAGCTTAAATACTGTAATATCACCACTATTGATATTAGCAAAATAGTGGCTTCAAAATTACAAAAACTAAGTTGCAGCTATCAGCCACTGTAAGTTTCCTTTAAAGTTTTGCTGTTGTTGTTGTTGTTGTTGTTGTTGTTGTTTGTGTATAAGTGTTTTCCAGATAATTTCCTCTGAAGTCATTTGTGGAGGTTCTGGTAGTGAGAGATAAGTACTGTATAACTTCTACCAGGCCAGAACCATTCCAGGACACAAAAGGTATCAGTGATCATGAGGTCAGCATAGGAGAACAAAATATCAAAAGAGGTGAACTGCCTGGTAAGAGAGGCTGACTCAGTCACAGAAGTGTGTTGCAGAGAAACACCACATGACAATGCAAAATATAAAGGAACAAGACTAGCCCCAAACTGGCTGCAACCAATAAGACCAAACAAGCAACCAAAACAACCACTAATTATCCTTTGCTTCCGTATAATGCCACCTTCATTCATCAGCCTGGCAGAACTGGCAGTTCTCAGCATGCATTGGATGCCATGACACCTTTAAAAAAGTAGATAAATAAAAATAAATCTTGCCAGGCACCTGTAGCTACTCAGGGGACTAAAAATATGAGGATCACTGTCCAAAGCCAGCACAGACAGGAAAGTTCATGAGATGCTTATCTTCAATTGGCTACCAAAAACAAAAACCAAAAACAAAAGACAAAAAAAAAAAAAAAAAACCACAACAGAAGTGGGACCATAGCTCAAGTGATAGAGCACTAATTAGCCTTTGTGGAAAAAAGCTCAGGGACAGCACCCAGGCTCTGAGTTCAAGCCCCAAGACCAGAACACACACACACACACACACACACACACACACACACACACACACACACACACACACACACACACATACTCAAACACACATACAAGAACAACCTTATCCCAGAACAATGATGATTTATATCTGGAATTTCTCATCTTTTCCTTGTCTAACTCATAAGTAACCAACCCCTCCACTAGAGTTTGCTCATTATCCAAAATCCTAAGCACCCTATCTTGAGAAAACTGCATTTCTCACCCCTGAATCCCCTGAATGAGCCCTTTCCCCTGTAATCACATCTCCCAAGTTCTTTGTCCTGTCTCTGAATTTTTTCTCTGCTGGTATAAAAGGTGCAGGGGGGGGGGGCCAAGGTGGGAATCCTGACTTTTAGTCTCAACTTCCCTAACCTTGATACTACGGCAGTCTCCCAACACTGATCTTTGCCTGATTGTAATGCTAAAATATCTACCAAATGAGGAGCTAAAGTAATTTTCATTACTTGGGAGCTCCGTGGGAACTTATTGTCAAACTTGCAGGCCTAGAATGGCCCTCACTGGACTGTGTGGAATGAAGCCTTTCCCACTTTGTGTACAGCAGATCACCCTCTGCCCAGTTTCCTTTATCCCTGCACTTAACTTTAGGCTTTAAAAGTTATTCCCTTTGGCCATTTTACTTCCTGCAAATTAACTTTACTTTGTGTGACAACTCTTCTGGTATTTTGTTCTAATTTGATCACTACCAAGATGCAGACCTATTGAGTCCATTAATGGTGAGGCTCCTGCTCCTGCCCTTCCAGCACCCCCCCCATCACCCCTCCCTCCCCTCTCCCCTCCCCCCCCCACCGCAACTTCCCAAAGCACCTGAACAAAAGAACTTTAGTAGTTTATTCTCTAGTCAATTATCCTCTAATGTCTTTTAAAACCCTGCCCTTTTCAATGTGGCTATACTTGAGATGTTTTTTCAAAATAAATTTCCTCCATCTGAAAATATCATGGATCTAACTTCAAAAATATTCAACCTTCAGATCTGTTAAGAAATTTTTCATTTCTTTTTTAAGTTCAAGTTTTATAGGTTAAAAAAGACAATGAGGGCTGGGAAGGTGGCTCAGTGCTAGAGTGCTTGCCTCATATGCATGAGGACCTGGGTTCGATTCCTCAATACCACATAGGCAGGAAAAAGCCAGAAGTGGTGCTGTGGCTCAACTGGTAGGGCACTAGCCTTGAGCTGAAGAGCTGAAGGACAGCACTCAGGCCCAGAGTTCATTCCCCATGACCAACCAAAAACAAAAAAAAACCCGACAACGATCTGATGGCAACTGATGGTATGAGAGACATCACTCTTTCAAGTGTAAACAGAAGGCAACGTGAAACATTTTATAGCTAATAGATACCATAAATAGCTGTCTTAGCTATTAACAAATATCTTTTCAGATAACAGATGAGTTTTATATATAAATCCCCTCGAATTCCTCTTTAGACTTCTACTTCACATAGGTTGACCACCTAGAAATCCAAGTGGAATTTCCATTGATTTTTGTGCACTTAAATTTCTAGACATGACATAAAAAAAAAAAACCAGAAAATATTGTTTGGTTCTGGAGCAGATAGATATTAAATGAAGCTTTTTCTTTCTTCCCATTTTCCCCTTGCCCTTCTCATTGCTAATGGATGGGAAGTTACTATTTCCACTGTCTCATTTAAAGGGTGGTAAATTACTATTACCATATCTCACTTGAAACTCCATAAGCTACACCTGATTCACTGTACTTACTAATCTTCCCTCTAAAGCAATTTACATTCATGAAATGCTGAACTAAGCAAAAGCATGTTGATGAGAAAAAAATAGATCTCACCAGAATTTACCCATTGTGACTTACAGTAGTCATGGCAATGACTGAAATCCTCACCTATCCTGGGACAGCTTGTGTGTAAACAGAGCCTAAATCAGTGTTCTTCAACTATCTCTCTCTCTCTCATTCTCAATCCCTTTCTCTGTCTGACTCTCTCTCTCTCTCTCATGCTTCCTCTTGCTGTTACAATTTACTTGCTGCATTTTACCACAAATTGGCTTAAGAGAAAAACTTACTGGATTGACACAATACTTCTTCATATAGAAGACTGTGGCATTCAACAGTCAAGCCTGAGAGTTAAACCAGTTAAGCTTCAGGCATTGAGATTTGGACTCAGAGAAATCTCTCTTAAGTATTTAAGCACTTTGGTTTCTTGAGAAGGATTTAAAAACAAAGTGGCCTTTGTGTTTCCATTTAGTCATTCTGCGGTGAGCTTGATCACTTTAATGTGGCAGGCAATAGGGTCACTCCGGGTGAATAATGAGATGTATTCAAACAACATAAGCTTAACTATACATCCGGCCACAAAGTTTCCCCCAGACCCCAAGGGCCAATTTCCTTTCCATTGTGGCTATGTGGGCTTTGAATTATGGCTATAAAATATATGTTTTTAAAAATAGATAACACTCCAGAGCATCAGGGTACAGCCTAGAGAAATGATTGACAGAACAGCTGTCAGCTCTTTCTTCTCCTGTGCCAGTTTGGAATCCAGGGTGCCTATTTAAATGGGGCACATTAGCAGTTTTGTAGTGAATGATAGGATTATTTCATGATAATTCACTGTAATGTGTATCTGCTGGGAAGAGATGAGGTCTCCAAAGAGAAGAGGAAGCCAGTAATAGCCTGGGCATTTTCTGATGTAGCAAAGTCTCATAAATGAAATTTAGAAATACATAACTCCCTTTGTTCTTTTCCTGTTTCTATAACTGATAACCAAAGGTTGGGTGGCTAATATATTTTTTTTTAATTTGTTTGGCTCATAGTTCTGAAGGCTTAGAAAACTGTGGAGAGCTGATGAGGGTTTCATGGCAGAACACAAGTGAACACATGTAAGCAAAAGCACAAGGAACAGTCTCATTTACATCACAATCCAAGTTCTATATAGCTAACTGAGTCCTGGGATAATTGCGTTGATCTATTCATGAAGGCTCTGATCTATAACCTAATCACCCTTTATCAATCCCCACCTCCCAAGACTATCCCAAGATTAAGATTATCCCAAGATTAAGTTTTCAACACATGAATTTAACCAAGCAAAACCCAACTCCATTCCCATTCAAATATGAGCGTCAAGGTCTACTAATAAAATAGCACAAGTGCCATTCTCCAAGGAAATGCCAGCCTTACAATCAGTTAAAATTACTATGATGTATTGTGACACAACTGAAAAGCACAGAAAAAGAACTACAGATGTGGGTAAGTGCTAGATGGTATAGAACTTGATTGTCTTACATTTAGAGGGCTAGGGTGCTGGGAGTTTGCTTCTAGTACTAAACTTATTAAATCAGTTTATATCAGGTTAATGATTGTATTTGGGGAAGTCATCAGAATGAGAACTTTTAGTTATGTGGATGCAATGCATGTTTCACCCAATGTTCAGGGGTAGGGGAGCGTGTAATTTGACTTTTTACGCTTAAGACTACTTTCTTTCTGGTAGCTAGAGTTGAATTCAGGTGCCTTGTGCTTACTTGAGTTACTTGTTTATGACTTACACTCTACCACATAAGCTATGCGTCTAAGCGCAGGTTTTGCTGGTTACTTGTAGACCGAGTCACAGGTTTTTTTGCCTTGATTGGCTTTGAACCATGATTCTCCAGATCTCATTCACTTGAGTAGCTAGGATTATAGGCCTGAGTACAGGTGCCCAAAAGATACTATGATTTGAAGGTAAATGAGATGTTATAGTTTCTTTTGCTGTACCTTTGTGATATGATGGGGGGAAAAAGAGCTGGGAATACTTATGTGGGAGCCATGCAATCTCATGTTCTGGTCACAATATGTGTTTATTGTTAGACCACTTCCTAGCCCATTCTTTTGGCAAAGATGTGCTACTGTTATATCCTGGTTACAGCAAGTTATTTTAGAAATTTACTGGAGATGGAAAAGAGGTTGGTAAGCAGTGTCCAGGGCTGTCCAACTGTTCCCTAAATAAATTTTCATGGAAACACAGCTCTACACATCGCTTCTGTATATGACTGGATGCTTTTTCCACTTAATGTCAGAACTGAGTGGCTGTGACACATATTACATGGCTGTATAAGTCTAAAATAATATTTTCTCTGTGATCCTTTAAAAATAAGTTTATTACCAGGCTCTCATGGCTCATACTTGTAATCCTAGCTATTTAGAAGGCCAACATCTGGAGGAATTATTGTGGTTCAAAGACATCCTAAGCAGAAAAATCTATGAGACTCCATCTACCAAAAAAAAAAAAAAGGTTGCTCTAGAAGTATGGCTGAAGTAGTAGAAGACCAGCCAAACAAACCAAGCAACCTAAGTGAGAACAAAGCTCTGAATTCAAACTGGCCATAAGAAAGAAAACAGGAAAAGTTTTCTGGCTCCTGCAAGGAAATAAAAAACCCAAAACTTTGCTGTTATTAATTGCCTGCCTAGCTTGATGTCCTTCACTGTAGAGAGCACATCTGGAAAGTGGCTGCAAGTGAGCTTTCTTCCTGACCAGCGGTAAACAGGTAGGCTAAGTAGGTTAGGAGTAGGATCTGCATTCAGGTACACATTAATTTTGAGCTTGATCTTTAAGTCCAGGCTTTCTCCCAGAGGCAAGCTTTTGGCTTGTCATTTTGGCATGTGAAAGGGAGTCCTAAGGGCTTCCATGTGGCCCTTTCTACCATGAAAAATCACTACGCAAGCACAGAAAACCTTTGTAGAGTTTTTGCCAACTGATGAATTCATCTATCATGGGTATACTCTCACAGTTAGGGAAATAACTGCAACATGAGTTTAGAAGTTTAGGATCTCAACCCTCAATAAGCCTATAATAAAGAGAACAACAATAGAAAATTCTAGTTACTGTACAACTCCTACCAACTTATTCTGATGATGGCTTCCTAGTCTCTGGAGTTAGCATTGGATTAATCCAATGTCTAGAAATCCCCTGTCTACAATCTATTCATCCTCATGTGTATCTACTGACTTTTTTTGAACATGTCTAGGGAAAATGCACAAGCTTGCAATGGTCCTTCCTTGAGAACATCCATCTCCTTTCATCTGAACATGGATTTAAGCTTGAGAGTTAGATGCAGATTTGTATTAATAATTACTTTAAATGTTTTATATCTTTTTTTTTGTTGTTTGTTTGTTTTTTTGGGTCCGGTCATGGGGCCTGAACTCTGGGCCTGGGCACTGTCCCTCAGCTCTTCAGCTCAAGGCTAGCGCTCTACCACTTGAGCCATAGCACCACTTCCGGCTTTTTTCTTTTTGCTTATGTGGTGCTGAGGAATCAAACCCAGGGCCTCTGGCATGCAAGGCATGCGCTCTACCACTGAGCCTCCTTTCCAGCCCCTGTTTTATATCTTATGATGTTCTGAAATCTTGAAAGTCTTGTTGTCGGGTGCCAGGAGCCTGTGCTAGTAATCCTTGTGATTCAGGAAGCTGAGATCTGAGAATCCAGGTTCAAAACCAGCCCAAGCAGGAAATCCCATGAGACTCTTATCTCCAGTGAAATAGCAAAAGGCCAGAAGTGGAACTGTAGCTCAAGTGGTAGGGTACTAGCCTTGAGCAAAAAAGCTAAGGAACAGCATCTAGGACCTGAGTAAGTTCAAGCCCCAGGACCAGTACATACTCAAAAAAAAATGTTTTGCTGGTCAGGAAAGGCTGCCCTTCTCAGGGCTAGTCAATTCTTAGAAATAACAAAGAATGCCAGGAGGGCATTTTTTATAAACAAACCCATCCAGAGCTCTTAATCACCATAACAACATTTCCACTGCCCTAAGTCAACCTATAGCCAGATACCAGATGACCGGGGCTCACTCCTAGAATGGAGAGCATGCTGAGACTATTCAGAGTACTCAGTCCTGAATTGTTGATCATTTTTTTCCTGAGGAAACACCACTGTTCTTGACTGGCAGGGGTAAAGTCCCTGGCTCTTAAGAAGCATAGCACGCCCTCTTCTCCTAGGAGACATGAGCAATAAATACTTTCTTTCAATAGCACAGGCCTCTCTTTATCAATTAGGACTTAGGCACAGAACAGGCTGAGCCATTATTCTGCTGGCTCAAATCAGGCCTCTGTTAATCAGGTTAATTATTTAAATAACAAAACAAATGAGATCATATTTTAAAGAGCTTCCCCATCAATATCTCTCCATCCATGTGGTGATTATTTAGCCATCACCTAAGATTCTTATGAATCAGAAAATTCTAAAGATTCTTGTGAATCATAAAGGTTTTTTTTTTAATGCCAGCTCTGTTGTGAAGAGTATCTACCAAATGACCACATTCTTCTCTCCACATTAAAAACAGAGAACTCATTTACATCTTGTCTGAGGCATATAGGACTTTACCAAAGAGCTGAGACCTCTCTTAACAATATTCTTATCAATGGGGTATAATTATCATGTACAGATCACACGTGGCAAACCCATTCCCACATCTGATCTTCCAAGAATTTGGATTTCTTCCTCTAATACTTACAGAATGCTGGCATCTCTACTACATTTAGTGTGGACCTAATTCGAGCCAGATTCCAGACTCTAACATTGCAATTGGAACCACTTTCCACCACTTGGATCATCACATGCTAAATCCAGAATATTTACTAAGAATAACTATATTAATGAATTTAAATTCACTCAATATTATACTCTTTCTTCCTTGATCTAGCTACCTACTTGTAAACCAATTTTTAGACTTTAGTAGTATCTATAACCTCCAGTCTTTCCAGGATCTCTGCCAATGTCACCTGGTTGGCAACTGTCTTACAGCTATATATCATTACCTACAAAATCCCATGTCTTCATATTTAGTTGGGTTTTCACAATCTTTTTCAGAGCATATAAAAATTCCCACATTACCTTATGTCTTGAAAGTCAATTGCTTACAAACATTGCTAATGACAATTTAAGTATCATTTTGGGTTCTGATAATAAAAGCAAAAGTCTCTACTTGGACTGATACAGGTAAGAAAGGAAATTATTGAAAGATATTATATAGATCTTAGGAATTTGTGGAAGGCTGGAGAACAAGGTTTAGGAACATACAGTCAGGAATAGTGTCTACAAGTATCATGTCACACAGCTGCCGAGGAAGACTCCCTTGTTATCAAAAGTAGACACTGCCTGAGGTTAGTGCTTTATGCCTGTAATCTTAACCATCCAGGAGGCTGATATCAACTTCAGCAGATAAGTTTAGAGCCCCTTGTTAGGAAAATGGAAGAGAATGGAAAAGCAATAGGCCGGACTCATATCATCAACAGGCAAGGACTGTTTATTGAGGAACACTGAGGGGCACAGACCTTCCGTGGGTTTGGAGGTTGAGCCAGAGAGTTGGACAGGAGCTGGCTTTTTATAGGAGGTCCAAGCAAGGAGGCAGAAGGAAATGAAATCACTAGGTCAAGGAATGTGTGGGCCTTTCACTTGGGCCCACAATGAGATGTTTACAGCTGGGTTTAGGTGATTGCCCTACCTGGGCTTCAAAGAAGTTCACACAGACCTGGGATTTTGCCTGGAGTCTGTATGGGCCTGGGACAATAGGGTTGGGGTCAATCCTTCATATTCCATCTTTAGATACATAAAATGATCAGGCCAAGAGGGGAGAGGCAAGTTCTTCATATAGGATCTTTGGATACATAATAAGAATTGGGCTTAGGGGAGTAACGTGGAATTATGAGAACAAAGAAGATTGCCATCATTTAGAACCCTGAAGAGTATAAAAGGTGAGGGATGTCTTTGTCTTTTCTGGCTACTTCCCTTTGGCATGGGGATATTGAAGAGTCACTGGGGCTGGGGTCTTCAGGGTCCAGGTCTGTGCTGGGTAGGGCAGTGTAAGCGAGGCCTCTGGTTGCCTGCATTAATAGGATGGGCTTGACTTGCTCCCAGGTCCTGAGTGAAGGCTGTTATCCTGTTAGAGAGAAACTGGAAAAAGGTGAGATCAGGCATAGGCTGACAAGATGGCAGGACTGGTTGATAGAATGACAGGAAAACACACCCTAGGTACAAGCTAGAAAAGTTCCATTTGTAACATGAGCCCATAACTGTTAGGTTTTTAAAAAGAGGTAGCTGAGTATAAGAACAGCACCAGCACGCACGTGGTATTCAGGTAAGGAGTAGGTTTATTCAGTAGACCTGCTGGGACCAGGCAAGGTTGGTACTCCACGTGGCTGGGAAAGGCCTCGGAATGAGCCTGGGAATGAGAGAGAGCTGGGAAGAGAGGAAAGAGAGAGGAAAGAGCTAGAAAAGAGCAGAGAGAGCAGAGAGAGAGCAGAGAGGAACAGAGAGAGAGTTAGAATAGAACAGAGAGAGAGCTAGAATAGAACAGAGAGAGAGAGCCTGGGAAAAGACAGAGGAAAGAGAGAGAGGAAAGAGAGAAAAGAGCTAGAAAAGAGCAGAGAGAGCAAGAAAAGAACAGAGAGAGAGCAGAGAGGAACAGAGAGCGTCTGGGCCTGGGCTAGGCCTTATCTAGGGTATGGGCGGAGAAAGGTGTGGCCACATCAAATTCAGATGTGACCTCAGCTGATGCAGACGTGACCTCTTCCAGGTGTCCCTGTTGCCTAGGTAATGCAGGTACTGGGTGGAGACTTTGCTGCGAGGAGGGTGGAGTCTGCTAGCCATCTAGGAGCGGACCTTACAATAACCAGTCAGAAGCTAGGGCTGGCTTGAAGTGGTTAAGGACCTAGTGGAGACCTTGATCATTTCCTATAAATAGCAGGTAACGAAGGCAAGAATGTAAATTCCTGTCCAATTAAAAGTTAGACAGATATGGACATTAGATGGACAAGCTTCTCAGCTTATTTCTATTGACCGCCCAGCTCTGGTTAATTTTGAAAGGGCAGGCACAAAGTGGCTGATGTAACATCATCTCCTCTTCTCTTCACCTTGTCCTGGGGGGTCTAGGTGCCTGTGGCTAGGATAGGGGCTTTGAAATCAAGGTCTGGGCACTCTCCCTGAGCACTTCTGCTCAAGGCTAGCAACCTACCATTTTGAGTTACAGGGCCACTTTTAGCATTTGGCTGGTTAATTTTTGAGCCATACTTCCACCCTGGCTTTTTGCTGGTTAGTTGGGAGATGGAGTCTCAGAGGGATTTTTTTACCTGGGTTGGCTTTGAACTGCAATCTTTGCCACAAAAACGCCTTATTATTTTCAATTAAAGCAACAAGGAGATCAATGGGAACAAGTAGAGCTTAACTGCATCCTGTCAAAATTGATCAACAAATACTTGCCAGAACTCTGCAATGACAAAATTCAATAGATGAGATGAGAGTTTTAGCATAGATATAGTATAGCTTGGCTGCCTGGAAAACTTGTTAACCAAAGTTAACAAGAGGCTCTCCTGGCCTACACATGTTTCAATAGCATAACAATGTAGCTTTTTCAGGTCAGGCTGGGTAAGGTTTACAGAGAGCGTGGGCAAGAGTCTTAGTTTGTATAAATCTAAAGAAGTCTTTCATCGAGAATCAGCCGCGTGTGATGGAGTCAGGCAGGAGTCCAGTCCACCATGGTGGAGGTAGTCAGGATGGTCCAGGCAGGATCTGGGCTAGACTGTATCCCTTGGATAGATTGTCAAATCTCCTGATTGTTTGCTTACAAATTTATACACAGACTGGTTAAAGACACTTGATTTTAGATGGACATAAAGAATGACATGCTTCTTTTAATGTAAATCACAGCCAACAATTACATCCCAACTTTACTTATAAGCTCTTTTAAAGCACACTCATACCATCTGCCACATATGCGAACTTTCTGTTGACAGAAACAAATATGTGGAACAAACACTTACTGGTTTTTTGTTTTTGTTTTTTTTTTAATCACAGCTGACTAGGAGCTGAGCTGAGTCTCATTCCTTTTACTACTAGCCTTGATAAAGATGTTTCCTTTTAACAAACAGCACATTTGATAATTAACTGCTTCAACACAAAATTTAGGAAATATCAGTACAAAGAAATAGAAGAAGATAACTTTTTATACAGTTTTTATGCATTACAATGAGATTATGTTGAACATGTTCACACACACACACACACACACACACACACACACACACTTAAACAAAAGTTTTAGGGCACACTTAGGTTTTTAAAAAAATGAAAATCGGCCATGCTTTTTTTGGAATTCCAGTGGCAAAGTGATATTGTTTAGCCCAGTATGATAAAACCATATAGTCAAAGTTGGAAAAGTAGGCAATACCAAACAAAATACAAGGCAAATTTTGACAACAGAATTTAACAGAATTTCCAAGCTTAAACAAACATTGATAACAAGAGCAGAACACCTTTAATGAAGACATTTAAAGGGAGCATGTGGCATAATGAAAGTACTGAAAAGTGGGTGTTTGAGTATTTGGATAGAGAGTGTTATTGGAAGAGGTGGGAGGGAGGGATTTCTCTTCTGCAGCCTCCTAAAAGAGAAATTAAGAATCCAGATTTTGAAGTGAGTGGACTCAGGAAAGAGAAAATGATTGGATTATTGTCTGAGTCCCAAAGAGAAAAAGGACTGGTTTGTTTCTATTATGGGATTTCAGGGTGGTAAAGAGAGAGAGCAGTAAAAGAGAGAGGCTGTCCTCAGTGTGTTTGCCAGCCAGCCTCTGTCAGTGACAGATTAACGAAAGAGCCAGAGCAGAGGCCCATTTATTTAGGGTCTGGAAGGGAAGAAGCTATATTAGCCATAGAAGGAGGTTGAGAAATGTGTGTGTTTGGAGGGATTTGTTTAGCAGGGCTGTAAGCTTGTTATTTTACCTTTGGAGGCCTATGCCCACCCCACCCCACCCCCACCTTGTGTCAGCTATATGGGCAGGCAGGCAAGCATTGTAACAGGGTTTAGCAGGAGGAGTTTGCTTGAAGCAGACACTTTTAGCCTAGAGAATCTGGACCAAATGCAAATAGCAAGAATGTAGTTAGAAGAGCAAGGAAGGAGAAAAGGATCTTTGGTGTTGAAGATCATCAAAGAAAAGAGAGAGAGAAAGAGAAGGGGAGAGAGAGAAAAAAAGAGGGTGAAAGACAGATTGAGCTGCTACAATATAAGGAGTTACTTTTCTAGAGGAAATGATTGAAAGGCTGATGGCAGGGAAGGGTTTGGTGAGCAAGGCAGGAGGGCAGAGGGGGGGTCTCTGGCATGGATGTCAGAGAAGGACTTGGTAGACAGAACAGAACAAGCAGAGGGGGGTCTCTGGAGTGGAGGTCAGAGAAAGACTTAGGTTTAGGGGACCTTTGACTCCTCGCTGTTTGGTTGGAGAATTGTTTAAATCAGTAAGAGTAAAACCTAAGGTTCTGAATTTAGGCCAGCGGTGGCCATGGTAGTGAGATCAGATTTTGGTAGACAAACAAGTCAGGTGTTTTCTTTTTCTTTTCTTTTTTTACTGTAAATCAGTCAGCCCAGAGTCTTCCTTAATGGTTTTTATTGTAAAAATAGTGTACAGAGGGGTTACAGTTACATGAGTAAGGTAATGAGTACATTTCCTATCTAGCATTGTTACCTCCTCCTTTGTCCCCTACCATCCTCTTCCTCCCCATCTCCCCAGCTCCCCCCTCCTGCCCCCATGTTATAAAGTTTGTTTTTAACATAGTGTCTTGTACATCTCATTGTTACAATGGGTAAACCTATATCCTTATTTCAGCATTTTGTTATTTCCCTTCCCCTCCCCAAATTAGAAAAATGTATATTCAAGATGCAGGGCGTTGATATCAAATACAGTGAAAACAGGGGTTATGCCATGGGGAAAGAACATACAAAAGAAACAAAAAAATCACATAATGCATTTTAAATACATTAAAAACAATAGTAAGAAAGATAAAACAAGTTGTGTCCCTATCTTGGGGGTTCATTTAACTTAACATCATCTTATATGGTCATATGTACATGGCTTCTGACCTCTTCAAGTCATCCCAGAGTCTTAAGATTAGACTGCAGGCATGCCAATGGGGTGTCTCTGGGAGAAATTTGGAAAATTTGGTAGGACTATGGAGCCTGTCCCACTGCTTCAGGCATCCCTGGTGCTTTGGGAAGGCAGACAGATGGATCCCACTAATTAGGAGAGAGCATTCCCCAAAGGTCCTAATTAAAGGGTGTCAGGAAGGGAGAGACTCTTGGAGTCTCTGGGGACCCTACAGATAGGAAGGGAGGGAGGGCTTCCTGGAGTCCCGGGGTTCGACTTGGGGCGCCTCTGCCACAGACCCGGCTGGTTACCTTGTCCTAAAGGCTTTTAGGTGGTGGGTGGAGACGGTCAAATGGCAAAGAGCCTGGAAATCAGAGTCCGGGAACAGGGTGAAGGGGAGAGAATAGGGAAGAAATAAGGCTTTTCTGGGTTTATGCATGGGGGCCAATAATACCTCAAGCCAATGGGGTGGACATCCATGAGGCATGCACCCCTTATGTAGGCAAAGGCCACGAGGTCTTTCAGATGGCTGTTTAGCCCAAAGTAAGCTCCAAGGACTCTGCGCTCCCGATGGAGAAAGGCCTTGGTAGGAGGAGGAAGGTAGCAGAAAGGCTAGATGAGAGGTGGCAAGGAGGTGTGTGGCCCCTCGGCAGAGGGCACCCAGTTACTCCTGGGCTTTTCCTCTCCCCCTGGGTTTCAGCACCATATGTGAGGAGAATGGAAAGGGAATAGGCCAGACTCAGATCAGCCACAGGCAAGGACGGTTTATTGAGGAACAGCGTGGGGCACAGACCTGCTCGCGGGTTTTGAGGTTGGGCCAGAGAGTTGGAACAGGAGCTGGGTTTTTATAGGAGGTCCAGCAGGGAGGCAGAGATTAATGAAAAAGCCACCAAGTCAAGGGAGGTGGGGGCCTTTCAGTTGGACCCACAATGGGATGTTTACAGCTGGGTTTAGCCCTGCCTGCCCTTCAAACAAGTTCACACATACATGGGATTTTGCCTGGGGTCTGTATGGGCCTGGGACACTAGGATGGGGGTCAATCCTTCACCCCTAGCTCCAAATAACAAGCAAAATACAAAATGGGAGGTATGGCTCAAATGGTAAAGAGTCATCCAGGCAAGCAAACCAACAATAACTCAAAATCCTGAGTTCAATGCTCCAAATACCTCCCTCCAAAAAAAAAAAAAAAAAACTGCCCCAGTACAATCCCCAGTCTGGATTCTGGACACCCCTTTCTCCCCAAGACCCTCCCCAAACTATCACTCCCCTTGAGTAGGATCCCCACCTCTGGAAATCACCAGCAGATGCCCCTCATCTATACATGCAGATTACACACCATGAATTTGCTGCAGATAAACGGTAAAATGCAAACGTAGCTTCTATTAAAGTAAAGGCAATCTTCCTCTCCTCTCAAAGATTGGGATGTGAAGGATTTCCCCCAAAATTTAGGGAGTATGTTAAAGTGCTGAGAAGTCCTTTTAAAAAACTGTGTAGCACCTGTCCACTGCAGGATGTTTTGTGCATGGTTTTCTGCATGGAAAAGATGCTTACTAAATGCCTGTGGAGACAGTTGATAAACTTCCATTGAAGCCATTCCATTTCTTTCTGTCCTACTTTTGGACAATCACATGAATGTTTTTCCCTTTGAGCAACTTATGATGCAATCCATTTGTTCCTGATGGTGAACCCTTTTTTAAATGTGATTTAAATGTGATTTCTTAAGAGTCCTAGAATATTATAGTTGCAAGGAACTGAGATGAAAAAGAATCACTGGCCATTCGTCGTGATCCTCTAAAGAATCCCTGATGGGTGATTAAATGGCATCAGATCTCTAGTTTGCCAAAGAAGAAGGGGAAGGGAGGGAAGAGGAGGGAGGGGAGGGGAGGAAGAAAACGGGAGGAAAGGAGAGGGAGAGCAGGGAAGGGGAGAGAAGGCAAGGGGAGGGGAGGGGAAGGAAAAGAAAGGAAAAAAGGCAAGGCAAGGAAGAGAAATAAAGACAATAATTTTATTTATTGGCCTAAAGCAAATCAATGTACTGTCTGACATTTTACATTGTTACTCAATCTTGCTGAATTGAACTTTGACACCCTATAACTTCAACCTATATGATAATTGTGTTTTTTAAGGCTGAACAAAATTTACTTCCTCTTTTAAGAATCAGCACTTCAATTCCAGGGAGGCATGCCTGACTTTCCCTGCTAATTTCCCTTGTGTTGGGTGTACCTCTGTCTTTGCTGCTCTTCTGTGGTACTCATGAGCTGCCAATGCTTGATTTGGACCTATGTTTGAGAATAATAACAATTATAAAAATTTTAAAAATATGTATCCCAATCTCATTTGTATTGAAATTTAGTCAATCACATCCCTATTGCATTCAAAGCACTAGATTTTGAGGGGGAAAAAATAAGGAACTCTGGACATTTCTAGGCATTCTTCTGCCTCTCCAGGTGCATTGTGTTTTACCATATATTATAGGAATGGTGGCTTCTAGTGAAAATCAAATCCCATATTTTGTTTCCCAAGGTAATTTCATAGCTTGAGATTTAAATTAGGGAAGATTTATAATATTTTCTTAGTGACTTTGCAGGCCAGGCACTGAACACCAAAATGAAGTAAAAAAAAAAAAAAAAAAAAAAAAAAGGGAAAGCAAGTTTTGTTAGAGGAGACACTAATTGAAAAGACAACCCGGCATTTGTTTTTGTTTGGTGGAGGTGTTTCTTACTGATTTCTGCTTTGCAGAGTTGAGACACAAACTTAAAAGAACATGATGAGATTTTTAACATCTGCTAAATTTGCTCAGTGGAGGATGAAATGATGAGCAGCCACTGGAGAAGATGAATTTGTTTATTATAGAAACATTTTATAAGTTTGTACTTGACTTCAATGGGTATACACTTAGGAAAGATCTAACGCCTCTTAAAGATAGATATCTTGGAAATAATCAAATCTCTTCAAGGAATCAGAAGTAAATTGCTGATCAAATAGGACATTGGACACTTATTTCCAATCATTATCTAGTTTCTGAACAAGAAGTCATTTGTGTTTAACTTACAATCATTGGTGGTTGCTCAAAAAAAAATCATTCTCAGTGACTCAAACCAGTCTCTAAATTCTTTTTTTTATTGGGGGGGTCCGGTCGTGGGACCTGAACTCTGGGCCTGGGCGCTGTCCCTCAGCTCTTCAGCTCAAGGCTAACACTCTACCACTTGAACCACAGCACCACTTCCGGCTTTTTTCTTTTTGCTTATGTGGTGCTGAGGAATCGAATCCAGGGCCTCTGGCATGCAAGGCAAGCGCTCTACCACTGAGCCAACTTCCCAGCCCTCTAAATTCTTTTAAACATATAACATCACTTTTGCTTCTGAAATGCATAGTAAGTACATAGTATTTATCTTATGTCAGGTAGTACATGTACATGTGTGTGTACATGCCAGTGTGTTTCTGTATTTATATATTTATATATATATTTATATATATATATTTATATATATATATATATTTAACTAAGGTTCAGAGAAATAAAATAACTTGAAGAAGTCAGAGAGCTCAGAAGTGGTGAAGTTGGAATTTGAACTCCAGTTGGCAGATTTGAGAATTCATCTTCTAATCTACATCTGGCCCTCTTTATCCATCCACATGCATAAATTTTGCCAACAGAGGAAGAAAATGCTCAGAAAAAAAATGTATCCATGCTGTATATGTACAAGCTCTTTTCATGTAAATATTGCCTACACAGCTGAGCACCACTAACTCATACCTCCTAGTTACACAGAGGCTGAGATCTGATGATTATGATTAAAACCAGCCTGTGCAGGAAAGATTGTGAGACACTGATCTCCAATTCACAATTAAAAAGCTGGAAGTGATGTGTGTCTCAAGTGATGGATGGCTCACTTTGAGTGAAAAAGATAAGAACAGCACCCAGGACCTGTGTTCAAGCCCCAGTACCAACACAAATATGATAATATATTATATAGTATATACAATGTAATACACAAATAGACACAATCAGAAAGAAATTGCTGGTGAAATAAAACATTGTGTATTATATTGTGTGCATTCGTGTACTGCCTAACCCATAGTGTGTAACAACTATTTGCATAGCATTTATATTGAGTTATATATTATAAGTGATCTAAGGGTGACTTGAAATCTACAGGAGGATATGCAAATGTAATACTACTGGACATCAATGACTTGGACATCTGAATGTTTTACTACCTGGCAGAGGCTCCAAGGCAACTGATTACTGCATACTGAACTGTCACTCACATGGTAGAGCAAAGCTGAATGCATTTTACTGGGTTGTAAAGGGAAAATAATAGACTGGCCAATTCTTTCAGTCTCTGAGAAAATGAACTTGAAGTATGGCTCATTTAAAATGAAAATAAACTGGACTCCATTGCCTTCTTCCTGTAATCCTAGCTACTCAGAAGGCTGGAACCTGAGGACCAAGGTTCTAAGCCAGCCTGAGCAGGAAAGGCCATGAGGCTCTTATCTTTACTTAACCACCAAAAAGCTGGAAGTGGAGTTGTGGCTCAAGTGGTAGAGCACAAGCCTTGAGCAGAAAAGCTAAGAAATAGCACCCAGGAACTGAGTTCAAACTCCAGGACCAGGACATAAAAATAAATAAAAATAAATAAAGATAATAAATAAACTGTGAAGATTTCTTTTGCCAATGCTGCCTGAATTGTCTATGTCATTTTCCACACTGGACCTACAGAAGAGCAAAGTAAAACTATATCTCACACGACACCCAGTCTCTCTTACGGCTGAAAATTCATCTTTACAGTTTTCAGGTTGCTAGTTAATGACTTTCATTTTTTCCAGACTTGAGATATATTTCACTCCAGAGCTTTTCCCAAGCCATAAAAGTTGATAGCCCTTGGTTCACACTGTAAGTTAAATAAATATCTGGCTATATAACTTACTTAGGATGCCTTTCAGAGATAAAGCCACATATATGTGGCCTGATATGTCCCAATAGCCAGTCCAAAAGGGCACCATATTGCTATCATTAAATCCATTTTATTTTCCTGACTGTACTGCAATATCCACCCCAGTTACAACGAGAGCTCAGGTACCATGTGTGCTCCTGGCCATCCCAACACACCCACGGACAAAGACCAGTAGGAACCACATTCCACCTGGAAGGAGATCAGAAGAAATAAATTTTGAACCTTTGAAGGTTTAGTTACAGGATTTTCTTAAAAATAAGAATTGTTTGACTCTCAGATAGACAGTCACAGAGGAAGACCATTCCTTCAAGTTTAAGCCAAGAAAATGTCTTACATTCACATCTATGTTGAAACGTGGAAGATGAGCGAGAAAAAGATTCCCAGGATGCATTGCAAGCACTGTTGTGTGTGTGTGGTTAGCTTGCTGCAATCTTAGCAGACCAATTTAGAAAAATCCACTCCACATCCCAGCTTTATCTCTTACCTTGATGTCTTACTAAGGCCACAGTGCTCATCTCTGCCCTGTCACCAATTTCTTTTATAGTGCAATGAAACTAAAAGTAGATTCATCATAGGATTGGAATTTTGCAAAGAATTGGCTAATACTTGAACTCAGCCTTCTCTTTCTCCACTGTGCTTTGGCTTAAGTTATTGGCAAAAGATGGTTTCAAGTGATTTTGATGCTATTTTCCAAGGTTCTGACTAGTATATTCATAACAGACCCATGCATTCCATTATGACTGTTGTAACAAAATAGCCTAAGACCGGGTAATCCATAAACAACAGAGGTTTATTTTTTAATTTTCACCTTATTTTAATTACATGTAATAATTGTGCATATGTATGGATATAGTGTGGTGTTTTAGTCATGATGCATTATGAAACAATGTATTAAGGTAGTCAGTTTATCCATAGCATTACACATTTATCATCTTTTATGTTAGAGCATTCAAAAGCCTTGCTTCAGGTCATTATGAAATATTATTGATTATAATTACCCTACTGTGTAGCAGAATCCATTCCTCCTAATTAATTTTATACCTGTTGGAAACATCTCTCTTTCTCTTTCTCTCTCTCTCCTGTCTGTCTTTCCAAGCCTCTGGTTACCACTATTTTATATTCTGTACTTTTATGAAATTAGCTTTTTTAATATTTGACTAATGAGTAAGCTTATGCATTATCTTCCTGTCTCTACCTTATTTTATTTAACATAATGTCTACCAAATTGACCTATTTTGCTGCAAATAACATGATTTTATCCTTTCTTGTACTGGCATAATATTCCATCATACATCCACATCACATTTTCTTTATTCTGATGTATATTTTGGTTGGTTTTGTAAGTTGGCTATCAGGAATAGTGCTACAATAAACTCAGGCACACAGATCTTGTCAACCATTGATTACATTCAATTGATTACATTGGACAAATAGTAGTAGTATTGCTGAATCATGTAATAGTTCTAATTCAAGCTTCTTGAGAATTCTCCATATATTTTTCCATATTGGTTGTACTAATTTACATTTTCATTAACTATGAATAAGGATTCCTACTTCCACATCCAGGTCAATATTGAATAACAAATTTGTTGTCCATAGTTCTGGAAGCCGTTGTCAACATCAAGAGCAGACTGTCTAATAAGGTCCCAGCTGCCTTCCCCGTGTGCTCACATGGAGGAGGAGAAGAAAGGGTTAACAAGTTTCTTCATGCTTTTTGCTTTGTCTTTGTTTTAGTGGTACTGGTACTGAAGTTGAATGCAGACCCTCCTCTCACTTGGCTTTTGGTCTCTTCTCCCCCCCTCCCCCGCCCCCACACATACACTCAAGGCTAATGCTCTAACTCTTGAGCCACAGCTCCACTTCCAACTTTTTGCTGGTTTGTTGGAGATAACTCTCACAGACATTTCTGGCAAGGCTACCTTTAAACCAAGATGCTCCGATCTCAGTGTCCTGTGTAACTAGGGTTACTGGTGTGAGCCATGAGTACCCAGCCCCCCCCCCGCCCCTTTTATCCCACAGTGACCTATGCATTATAAAGGTGACCTATATCACCTTCTGAAGAGCACAATCCTTAATATCACCATGTTGGGAAATTGATTTCAGCACAAGAATTTTGGAAGAACACAGACACTTAGAAGACAGCATTCCACTAGATTTTTATAAATCACTGTTTCAATCTTGTGGCTGATGCCCCTGATGTAATATTTACTCTTCAATACACTCTTCAGTAAGAGCCTATATGCTTGACAATTTTATATTAATCTATGGTGTTTTCCCATTAAAGTGTTACAAGTAGATGCTATGTGATAATATAATTACAAACAAGGTATTTTCACAGAGATGCTGTAGGTAGACCGAAAAGAAAACTAATTCACTGCCTAATATCATCAAATGCCATTTTTTGCATTAGGGGAGAAATTTAATTAAATTTTACCTTCAGGAAATTTAATTTTTTTCAGTCTCTAGTGATTGAGGGGTCGGGGGGAGAGACACTAATACAGTATTTCCAGAATAAATAAAGGAAGAAATCTCCTTTAGAAATTTTCAGCAGAATTGGCTGACTACAAAAAAGGAGGCCAAGCAGCTTCAAGAAGAGAATTCACCTCACCTGTCTGCAAAGGCTTACCTAGGAAGACACCATGCAGTGCTCAACCTGTGGACGGTGCCTGAAGCTGGTAACTCATGCCTATAATGTTAACTACTCAGAAGGCTGACATCTAAGGATCAAGGTACAAAGCTAGTTTAGGCAGAAAAGTACCTGAGACTCTTATCTCCCCTTCCAGCAAAAATCTGTAATCTGTAAGGGGAGATGTGGTTCAAGTGGTAGAGTGCCAGCCTTGAATGAAAAAGTTAAGGGACCCTGAATTCAAGCTCCAGTACCAGCACAAACAAACAGTTTTTTGAAAGAAAAGAAGGAAGGCAAGAGGGAGGAAAAGAGGGAAGAAAGGGAGAAAGGGAGAGAAAGAAAAAGAGAGAAAGAAAGAAAGGATTAGCCATCCATTCTTCTCTTTGAAACACAGGTAGAAAATAGTTGAGTATTTGGGGGTGCTTTTCCAGGTCTTCTAATTCTCCATGAAGGGGCAGTGGCCCAGCTTAGCATCCAGGCATAACCACTGATGACTGGGATTGTACTCTCCTCCAAGATGAAGTTTACCCTTATGTTAACCAAAGCACCAGCAATAGCTTCATTTTCAGGGTGGCTCTGGAGAGTAAATAGATTCCATAGAATGCTTCTCCCAGCAGCTGTGGGTGTGAATAGAATGATTTTTTTTTTTGCTATTGTCACTATTTTCACGAAAGGATGTGAAAATAAAACATATAAGCCATTTATGCTGCGTGGAGCCCCATTTTACAACATTGTTCTAGAGAAATGAGAACAATCTGTCCTGCCATCATACCTTCCTCCAAGGATGGGGGGAGGAGGGCTCACATACATTGTGAAATAAGCGATTAACAGCAAGTTCTGTTGGTCCATAGGTGGTTCTGTATTTCCAGGCAAGAGGATAGAACAGAACAGAGAAGCTCTGGTAGCAGAAGAGCTGCAAGTTTGGATGCTGAGCAGATAGGCAGGAGCCTAATTTTAAGCCACAGTACCAGCCTTGCAGCGCTCTCTGCTGGTGACAGGTGGTACATCTTAGGGCCCAGGGGCCAGCGTCTCCTCTTCCTCTGATTTTACACTTCTGTGTCTGCAGCCACCACCTCCTGTCTCCCTTCTCTCTTTCTCTTCACAAGCACTGTGGTTACAGAGTTTCTGAGAGACATCCATCTAACCCCAAATGACTTCTACACCCAGTTACATCTGTTAGGCAATTTGGCAAAATGTGCTTTTTTTGCATAAATGTATATGTTGCTTAATAGCAGAAGGGGCTACAACTGATATCCAACAACGGGATTTTTTTTGTTCTCATCTGTAAAAGAAAGCTGAGAAATTAATGCACATATCTCATTTTTTTATATTTTTAAATTTTTTTCTTTAAGTTGTGATACAAATGAGATCGATTCAACATGGCAGTTTGTGAGTACAATAAGTGCATCTTGATCCCTGTCATCCTTTCCATCATTCTCCCCTCCTTATCTTCCCCAACTCACCCATCCTTCAAGTTACATGATTCCATTTTCACATATGGACATTGATTATTGTGACTGTATTCAACCACCCCTCCCCTCTCCACTGGTCTTTCCTCCACACCCTTGACCTCACTCCCCTGTGACAAAATATGTTTCGTCCTTCCTGGCATTCATGTTGTTATACTGTAAGTTAGTTACTCATAAGAGTTTCACCACTGGAATTCTCCCATAGAAACACGTATTTCTAAATAAAGCAGTTATCTATAAATATCATGTACCAGGTTCCTACTAAGATCAAAACCAGTGCTCCTGCTAAAGAAGATCAGAGGAATGTGAGTTAGTCTCTCTCCCCTGCAGGATATCACAAAAGACCAACGGAGGCTGGCAGATGTGTACTGGAAAAGCAGAAATTTTGTGTTCAATACAAATTGGGGCACAAGAAATCAGTACTCTGGGCATTCAGAGGAAGAATTTGGGTCTATTCTTGGCTACATAATAAAGAACCTTTTTTTGTTGTTTGGTAGTAATTTTTGTGCCAGCACTGGGACTTAAACTCAAGGCCTGGGCACTGTCCCTTTGTTTTTGTTTTGTTTCATTCTGTTTTATTTTTAACTCAAGGCTGGTGCTTTACCACTTGAGCCACACCTCCACTTCTGACTTTTTGGAGGTTAATTAGAGATAAGAGTCTCAGGTACTTCTTTTGTTTGGCTGGCGTGGAATCTCAATCCTCAGATCTTAACCTCCTGAGCAGATAGGATTATTGACGTGAGCTACCAGCAGCCAGCCAAGTAGGGACAAGTTCAAAATAAAAATGCAACTTTGTCTGAATCATCCATGGATTCAATCAAACTACTGATGGACCATCTTCTAAGTAGTAGGCTCAGTGTTAGGGACTACAGATACAGAATTTTTTTTAAGGCAAACAATGGCCCAAATACTCATGGAAATAGTAGAAAAGCAAACTTCTGATATATAATTGTAAGAATCATTTATATGCTGTTTTATTAAGGACTACAAAATAAATCTCTCCAAAATCTGGGAGAGTTTCATTTAGAGGGAGAGAGAAAAATCCCTCCTAGCTTAGGGATTTAGTTAAGCAGTTTTCTTTGACTTTCAACTCTCTAAGCGCGGGTTGAGGCTTCTCTTGTGCAGTAGTCAGGGGAGATTCACTAAAGGACAGCCTGCTTGGCACTCTAACACTGTGCATTTGTTAATTCTGAGAGTTTTAGTGAACGTTCTTTCTACCAAGACAGGTTGAGTTGGGTACTGATGGCTCACGCCTATAATCCTAGCTACTCAGGAGGCTGAGATCTGAGGGTCCAGGTTCTAAGCCAGCCTGTACAGAAAAATCCATTAGATTCTTTCCTATTTGCCACCCAAAATTTAGAAGCAAAGGTATGGCTCAAGTGGTAGATACCAGCTTTGAGCAAATAAGCTAAGGGACAGCACCCAGCCCCAGTACTGGCGTACACACATGCACACAGGAGCATGCGCGCGACACACACACACACACAGAATTGAAACTATTATCCTTTTCATTATATTATACACATTAATAAATGATTGTCCTCATATCCTAGTGATACATCTGCTCTTAATTGTTACACAAAGTTGCATTCTCATTCCAGAAACCAAAAGCATTTTCTTGGATGGGACTCACATACTCAGATTTTGAAAAGTCAGGGGAAACAATATCCACCTGGCCAGCTTTGGGTGAGGGTATTACTTCAGACAGAACCCTGTATAACTGAGCTAAAGATCCCAAGGATTTATGGGAGAGAGACTAGGATAGGATTGTTTGTCAAAGTGGAAATTTGAGCTTGTCTTTGCAAGGTCTGTCCATTTGTTCCTGTCTTCATTTTCATACAGGGAGCTGGGTTTTTGTGTTCCCTGCATGGGGAGACATTTGTATTGCTGGGCAAAAAATAAAATGAAGCTCTGGAACACTGCCTCTTTTTTGTTCCATGAGAGCCCGAGGCTTAGGAAAGCAGAAGGGGGCAGATGTGGCAAGATTGGGAAGAAAGAAAGAAAGGGTAGCAAAGGGCACCAGGATGCCCTTGATTTGCTCATCATGGTGCCAAGTTTCTGATGTCTCTCCCCTGGTGCCATCCCTCTTGTGCCTTGAGAGGCAGTTAAGGGAGGAAAACAATGAAGAAGCCCAAGCCTTATGCAAAGATCTTTCTACTTGTCAAACGCAGACATAATTTTGCAGCTTGGCCCCAAGTATCAGACAGAAACCTCTCCAAAATTACATCATGCCTTCCCCTATCAAGAACTTTTGCCTGATTCTGGAGGAGAAAAAAATAAAGAATGGGACACTTGAGATTCAGTTTTGTACCCGTTGAATGGAATTGGGACTTATGAGTCAGATGTAATTTGATTTTAGGTGAATAAAGTTTTATGACAGGCATTTGATGTCTACCTGCCATACAGCCTAAGAGTCATGCCCACTGCACTTAATCTTGTATTTTCCACTCAGTACTTTATACAGTTAAATAATTAATTGCCACAATAGCCTATCGATATGTCTTGCTTTAATTGTTAAACACGTGTTAATAATTCAAAAATTGCCTGGTGACCTCCTAACACTCTTGTGAATTTGCAGGCCTCAGAGCTCTCTGAAGAGGGTTTGCCATTCTTGAATAAAGCATCAGCTAAAAGCGTTCTGGTTTCATCCCCTTTTTAGAAGACATCTTGCTTGCCAAGAAGGTCTTGGGGTTAACTGGAAGACAGAGTTCAAGGATTATGAAGTTCTGATTCAATGATAGTAAATGGGTATAGGAGACATTGCAGAGTGCCTCTGACTAGACATTGGGGTCACCTTTTTCCTCTTTAAAAAAAAGCTAGAGATCTTTATCATTGGAGAAATCTCACCCTTGGGATTTGGGGTTGCACTAAACTCTTTTTACCAAATTTAACGTCCATTTCAGGCAGAAAGAGGTGATAATAAATGATAATGTGGTCAAATATCAGCTTCCACTGTTCTCTTCATCCATCTTCTCTCCATTCCATTTTCTGCTCCCAAGCAAGGGGATACAGTAATTGTTGGACTTGGAAGTTGAGCCACCAGTTCTCATGAGATTTCCTAACATCGGATGATCTGAGATAAAACATCTCACTACAGATTTCTCTGGCAGAAGTCACTCTGACTCCTGGGTCTTTTTCAAATGAATAGACTATTCAGATTTAAAGATGAAAAGTACCTTAAGAGTTAACAAGGTCAAATTAGACCTGCAGTCTTGTCCCAGTTCAATGAGGATGGCTACAGACAATGCTGGGGCATGGATCCACTGTCTTCACTGACTCTACAATTCTTCGCTAATAAATTGCACTTCATTCCTACCCCATGAGCTGAATCTCAGAGCTTTGCTATTTTTTTCTCATCTAATTTTTTTCCTGTGGCATTTTGGGAACACTCCAGTATCTGCACATCAGCAGGAGGATTATTTTAAGCTGAAAAAAATCTCAGTATTCTTCAAGCTCTGAATATCATTAATTCCCATATGTTCTGAAGGTTGTTAAATGCTTTTCATGTGTCTTTACCCCTGATATCATTTCCTTGTTGTGTTCTCTATTGACTGGAATAGCATCACCTATCCAGATAAAATGCTCTATTGCTCTAGTGCTCTGTTAGTCTTAAATGATATTTGACATTTGACATCTGGGTTCTATGCCTGCTGTATGAATGGCCCTGAGCCAGAGTCAATTGGCTGCTTTCATCAAATTATTTGTGAGCCTTTGAAATTGAGATATTTGGTATTACTCATTTGTGATATCATGGCACTAGGCAGAATTTTAGAAATAAAATACTCTAAATATTAATAATAAGGAGCCCTTCTGTCAAATACTAAAGATGACCAAAATTGGTTGTGGCATTGAAGCTGAAATGAAATGATGATTTCAAGGATCTTTACAAAAAGTTGATTCTCATCTTCTAGACACTGAAGCTCAGCACCCTTACACTTCACAAAAGAATATCACATTTTTAGCAAGATGCAAATGCCATGTAGCAAGAATCTCCAGAAAATAATCCCAAGATTTCTGGATACTTAAAGATAGACCTAAGCAGCAAAGAAGCTACCAATTTGTATTCCAAATACCTATACAGGTGAGCCAAGAGAAGCATTTTAAGAATTCCTAATGAAGTTTGAACAAGGGAACCACAGAATCTTGAGGACAAAGCACACGGTGAATCCTGTAAGCATGTGGGATATAATATACACCACCTCAGCCAAAGACAAAGTGGGCCAAGGATCCAGCTTCCTGCCAAGAAACTCATGTCCATGAACTGGCTGGCGTAAGATGCAGTTTGGATACATGAAAAGCTGGAAAGTATTTTAATTCTCCTATTCAAGCCAGCTTCTTTTCACACTCTGAAAAACAGGCACATGAAGAACATATCTACAACTTAAAAATATCCCACCACTAACATTGTTCATTAGTTACTCCTTGCTTATATACAGCTCCAAAAACAATAAAATAAAATAAAATTCCCCTTAAGAGTCAGTGAGCTAAGAAGAAAACTCACCTCCAGATGAACTTCTATGTATTCTTTTAGGCATCAAAGTTAAATCCCTTTCTGCATTTTTACATCTTGATTGCCTGGGAACCCACTACTAAAATTAGTGTTAAACTGTAATAGCTATTATTAGCTTAGGTTTATCATTTTGTATTTGACATGAGCTTTAACTTTTTATCCTACTTAAATGAGTCCAATTACTTACATTTCTTTTACTATAAATCAGTTCAAAGGTAACTTACAAGTAAGTAGAAGACAAAATAATAAATATATTTTTGATACCATGAGTTACAATGACCCTCCCCCAGCCTACTTCCCAACTCTTGTTTAGGCAGTTGTCAATCAGTTCCATATACCTGGGCCCATTTAAGGACTAAGCTTAATAAGAGTGTTGAGGAAATTCTGCTTAGCTAGCAAAGGAAGTGAGTGAGAAAGAAGACACTGTGGGCCACTCAAAGATGCCCACTCACAGATGCCCACTCAAGGCAATATGGGTGATGTTCAAGCAAAAAGGGTCCAGGCAGGGTGAGACAAAAGCCACCTCTTCAGCTTAGAAGAACTTCAGAGCCACCCATTTTTGAAACATTTTAAAGACCAGAGGCTGAGGAAGTCTGAGCTTAGCACCCTGCCCCTAATGTGGAAAGGGTCCAACGGAGTAAAGTTCAAGGCACAAATGGGAAAAACATTTCCCTCCACCCACATACGGTCCTTCCATGGACAGAATCGCTGCATGAAATGATATGCAATATAGAAAGCCTTCATTTGTTCCTTCTTCTTTCCCCTTCTCTCTTTCCTTCCTTCTATTCTTCTCTCCCTCCCTTCCATTATTTTTTCTTCCTTTCTCCATTTCCTGCTTAAGATAGAGTCCAATTCCAGTGACCTGAGAAGAGTGGGTAGTCCTGATGACAGCCTAGCAATTCCTCAGGTTTCCACACAGTCTGGCCAGCTTATTAAACCAACATCAGGCACAGCATTGGTGCTCAATAAGAATACATTCAATGGGTCTTTCCTAAGAATACATAGAGACTGTTGAACCCATTCATTTGAAAACATCAGCTAAATAGAGATTGGGGTGGGGGAGAAGGACAATCAACCTCTCTATCCAGCTACTACTCAGATGTGAATGCTCCCTAATTCTTTACTCCTAAAGACTGTCTTTGGCTGGAAGGGTGAGAACAACAGAATTCAACTCCTTCAGCAGAGGTCTCTTTTTCTAGCATAAATTACGAATATTGCCTCATTTATGTTGGTTTCATCTTTGGTTGGTTTAGTGTTTGGTGCTGAAGATTGAACCCAGGACCTAAAAACATGCAAAGTACATGCTGTACCACCTAGCCATTCCTGTGTTGGGCCATTTGGATGTAAATTTGGGTACCTTGCACATTGATCAATAGAAGATGGTCTAGGTAGACATGAATAATTGAGTTTCTCAGGCTAAAAGTGTGAAATACAGTGACCATCTTTATTAACTTGGACAAACTATTTACATCCACTGAAAGACCCCCTTTAAATTGCTATAGCATTCTTTAAACAAGTTAGCTCTGGCATTTCCAACCTGCGCTTTGTATAGTTGGTGACAGAGATGGCAATACTTTTTAGAAAGAAGACTGCCTCGAGTTTCATCTCCCCTAGCTGCAAATGGGATTTAAAACCACTCACCTAGCACTTTATCTATGGCAAGACCCATCCCCTGTCCCCTGAGAAGTCCTGAGTGCAGTCTCCCTTGAATGGGCACTTTAAATGGGACTGAAATTGAATAATCTTTGCAATTTACGGTGGCTCTGTCCCTCTGGAACAGAATAAGGTTGGAGATGCCGGGAGCCCAGAGAATTAGAGTCAGCCAAATGATCTGGGATTTGGAGACGAGTTCAGCATCATTTCCACTCCTCATAACCACCCACCTTCCCGCCACAAATGAAAGAAAAGTAGTCACGGATCATTTGAATGAGTTCTGTGAATGTGACTCATTTAGATGAAACATATGGAAATTTGTTTTGACAAAAATGCACCAGGAGGGGTGGGGAGCCAGAGGGAAGAAAATAATTCTTTTGACTAGATTACATCAAAAGCAAGGTTTTCTCAGGCTGCTTCCTCAACATTACTTACATCCTCAATGACTTCTTCTATGTGTATTGAAGTGGCTTATGTTCCATAGAAAGACTTGAGAAAAAAAAAAGTGTTATGTATCTCTTTTGTTTAGATTCAAGAGAGAGAGAAGGAAGCCTCTAGTGACACAAATGATGTGACTATGATTCTGGAATTTGCAGCCTGAATTATTGACACCTGATTGGCTACTCTAATCAAATTAACGAGAATCTGCCAAATCTCCACTGTCCTTGGCAGTGGTATAGGTCACCAAAGTAAGGTTCCATGAAGACTTTTCTACTTAATTCATTTCCCTGGGAAAGTTGGATCAAAGTGACAAATCCTTCATGATAACAACTGGCTCAAATGTGGTGACATGATCGGATTTATTCTTATCCTCCATGTGACACCATTGAAATGCATGAGAGTTATTTATACACCGTGCAGTTATTTATACATAGTGCTACGCAGGAGATGGTGCCAATCAAATTATGCACATCTCATCCACTCTTATTTTGAGGAGTGAACACAGACAGAAGTATGTCTAAGTTGGAAGCCAGCTTCCATCCATCTCAGTCAGCCTACATTGCTCCACCCACAAAGCCTCATCACACCTTCCTTCAGGGCTCAGCTCAATGGTCACCTGGTCAATGACAATCCCCTTCAAGGAGCACCACCCCTGCTTTCACCACTTCCTCCTCAGAAGATTATGAATGAACAAGGATGCATGAGATCTGGCCCATAAAATGTTATTATCACCATTGCAATTAGTGCATTAAAGCTTATAGTGTAGTCCCAAATTAGCCATGTTATTAAGACCATGTTTGTGTACCTTTGGGGAGGTACCTGGGCATTTACAAGGTCATGAAGCCCATTCTCTGCCATTTTCAAGCATGACCCACCTAAGAACCACTGTGCCTTTATTTTCAAACCCTCTTGGTGACACTTTTCCAATAATCCAGTAGTTAACATTAAGAAATTATCTTTTGGAGCCAAACACCAATGGCTCATGCCTGTAATCCTAGCTACTTAGGAGCCTGAAAACGGGGGGGGGGGGGGGGGATTATAATTCAAGATCAGCCTGGGCATAAAAGCTCTTATGACCCATCTCAACCCATGGCTAAGTGCACTGGCTCATGCCTGCCATTCCAAGCTACCTGAAAGGCTGAAATTGGGAGAAGTGCAGTGCCAAAACAATTCAAGGTAGAAAAGTCCATGAGACTCTGTTCCACAGAGGGAAACTGAGGGAAGTGGTCCCCTCTTATGCTCCCAGTGACTATGGGAAGCCAAAAAAAAGTAGATGGACTGTGGCTCAGGCACATTCTGGGTCAGGAAGCAAAATACTATCCTAAAAATAATAGATGGGGAACAGACTGGAGGCCTGGCTCAGCAATTGCACACCAGGCTGGCAAATGTGAGGCCCTGAGCTCAAACTCTAGAATGAAAGAAAGAGGAAAAAGAAGGAAGGAAGGAAAGAAGGAAGGAAGGAAGGAAGGAAGGAAGGAAGGAAGGAAGGAAAGAAGGAAGGAAAGGAAAGGAAAGGAAAGGAAAGGAAAGGAAAGGAAAAGAAAGGAAAGGAAAGGAAAGGAGAAGGAAATGGAAGGAAGGGGGGCAGAGAAAGAAAGAAATTGTCCTTTGGAATGATTGAATTTACCTACCAAAGCTCTCTCAAAACAAGACAAAAGCAAAAAAGCTTAAAATTCAGCAGTTACAACCTTATGTTAAGATTGTCACTAGATCACCTCTTTCTCCTCCAAAGGGAAAAGTGGAGGAAAAAGAACAACTATGAGCCGGGCGCTGGTGGCTCACGCCTGTAATCCTAGCTACTCAGGAGGCTGAGATCTGAGAATCGCGGTTCAAAGCCAGCCCGGGCAGGAGAGACTGTGAGACTCCTATCTCTAATAAACCACCAGAAAACCGGAAGAGGCGCTGTAGCTCAAGTGGTAGAGCGCTCGCCTTGAGCTGAAGAGCTGAGGGACAGTGCCCAGGCCCAGAGTTCAAGCCCCACGACCGACCAAAAAAAAAAAGAACAACTATGATCCAATCTCCCCAACTAGTGGCTCATGTCTGTAATCCTAGCTCTTCAAGAGGCTGAGATCTGAGGATCATGGGGCACAAAAGTCCATAAAATTCTTATCTCCAATTAATTTGCTGACCCGGGGATAATGGTCAAGATTATTCACATTTGCCTACAAGGTGATTAAAAGAAACTGAGGTTTAAACTGTATAGCTGTGTGTGTACATGCATGTGTAAGTATATGGATGGGAGATGTATCCTAATACTTTATCAAAAGTTTTTATTGATATTAGCTACCTTTTTGAAAGTGTTTCCCTTGCCATTTTGGAGAAAGCATGGTGACAGTTTGCATCAGTGGTGACTCTTATCTCCAAGTAACCACCAGAAGACTGGAAGTGGTGCTGTGGCTCAAGTAGTAGAGTGCTAGCCTTGAGCTGAATAGCTGAGGGACAGCACCTAGACCCAGAGTTCAAACCCCACGACCAGAAAAAATAAATAAAAGAACTTCGCAGCCAGAAGAAAGACTGTCCAAGAAGACCTCGTGAAGGTCTGAGGAAGACCACAAAGGCAAAGCATGGAGAAAAGAGTTGGGGACGGTCCCTTAATGGACTTTTGGATCATGTTAAATCATTACTGTAGAGAAAATAGAGTGACATTGATTAATTTTAAGCCGGTGTTTATGTGTATGTTTGTGTATGTTAGAAACTACATTTGTGTTTTGCAAAGGAAACTGGCAACAGCATGGGCCACCCATGGACAGGGCACAAGCAAAACCAGAGGCTGTCACAGTTGCCCTGCTAAGGCACAGTAATGTCTGGAACTGGGAGTTAAGATGGCCACACATGGCTGGACACGTAAGCAATGATGGGTGAATGGACCTGAAGGAAAGGAGAGTGTGAAAGGTGGGGATTGGAAGAGAGATGGGTGAGAGGGGGTTTTGTGTGAGTTCACCTTCTGAGAACTGAAATCCCTACTGCAGGGGCTGAAACCAGTCTGGAGGTATGTGGTTCATGACAGAGGCAGCTCAAGACTATGCAATCTGGGCCTTATGGTAGAGCCTAGTCATTCAGAGGGGTGGATATCAATAAGAGAGTTTCTCCTAAACTTACTATTTCCCATCTCCTTAAGAGCTTTGAGTTTGAGGTTGAAGGATGGATGAGTCCAAATATTACTTTGGGCTCACATCACCCACTTGGAAGAGGGTTCCAGAATCCAATCATAGGAAAGGTGATCGACTAAATGATCCTAAGAATTAGAATCCAGTACCCTTGGATATTTCATAGTAACATAATGAACCTAAAGAAGGAAGGAAGGAAGGAAGAAAGAAAGGAAGGAAAGAAAAAAGAGGGAGGGAGGGAAGAAAGGAAGGAAGGAAAAAATAACTTGCCTACTACCTGTTTGTAGAGGTGAGGAATCTGAGAGCTAGAACAAGGTTATACAGCCAGCAAGCATCAGTGCTGATAGGCAGACCCAGCCTTAGTCTTTCATGCAGGCTCGCTCTCCAATAAACTATGCTGAGTTCACTAATCTGTGTTGCAAATAAAAGCTCACTACTCCATGTCTGACTTCTGCAGATTTCAGTCTTGCTTGACTCTCTACCCTTCTTCAACCCACTTCTCACTGTTCCAAAGTCGGCTTTTCTAACTCTTCCATTACAACTCTGCATTTGAAGAATAGTGCATTAAGAATTACCACTTATTTGCACTTATTGGCAACCAAGCCAATTGCTACAACATTTATCTTTGAAGAACAGGCAGACATGAACTTACTGTGTCTGACTAAAGGAACCCTGGGCATCTGCTTCATGTGACCAATGAAAACAAACAAGTCAGTGTATCACTATTTTATTTTAGTAATGTCTGGGGATAACACGGCAAGGTTGATGCACCAACATGCCTGTGAAAGTGGGACTCAGCCCACACTGTTTTCCCCAGCCACCAGGCTCCCAATTAAATACCCACCAGTCAGTAAGCTGACTGAGTGTCTGAGGAAAGGCCAGGAAACCTCATTACTGATAAGGTTAATTTAATCAGTCACTTTTCTGAATGCCTGTGAGTCAGTCACTCCCAAAATGTGGAACACAAATACAAAACACGAGTGGGAGCATTTCCCCTAGCGTGTGGAATTCCCCCACTGCTCTGTGTGTCCACCCACTCCCCATTTCCTGAGTCTTTCTACCTGCAAAGCAGCTGTAGCCACTGACAACCCATATTGTGTGAGACATGAAGATTAGGAGCCACAAAAGCATGACAACAAGATGTGCCTTCTTGGTGTATTTGGAAATTTTGTCAGGCTAATGATTTTCTGGGCTTTCAGAAAGTCCCCTTGTTCCGCCACTGGGATCTGTTTTCACAATTGAAGTTCTGCAAAAGGAAGAAAAGGAACAATTAAATTTATCCATGAAATAGGAGGTGATAGGTTCTAGCTGTAAAGACATCCAGCTATCTCAAAACAGAAGAAACGTATTGAGTGGTAGGAGAGTTTGGGATGCTGACAGCGCCAGCTGGGAACCTCTGGACATGGCTTCAGTGTGTCTGGAGAAAGGGTGACTCCTTGTTCTTGCCTCTTCATCTCCCTCAGTAGAACTTTTCTCAAACTATGGGTTTTGACCAATGTCTAAAATACATGCACTAGCTGTCAGACTTCCAGGAACCAAAGCATAACCATAACTTTTAAGGGTTTGAGAATCTAGACAAAAGAATTTAAGAAAGAAATATGAATATGACTGCCAGCATCATAGGGTGGCCTTATTTAGTATATATGCAACCTAAGACCTACTCTGATTTTCTTCTGTGCCAATACTAGAGTTTAGACTTCAACCTCTTGCTTGGCTCTTGCTCCAGCAAGGCTGGAGCTCTGCTACTTGAGCTATACCACCATTTCTGATTTTTTACTGGTTAATTTGAAGATAAGAGTCTCAGGTATTTTTCTTCCCAGGCTGGCTTAGAACCTGAATCCTTAGGTCTTAACCTATTGAGTAACTAGGATTACAGGCATGAACCACTGACACCCAGCTCCTACTGTGATTTTTAAATAACTAAATGATGATGTGCAATGAGGCCCAGCCCAGATGCAGATAATGATACTTAGCAGTATAGACCCAATGTATGAACATTTATTCATCATGGAAATTTAACAATATTGGTCATTAATCACCCTAAATATTGGTTTGCAAACATAAATGACAATGCAATGTCTTGAAATGATATCCTGACAGGAGGCCTTCCTTTTACCAAAATAAATTGCAAAGTTGAGTGATTGATTTTTAAAAAGCACTTAGAAGAAAATACAGGCAAGTAGTCATAACCTAAAGATGGGAATTATCTGTCATCTAAGAATGATACTAATAACCAAAATCACAACAGTTCCAGTGCCTAATCAAACAAAAATGTGAAATAGTAGCAGCAAGAAAAAAACCTCTAACACAGTATAAAATGGTTGAAAGGCCTACAACTAAAGAAAACAACAGGCAAGACATAAAACAAAGGGTGAACAAATCTAGTGTACACAAAGAATCTGTAGGAGAAGAGCCTGATATGGCTCACTTTTATGATCCTAATATTTGGGAGGTTGAGGCAGGAGATAGTGAGTTCAAAATCAGCCTGGACTACATAGTGAGACTGCTTCAAAAAGAAAAAGAAATCAGTGAAAGGAGGGAAAGGGAAAGGATGGGGTGGGTGCAACCTATCAACTTTGGGTAGGCATAACAATTGACACCCATTTTTCCAGGTTGATCAATTGACACTAAATCTCACAGTGCTAAAATTTGCCTTGAAATTCCAAATTTAACCTAATAATTGTGGATAATCACAAGACTTTAACATTGATTAAAGGGTGATTATAAGAGAGAAACAGTATTGGATAGGTCAGCCAATGGACATGTATCTAATAAAATATGTGGTGATTCCAAATTATATTGGAAAACTGTCTGTGGAATAGTATGTTTTAAGGCTGTCTATAAAACATCATGATCCTCTAGGTATAAGTATAATATATACATGAATTCATGTGTGTGTGTGTGTGTGTGTGTGTATGTGTATGAATGCTCCTTAATTTAATGGGATCCAAATAAACCCATATGGTAAACTGAAAATATCCTAGATCAAAAATGTCTTTGGTACACCAATATATCAACAGTGGTAACTTAGCCACCACCACACTTGTATGTGTTTGCTTTTTCCCCCTGGTGCTGAAGGGCTTGACATCAAGTGGAAGCTCACCCAGGAAAATGTCAAAATTCAATGGACGGTTTCTACAGAATGAACTCCTTTCATGCCACCCTAAAATTAAGAAAAGAAACAAAAATAAAAACAGTAAGCCAAATTTTGTGTGTGTGTGTGTATGTGTGTGTGTGTGTGCGTACATATAGAATAAAATATATACTCAAGACTGAAGATATGTAAGCTACATTATCAGGAGTATCTGTGATGTGATTACAGATGACATTTATTTTGTTCATTTGTTATTGTGGTTTCAGGGCTTCCTTTGGATGACAGAACTTTTCATAACAATGTTTTTTAACACTGTTTTTAATAGTTTTTTTAATAAGCTTAAAGGTAAAACAAACAGGCTTAAATTTTTTCCACCAAACTAAATGGCCTTCATTTACTACTTCCAAAGATCATGCTGCCTCAAGCCCCTGTGACCTGCATCTGACTCTGTAATCATTTCCTTCACATCATGAAAAAATTATCTGAAACCCCAAGTGAGCTCATTCAATTAACTCCCTACCTCCCCTCACTTGATATTCAATTAACATTGGATCACTTTAAGTTTTGCTATTTTAAAATCTGTTCTGGATAATCTGGGTTGTTGTTGCTTTTAAATAACCAATTCTTCTTTCTATTTCTTTTTTATTTATATTTTTTATTTGATTTTATTTGTACTTGTATTTGTATTGTATTTTTGTTGTAGAGGTGATATACAGAGGGGTTATAGTTCCATAAGTCAGGTAATGAGTACAAGTCTTTTTGAACCATGTCTCCTCTTCTCTCACTCTCTCCCAGTTTTTCCCTCCCATCCCTACCCACAAGATGTACAGTTCATTTTCCATATAGTGTCTAGTGAAAACCAGTTGTATTTGCTCACCTTTGTCTTATTTTTTTCTGTGCCCCCCATTCCCCTTCCAAATACAAACAAACAAGACAAAATGAAAGTAAAATAAAACCAGCAACAACAGCAATTAAAAAATGTCTTGTGTTTCTTTTTCTTGGAGTTCATTTCATAAAACATTATTTTATATGATCGTATGCACATAGCTAGTGGGCCACTCCGATGCATAGCCTCCTTTGGCTTCAGTGTGTGACTGTCCAGAGATCTATATAATTTACATGTCCCAGTGTGTATGTGTGTGTGTGTGTATATGTGTGTGTGTGTGTAAATATATGTATATATATTTTTTTAATCATTGTGTGTTTATTTGTAGATTTATAGGCACATTCTAACCACCACACATGAGGGAAACTCTAAAACTTACGTTTCTTTGGATCTGGCTTACTTCATTTGATATAATTTTCCAAGTCTTCCCATTTCCTTACAAATGGTACAATGTCGCGCTTTCTGATGGATGAGTAGAATTTCATTGTGCATATACTGTATAGCATATTGAGATTCCACCTCACTCCAACTAGAATGGCCATTATCAAGAAAACTAACAACAACAGATGCTGGCAGGAATGTGGCCAAAAGGGGACTTTACTACACTGTTGGTGGGAATGTAAATTTGTTCAATCACTCTGGAAAGCAGTATGGAGCTTCTTTTTTTTTTTTGTCAGTCATGGGGCTTGAACTCTGGGCTTGGGCGCTGTCCCTGCGCATTTCAGCTCAAGGCGAGTGCGCTACCACTTGAGCCACAGCACCACTTCCAGTTTTCTAGTGGTTTATTGGACATAAGAGTCTCACAGACTTTCCTGCCCAGGCTGGCTTTGAACCGTAATCCTCAGATCTCAGCCTCCTCAGTAGCTAGGATTACAGGCATGAGCCACTGGCACCCCACTAGTATGGAGGTTCTGTAAGAGAACTTCCTTATGACCCAACAATCCCACTCCTGTATGCAATAGAACACAAACAATGCCATACTAAAGCTACCAGCATAACCATGTTCTTTGAATTTCTAAGCATTCATACCTGTCTAAATACAAGGGGATGTTTATAAACAAATGACACTGTTGGTCCTCACTGAGATGCTTCACCCATCCTCCAGGATCCATTCTGTCAAGTCTAGTAGGTGTATACAAACAAACAGACATTATGGGGGCTTCCAATTTTGGTGTACCAAGGTACCATGGGAAGCAGGGCAGGGTGTGCTATGATGTGAAGACACTCAACACAGTCCAGTACAAATTTTGGGGCATGGCTGACATCTAAGAATCCTGGTTCAAAGCCAGCCCAGTCTAAAAAAAGTCCATGAAATGCTAATCTCCAATCAACCAGTAAAAAGCCAGAAGTGGAGGTGTGGTTCAAGTGGTAGTGCACCAACCTTGAGTAAAAAAGCTAAGTGAGAGGGTAAGACCATGAGTTCAAGCCCAGGAGTGGAAGAGAAAAATCTTATGAGTGACTCTGGCCCCAGTCTGCCTTAAGAGCCCTACGTGGCTACAGATATGCAGCTTAATTGTCCTGGGCTCCAGTTATAGAATTTCCAAAATTATGGGCCTCATTTCTAAGCTGGCATCTAAATCCACGGTGGTTTATACCTTTCAACCCCAATCCCATTATTCCAACAATAATCCCTTAATATAGGCCATAGCCCAGTTTTTTACCAAAAATATATTTATTTTCATAGGTGTGAATACTGAAAGTATTTCTGTATTTCACTACTTACTCCATTACATCTAAAGAATAGTGAAAAGCCATGTATCAGTGGCTCACACCTGTAATCCCAGCTTCTCAGGAAAATGATGCTTAGCCAAATGATCCCCAAGAGATGGACACAAGAGGGGGTTTTTTTGCTGCTGTTGTTTTTATTGTACTATGTGATTTTTTGTTTCTTTTGTATGTTCTTCCCCCTATGGTATAACCCCTGTTGTCACTGTATTTGATTCTGGTGCTCTGCATTTGTATTACATTGTTCTAATTTGGAGAGGGGAAGGGAAATAACAAAATGCTGAAACAAGGATACAGGTTGATCCATTGTAACAATGAGACATACACATACTATGTTGAAAACAAACTTTACAACTTGTGGGGTGGGGGGGAGGGCAGAGTTGGGGAGGTGAGGAGGGAAGGGATAGTAGGGGAAAAACAAAGGAAGGGATAACAATGCTAGATAAAAAAATGTACTCATTACCTTATTCATGTAACTGTAACCCCTCTGTACAGTATCTTTACAATAAAAAATATTTTTAAAAACAGAATCTCAGTTTGAAGCCAGAACCCTGGCAGAAAAATCCACAAGACTCCATTTCTAAAACTGGCTAGAGATGTGATTTAAGTGGAAGAATGCGAGCTAAGCAAGCAAGCCAAGCAAGCTCAAGGTGCTGAGTTCAAAACCTGGTACAAGACATAAAATAAAATAAAATACCCCGGGGCTGGGAAGATGGCTCAGTGGTAGAGTACTTGCCTTGCATGCATGAGGCCCTGGGTTCAATTCCTCAGCACCACATAAGCAAAACAGAAAAAAACCGGAAGTGGCACTGTGGCTCAAGTGGTAGAGCACTAGCCTTGAGCTGAAGAGCTGAGGGACAGCGCCCAGGCCCAGAGTTCAGGCCCCATGACCGGACCAAAAAAAAAAAAAAATACCCTATACACAAGTAGTCGTAGAAATTTTTTATTAGAAACCCCAAACAAGAGCCAGCTGTAATTTTTACAGTGGATGACTGATTGAACAAACCATAAAATACTACTCAGCCATAGAAAGAAACCAATTGCTGGCACACACCACTTGGATCACAAAGGGTTATGCTGAATAGGAAGAGTAAAATGATCCCAAAGGATGGGGATATAGTTCAGTGTTAGACCACTAGTTTAGCATGTCCAAGGCAGTGAGTTCAAATCCAGAATGACACACACAAAGAGATGTCAAAAGGTTGTATAATGTAAATCCATTTACACAGAATTATAATAAACAACACATGAGGAAGTAGTTGTGGCTATAAAAGAATAGTAGTGGGGTCCTTGCAGTCCAACTGTCCTTTACCCCACTGTGGGGATGCTCACACAGATCTACACAGGTGATCGAACTAAACATACATATACAAATGAGTCTGTAAAAATCCAGTAAAACCCAAATACAATTATTAGATTGTATCAGGATTGATTTCCTGGTTTAACATTGTGCTGTGATTATACAAGATATTGAGAAAAAAGAGGGAGGATGGGAGAAGCAGAAAGAGATGGAGAAAGAGAAAGGGAGGAAAGGAGGCAGAGAGACAAGGTGATAATAAACACAAGTGTGGACAGCTAAAGACCTTGAGAATCAACTTCAGTACTGATTTTTTTTTTCTGTAAAGTTACCTGATCCAATAGAAATGCAAATCTTCTCTCCTATCGTCCACACTTCCTGAAATTTCAAATTATGCCTAACTTTAGGTGGTCTATTTTGTGGTGGTTGGCATGGTGATGTTTAAAGAGGGGAGAATTGTAAAGAGCTATTCAAAGAATCCTATTTTCTCCAAGGAGCTCTAATAGTGTTTCCTTAGTGGGGCATAAGCCACAGTTCCCTGGCCTGCAGGCTTGACCAACCTCAGAGGTCACCAGCAGACTGAAATGCCAGGGCCTGCTTGGAGACCGAAAAGCCTGTGGATAATGTCGCATCCTCCTAACCCCAGAATAAGATCCATCTGTGGTATATTGGACATCATCACTCAAAGGAGCCAATAAGATTGAATCCCTATGGACTTCAGCCATGACTTGCTCATGATCACACGTTTTATTGGCTTTTCCTTCTTTCCTGATATCTCTGTCCCACTCTACATCCAAGTAAACTAACTGAACTCAATTGCTTGTCTCAGGGTCTGCTGTGTGTGTGTGTGTGTGTGTGTGTGTGTGTCTGCTGTGTGTGTGTGTGTGTGTGTGTGTGTCTGCTGTGTGTGTGTGTGTATGTGTGTGTGTGTGTGTGTGTGTGTGTGTGTGTGTGCGCGCCAGTCTTGGGGCTTGAACTCCCCAACCTTCTTTTGATCAAGGTTAGCACCTTACCAATTGAGCCACAGTGCCACTTCCAGGTCTGGCTGAGTCCTTTACTGGAGATAAGAGCCTCACAGACTTTCCTGTCCAGATTGGCTTTGAACCCCAATACTCAGATCTCAGCCTCCTGAGATTTTAGGCATGAGTCACTGGTACTTGGCAGAGTCTGCTTTTTAAAGGATCCAAATTAAAACTGTGAGTTCAATAGGGCACTGGTGGCTTCTGCCTGAAATCCTAGCTACCTGGGAGGGTGGTGATGCAAGGGCAGTCTGGGAAGAAATAAGTTCATTAAACCCCTTCTCAACAAAGAGCTGGCCTGATGATCCATGTCTATTATCCTAGCTGCAACAGAAAGCCTGTGGCCCAGTAAAGTGCTTAGATAGGAAGTGAAACCCGACCTTTAAATTACCAGTGCAGGGGCTGGGAAGGTGGCTCAGTGGTAGAGTGCTTGCCTTGCATGCCCGAGGCCCTGGGTTCGATTCCTCAGCACCACATAAGAAAAAAGAAAACAGCCAGAAGTGGTGCTTGTGGCTCAAGTGGTAGAGCGCTAGCCTTGAGCTGAAGAGCTGAGGGACAGCACCCAGGCCCAGAGTTCAGGCCCCACGACCGTACCCCAAAATATAAATAAATAAAATTACCAGTGCAGAAAAGGACAGAAGGCCTTGAGTTCAAACCCTAGTGAAACAGGGGAAGGATTGGGAGAAGGAGGCACGGTGGTGGGGGAGGGGGGAGAGGGGAGGGGTGTGGGGGAGGGGGAGGAGGAGACTTTCCCTAATCAATAACAAACACAAAGTCATTGCTACACACCTCATGGAGATTTAGCAAAATCCAATTTGCTTATTTAAGGCTGATGTTCGATAACCTCAGATATAGACAGGTTTAGACATGTCTGGAGCATCTCTGCCTGGTAACAAACACAGATATTGATGACATGAAGCTGTTTGTTTAGCAAATGGCTTTCCAGCCCTTTTCCACCAGGCTACATTCTTGGAAGCAACATTTCCAAGAATGCTCACTCCCTAGAAAAGTGATGCAATGCTTGCAGCACGTTTCAGGCAACCATGGACTAGATACTCAGCAGGGGTCTTGTGAGATTGGAATAGAATCAGAGTGATCTCACAGTGCATCGCATGACTCTCCTGTTTGTGAGATGGTCAACAAACCAACTCCACTTGTCCCTACTAGAAAAGTATTGCATATGAAATCATTTCTGATACATAATGTATGACAATGACAATAAGCAGTTGTTAATGGTTTAGGTATTTCTTATTCTGTACTTTTGTTGGTTATTTGAAAGTGTACTCCATCTCATTTTTTTTGAAGTCTACTATAAAACATTCCATTGTGTTAGACAGCAATGGCGGCAGCATCTTATATTTCATGCTTGTGGCATCTTTGGGTTGTATCCAAAGGCCACACCAAGTGGTTGACTTCAACCATCTGGGTTTATGTATATATAGACTAGTATGTCCAATCAGGAAAATCACCTAACAACAAATCCCAGAATATAGCCTCATCATTAAGTTTTTGTGCCCATTCAATGTGCAGAAGTGTTGGCTTATTTATAAGACACCAGGTAAGTGACTCAGAAAGTCAATCTAAAGCAAATTCTTTTCAGAACCACGAAGAAACAGAACAGGGATCCTGAAAACATTCTAAGTATAATCTACCCAGACTATTAACCAGCCAGAGACCTATAAATTAATACCTTGAGACATTCACTCTTCCCTTGATTTTCCAATATTGCCCTCCATTGTCACAATTTTCAATAGTTCTGCACTAAATGTCTCTGACTAAATAAATAGGTGAAGATCTAAAGATATTTTTATAAGCATGAGAGGTGGAGTAGCTAAAAGAAACATATCCTAAGTGTCTGAATAGTTAGATCCCAGCTTTGCCTGTACCTGAGAAGTGGGAGTGAGAGGCAATTTTTATCTAGTTCCTCAGGCTGCCTGTTTGTTTACTTATCAGCAAAATGAAGGCTCTGAATTAGATGAGTTTGACAAGACTGTGATATATATAGATATACAGCTATCCACACCTACCTCCACTTTCTGTTTTTTGCTGGTTAATTGTAGATAAAACTCTTAGGGACTCTTTTGCATGAGATATCTTTGAATTGGGATTCTCAGATCTTAGCCTCCTGACTAACTGGGATCTCTAATTGCTAGGTAACATTTTTGTTTAGGGGAAATGGTATATTGACCACTGCACTGATTACATCAACATCAACTTCGGCATCTTCTATGAAGCATGTGTGGTTCAAGAGATATCAAAGTGTCACCATGCGTGACAGGACTGTCTCACTCTTACCTTCATCTTGGCTTCATTTCCTCCAGGAGCCAGTGTCCCAGTTTCCATAGTCTATTAAATTCATGGTGGCAAACAGCAGGGGGCGCTATTATCAGGAATTTCCCATCCACCAAGATGAATGGCTCCAAGAGGAGCCATCAGCACACTCAAAGAAGAGGAGATACAATATGAGACAGCCAAAAGGCCACCCACATCACCCCTGTCTGCCTCCCAAGCCCTCTGGCACACAGGGCATAGATGTGACTTTGTATGTGTACTTTGGAGAAAGAAGTGAATGTGAACTCAGCCTCCTGGCTGAGGCAGAGAGAGGTGATATACTTTGCTAGGCAGAAATTGGGAAAAGGGGAAGTACCTGTACTTACAGGGGGAGAAATGTCTCTCCCTTTGGACATCTTTGGTTTGATAGCCAAAACTAAGCCAAAATCACAGAATCACTCTTCTAGGGGACCCAGAGTAAACTTTGTTCAATCTAATGTCATTATAATAGTAAATTGTCCAGGGAATGTTCCTGCCCATCTTTTTTCTTTTTTTTTAATCCATCATGTATGCAGATGCATCATCACCAACCAAACACACTCACAACTTTCCAATAAGATTGTATGATTCTTCCCAATAAAATCCCATTACTTCCTGTGCTCTGGGAGACACTTCTTTGGGAAGTATCCCTCATGTTCTCCTTACTTGCACCAGCAAGTACTAGCACTCCTTTCTTCACTCTCTTAGCTCCTGCTTGTATTTATTGATCTTGCATTGAGCAAGGGAAGAGGCCATTGTGTGTAGTGACAGGTAGATCCAGGTAGATTGGGAGTTCCTTGCCCAGTTCTAGCTCACTCTCTGTGTATTACCATAGCACATTCTCAGAGAAGTCAGCACAGCAGCTCTGATGGCTCACACTCGTGTTCCTAGGTACTCACGAGGCTGAGATGTGAGGACTACAACTCAAAGCCAGCTCAGGTAGGAAAGTCTGTGAGACTCCTATCTCTAATTAATCATCAAAGAGCCTGAAGTGAAGCTTGAGCAAAAAAGCTCAGGGACAGCACCCAGGCCTTGAGTTCAAACCCCAGGTCAGGAACAGCAACAACAAAAGAAATCAGCAGTGAAAATGTTTCATGCAGTATTCAGGACAAGGTGCTACTTCCTGATGTCCTATGGATGAATATCATTGGCTAGGTTGGGCCAAGCTGGCAGCAGATTTGGCCATACTCTGATTGATCGAAAGCTAATGATTCCAGGCTGTTACAGGCAGGTCCTCTTACCTACTTAGTGTTGAAAATATTTCTGCTTCTACCATGCCTTGCTCCATTTCTTCTCTTACTAGTTAGTTAAATTAGAGGACCAATAAGAACCACTGATATATATTCAACTCCAAAGCAATTAAACCCAGCATTCAGTTACAAGGGAACTGTAACTGTCAAATAACTTCGAAAAGGAGCAAGTTGAAAAAGTAACACTACCTGATTTCCACACATTTTTAGAGCCACAGATTTCAAGATAATATGTTATTGGCTATATATGTATATATATATATATATATATATATATATATATATATATGCAAAAAGATTAAGGGAACAGAATAGGCTATCCACAAATCAAACCCACACATGTATGGACAAGTGATTTTTCAGGGAAGTCACAAAGGAGGAAATTCTTTCAATATGTTGTGCTAGAACTATTAAGTCACTACAGCTTACACCTAGAATTCTAGCTACTCAGGAGACTGAGATCCAGAAAATTAAAATTTGAAGCCAGTCCAGGCAGAAAAGTTTGAAAGATTTCAATCCCCCAAATAACTAGCAAAAAGGAGAATAGGAGGTAGAGTGCCAGCCAAGCAAGCAAGCTGAGCAAGAACTCAAATCCCTAAGTTCAAAGTCCAATACTACAAAAAAAGAAACAATTGAGTATAACAAAACAAAGCCAATGGAATACAAACCTCAACTTAAAATAGGTCATAGATCTGTATGTAAAGTTTAAAACTATAAACCATCTAAGAGAAAATCTTTTGTGAGCATGATTTAAGGAAAAAATTCTTACATAAGATTTCTAAAACCAAGCCAGGTGCCAGTGATTCACGCCTGCAATCTTAGCTACTCAGGACTCTGAGATCTGAGGATCATGGTTCAAAGCCAGCCTGGGCAGGAAAGTCTGAGATACTTCAATTAACCACCAGAAAACTGGAAGTGGTACTGTGGCTCAAAGTGGTAGAGCACTAGCTTTGATCTGAAGAGCTCAGGAACAGCATCCAGATCCAGAGTTCAAGCCCCACAACTGACAAAAATAAAAAAAGATTTCTAAAACCAAAACAATAAAACATTCTTTGGAAAACACTGTTATGAGAATGAAAACATTGAGAGAAAATATTTGTGTATCACAGTATGTGAAATTCCTGACTATAGAAAGAAGTCTAAGAATCCAATGATTATTTTAAAAATAGAAACATTACACACTGAGTGAAAACTTGAACATATGGTTCATCAAAGAAGATAAACAAAAAGATGCTAACATCAATAGTTTAGGAATATGCAAATCAAAACCATAATTAAGCACCATTACATACCTAATATAGCTAAAAGTCAAAAAGATATAATCATTACAAGTATTGAGAGAATGGGAGAGAACCAAAATGCTCACACAATACTGTTGGAAACTTTAAAATGGTACAATCATTTTGGGAAAGTTAGAAAACTTCTTAAGTTAAACACAGAATTCGGCTATTTTAATCCTAGGTGTTTACTCAGGAGAAAGGCAAAAAGGTCTATGCACAGCCTTGATTATCAATATGCATAAAATTTTCTATTTGGAAAAGCTACAAACTGAAATTTTATTAGTTTGTAAATGGATAAACTAATTGTGGCTTATCCATACAAGGGAATATTACTTGACCATAAAAAAGGAATGGACTATTGGCATATGCTATAACATAAATGATTCTTTGAAAGTATCTTGCAGAATGAATGAAACCAAATGGAGGTGGGGGAGGAAATGGATATTACATGCTCAGAGAGGGCTAATGTCTCCCTAGTGACAGAGGCTAGATCTGTGATATTCAGAGTACTGTTGGAGAGGGAGTAGGTACCAAGGAGATGAAAAAGGAGAAATTACTAAAAGCAGAAACAAATTGGTGTGGTTTTATGTGTAGTATCTTGATATGCCAAAACTTACTAAATGAATTGTACTCTTCAAATGCAGCTTCTTCCAGTTCAACCTATTTCAATAGGAGTTTATTATAATCAAGGAGGGAACATTCTGAATATCACGAAGATCCCAAACATAGGACATAGTCTTGCAAAAGCCAAGAGCGGAACTTGTTTATGAGAATAAGTCCCTCCCCGAGGTTAGCACTATCCTGTGTTTTGTGCTGAACATTCCTTGGCTGTATTTTTAAAAACAGCTTTCCTAACATGTATCTTCATTCTGTTAGATTGTGACCATTGGGTTTGGGGGATTTGGTTTGGGTTTTTTGTGGGGAAGGGAGGTAGCTGTCTTTTGCTTTTTGGGTTCGTGTGTGTGTGTGTGTGTGTGTGTGTGTGTGTGTGTGTGTGTGTGTGTGTGTGTGTGTGTGTGTGCGCACGCGCGCGCGTGCGTGCTGGTCCTAGGGCTTGAACTCAGGTCCTGGGTGTTGTCCCTGAGCTTTTCTGCTCAAGACTAATACTCTACCTTCCACTTCTGCCTTTTTGTTAATTGGAGTTAAGAGCCTCCTGGACATTCTTGCTTAGGCTGGCCTCAAACCAGGATCCTCACATCTCAGCTTCTTTTTTATTTTTATTTTTTTTTGGGTCTGGTCGTGGGGCCTGAACTCTGGGCCTGGGCGCTGTCCCTCAGCTCTTCAGCTCAAGGCTAGCACTCTACCACTTGAGCCACAGCACCACTTCCGGCTTTTTTCTTTTTGCTTATGTGGTGCTGAGGAATCGAACCCAGGGCCTCATGCATGCAAGGCAAGTGCTCTACCACTGAGCCACCTTCCCAGCCCACATCTCAGCTTCTTGAGTAGCTAAAATTATAGGTGTGACCCACTAGCACCCCAGCTAAAATTGTGATATGTGTGTATGTCATATGTCTATCTATACACATATATATACACATATGTAGGTGTGTATGAATATGTATGGGTGTGTATGTAAATATACATCTATATGAATATATGTATATGTTTGTATGTGTGTGTGTGTGTGTGTGTGTCGTGTTCAGCATATTCTTGGATTTGCTCTTCTAGTCCTGTTGCTTTGTTAGGATTGTGGCTGTCTTCAGCCTCCACTAAATTCTCTAGTGGCAGGCAGCAGGGGGTGCTATCTCCAGGAATTGCTCATGGATGCCAATCTACGTAGAAGTAGCTGTACAATCCCCCAAAGAATTTTCATTCATTCTATTCTATTTACACTGCCTCCAATGTTTAACTGTTTCAAGCATTATAATTGTGAGTGCCTGTATAAGTCTATTTCTTGGGCATGTATTTACTGATAGAACTGCTCTATCTCAGCATATACGGGTGTCCATTTTTACTAAATAAATAATGCAAAATGATTTTCCAAGGTCAGGCATGCATTTTGAAACAACATTTTATTTGTTTTGTTGTTGTTTTGTTTCGCTTTTTGTATGTGTGTGCCAGTCCTAGGGCTTGAACTCAGCGTCTGAACCCAGACCTATTTTTGCTCGAGGCTAGTGCTCTACCACTTGAGCCACAGCTTCATTCTGGCTTTCTTGGTGGTAACTTGGAGATAAAAGCCTCATGGACTTTTCTTTCCCAGTCTGGCTTTGAACCATGATCCTCAGATCTCAGCCACCTGAGTAGCTAGGATTATAGGGGTGAGCAGCCAAGGCTCAGAACAACATTTCAAAGATAGACCACATGTATATGTAACAAGTGATGCTATACCATCATATAGCTTAGTGACAACAATTATGCAGTGAAGTAATGGCGACAGCAGATCCCTGCAGTTAAGTGACACATGACTATATTTGCCTCCATTTGCTGTCACCAGCAGAGCACACGAAATCAGGTTGCTATGCATACTCAACAATAATTCACATGTGAAGTGTTTAAATCTGACGGTTCTGGCCAGTGCAAAAGAGCATCCTAAGATTGTTTTTAATTTGCATTCCCAAAATCTCCTCTTCACATGTTATTTCTCCTGAACAGATGTTCCAATCATGAAAGGCAGGAATCAGGAATCATTCAGGTCTGTGTCTCCAACATACAGTACCAATTAGTGCTGGTGGGAAGAGCACATGATGTTTGTTCATAGGCCAACTGACCCACAGCACTCAGTAGGAGACAAAATAAGAAACCAGCATGCAAAAGAGAGAAGGGCTGTGGAATGTTGGGCCCTCACATTTCTTGTCAGTTAGTTCCCACACACCACCGGGGGAAAAAGCAAGGAAAGAGAAGCACCAAGACTGGAATCCTGTCTTGTTTCTCCACTTTATCTCCCTCCGAATTCACTTCTCTGTCTCACGCACTGAGATCTCACTTTAGAATGCAAGTGGGGTGAACAGTGGAGGAGGAAATGAGCCTAAAACACATCCATGGCCATCTGATTCAGTCATGTATACCAAGAACCAAGCACAGGAAGTGTGGATTTCTTTGCTAGCTGAAGCAATTTATTTGATTTCTGCCTTTAGTCACACACAGAGTCCAAAGATTGACCCTCTGCAGAGGGAATAGTGAATGAGGTGGATGACAAGTCCATGGAGAGTCTGAGACCCATAACATTGTCAGGATCAGCTATACCATTAGACGCCATCTTCCCTCACCTTCTTGTGGCTCCTTCCTCCTCCCCAGCCACCAGTGGTTTGTTCCTGGCAGCTGCCTCTTTACAAAAATCTGCACTGAAATTAAACCCATCAAACTGTCAGCTGCAGTGTCGGCCTGCTCTCATGTCAGCTCATGTCCTGACAACAGATGATAGAAATGCTGCTAGTCAGGCTTCATGACAGCATCTGTTTCCTTTTATAAATCACTTTTTAAAAAAGAAGGCCAAATAAAGATGCCTGCTGGGCAGCTGAAGTATGTACATTGTCATTTTTTTTTTCCAATGCTGCTCCTGGGGCTTGAACTAAAGGCCTAGCCACTGTACCTGAGCTTTTTCTGCTCAAAGCTAGCACTCTACCACTTCCAGGGTTTGGGTGGTTAATTGGAGATAAGAGTCTCAGGTTTTGCTGCCTGGACTTGCTTTGAACTGCAATCCTCAGATCTCAGCCTCCTGACTAAGATTACAAGCATGAGCTACCAACAGGCACCCAGTCTAGATCAACACTACTGCTCAGTAGTGCTGGATGATCCCTCCTCTAGATTTTGTAGGACCAGAAGCACCAGGAACCCAGCAGAGGAACTGGAAGAGAGTCACAAAAAGAAAGAGTATGGTGGGGAAAGAGAAAGAAGGACAAAGAGATCAGCAAATAGAAGGGTAAAGATCAACAAGCGTGAACCCCTTCTTGGGGTTCTCAAACAGCACCCAGTCTAGTCCTGAGTTAAAAGTCAGAGTAACTTTCTCAGGAGAGTAGAAGAGAAGAGATCAGCCAGAGGGTCTCTGTACCACAGCAGCTCCAATGTTTCTAAAATATTAGAGACTCTCTCCTATAAGCCCTTCCAAGTCTGTTGGTGTTTGCAGCCTGAAAAGAGTGGGCAGATTGGAAGCTGATGGTTTCCTACCCCAAACACAAACAGCCTCCTCTTCAACAGGCAGGTGATTCAAGATTGCTCAGCCACACAAAACCTGTGAGAAAAACAAAACAGCACTAGCAGCATTACTGCTTGCTTCTCCATCCCCGGCTACCGTAGCCTGTGCATAGGAGAATAAATAACCTGAGACTCCTTGAGCATCTGAACACAGGGGTGAAAGGAATCTCTCCCTTTCCCTTCCCCTCACAGATGAGGAAACCAAAGCACAGAGAAGCCTAGTAACTTCTCCCAAACTGCGCAGCTTGATAGTAATCAAGGAAGAAGACTCCTAACCTCTTTACTCCTGCCTTAGGGGGAAGAGGGCTGGATTTTACTAACCAGCAACAAGAAAAAAATGACAAATTGGGAATTTTTTCTCTGGAGAGACACAGAGGTTGGAGCATTGCAGAGAACCACCTCAAAGGCAATGATTTATGTGAACTTATTATAGAAAAGAGAGACGATCCGAGAGTGCTCACTGTAAAACTCCCCGAAAGAATTTATACAGGGCACTTTTTCTTACTGCAAACAAGAGTAGAGGGAACAGTGGAGGGAACTTTGTACAACAGGTAACGTCAAGTAGAGATAAGACATCAGTTTTCAATGATGCAGAAGGCTGCAGAATTTCCTAGGCAGCTTGCTAATGTGGGGGAGGGGAGCAGTCTTCCTTTCTCAGGAGAAGAGTGCCTTGGCCAGTCAAGGGTTTGTCAACAGCAAGAGACTCTATCAGCTCCAGGATCTTCCACAGACATAAGACTGAAGAACAGAAACACCATGTGAATAATGAAGTCAATAACAGTAGCTTTCACTAACTGAGCTAAATACCATGTTCCAAGAGCTTTATGTGGTTGATGTATTTAACCCTCACAGAAACACTAAACTTCTTCCTAGTCACAGATAACAGCCTGAGGCACTGAGAGGTGTGTGTGTGTGTGTGTGTGTGTGTGTGTGTGTGTGTGTGTGTGTGTGTGTGTGTGTGCACGCGCACACACACACACATTGCTACTAGGGCTTGAACTCAGGGCTCCCTTTGCTTTTTCTCTCAAGGTTGGCACTCTACCTCTTAAGCTATACCTCAACTTCTGACTTTTTGGCGATTAACTGGAGATAAGAATCTCACTGATTTTTTTTTACCTGAGCTGGCTTCAAGCTGTGATTCTCAGATCTCAGCCTCCTGAGTAGTTAGGATCACAGGCATGAGCCACTGGTTCCTGGTGAGACCATCTAACCATTTAAAGTCATGCAGCCACTTAGGATTTGAATTCGGGAGTGTAAATCATGCTAGTGACAACATACCTAATATAAACAACTCAGGAAGGGAGGATTCATTTTGGCTCATGGTTTCAGAGATATCAGACATTCGTGGAGGGAGAACAAACAGTGGAGCAGCTCATATCATGGTAGCCAGGAAGTAGAGAAAGGGAGACAGGACCTATTTCCTCCACCATGCCTACCTCCTAAAGTTTTCAGAACCTCCCTGTTAAAGCTTCCCTATTAGGCCTTAACACAAGGGAATAGAAGGGACCTTTTGTACTCAAAACGGTAACAGTGGTCTTCACCCAGCCATGAGTGATAGAACCTGGACAGCTTCTAGGTCCCTGCAGAGAAAGCCATGTTCTAAAGATGGCATAACCCAGAGTAGGAAGGAGTGTGGCTTTCTAGAAATTCACCTACCAGCTCAGAACAGTCTCCTCCCCATTCCTTCTCCATGGTAAACAAATGATATCCATCTTGTGTAAGGCACTATTACTTCAGATTTTCTGACCCATATAGTTGATCCTTTCTGAATCAACACAGACTGCATCTCCCACCTAATGAGAGATGTAGCAGGGCTCCCAGTCAGAGCCCATCTCTTGCGTGTATAAGAAGGCAATGATGATTCATTTAAAAGCACTCTGTTCAGAATACTATCTTCTCCTATTTCCTACAAATCAAATTAGTAAGAGAACAATTGGATTTTTCAGGTCCCTCAAAATGTTCTTTTTAAATGTTCTTGGTATTAAATAGTAACAGAATTTAAATGACATCAAACGAAACATATAGACATGCTGTGGTGACAAGTGACATGCACCCATGAAGGGGCGAACCTCACAGGAGCACAATGGCTGGGCAGAGATGGAAAAAGAGCATAAAACTTAGTTGGATGGACTCACTTCTGGTTGGAACTGCTGTCTCCCAAGCAACCACAGAGAGACAAAAAATTCAAACCGGTGGTGGCGTTAAACTGAGGTGGGGTACTACCTCAAGATTCTCATCTCCCCTGGACTCCTCACAGACCTGGAGCCCCTTGAATTCAGAAGTGGAAGCCATGTCTCATTCCTGGCTTCTTTCCTGGGACTGAGGACAGTACCCACACAGCACAGAAGGCTCCACATCAAGAGGCTACTGACCAAGAGATGACACCCAGCCCTATCATTGCCTTGTTTTTATTAACCACTTTTGAGCCATTAATATGTATCAGGCATTGGGCCAGATACTACTGCCTTTGCAATAGCTCTATGAAGTATTATGATTACTGTCCTCCTTTTACAAATGCAGTAAATACTCCCTAAAGAAGTTAAATCTCTTGCCCTGAGTCCCTCAGCTACAAGGATTTGAACTTAGCACTTCAAACTCTAGATTCCATGTACTTAGTGCTAATACAAGACCACTTGGAAGGTACTCTTTGAATGGTATCATAACTGCTAATATTACACTATTGTTGTTTTGTTACTAACTTGAAAGGACAGAGGCTGAAGCCTACCTCAGGACTATACCTGATATTATATACTTACTCCTAATCATGTGAAGGCTCTAGATGTGGTGTCTGGATTTCATCCTAGGTTTTGCTGACTTCAAATCTTTTTTTTCTTTTTTTTTGTGAGGTGGTAAAGGAAAGGCTTAAACTCTAGGCCTGGGCACTGTCCCTCAGCTCTTCAGCTCAAGGCTAGTGCTCCACCACTTGAGCCACAGCACCACTTCCAGTTTTCTGGTGGTTTTTAGGAGATGAGTCCCATAGGCTTCTCTGCCCCCAGCTCACTTGAACTGCAATCCTCAGAGTTTAGCCTCCTAAGTAGCTAGAATTAAAAGCATGAGCCACTGGCGCCCATCTCTTTATGACATTCTTGATGGTTCTTTATATCTAAAGGTATGTTATTTTCTGCAAATGTCTGGCTCTGAATTCTTTTATCTAAGTAACTAAGATCAGAGATTAATATCTTTTATTTATCAATAAATGTGACATATAGGTAATATATTTTAAAAATATATATCATAATTAGTGGAAGCGTTAATCAATTCAAAAATATCCCAAAACAGAAACAATGGATGGATCTTATTTTTGATCCAGTCTGCTATTCTTCTTCTTTTGATTGGAGAATTGAGTCCATTAATACTTAGGATTATTACTGCCATTTTCTTGATTTCCTGTATTTTTTTCCTCTTCCTAAATTGATCTTCTAGTGATTTTCGACTGGTGTGTTTCTTTGATTTTGTTTGCTTTTTCCAGAATGTATTTCTCCATTAGAATTCTTTGTAATGCTGGTTTATGATCATGAATTCCTTTAATGTTTGTTTGTCATGGAAGGTTTGGGTTTCAGTATCTAATGTAAACGATAGTTTCCCTGGGTAGATCAGTTTGGGCTGGCAGTTGTTGTTCTTCAGTGCTTCAATTATACTATACCCTTGCATTGAGGGTTTATGTGGAAGGGTCTGCAGTGATTCTGATTTTCCTTCCATTGTAATATAGCTCCTTCTTTAATTTTGTAGTATTTAAAATCAGTATCTGACTTCAAGTCTTATGCTCTTTTTATTTCTTAGGGCTCCCCACCTGCCAACTATGATAGAATGGCTCCTCACCACAACAGCTTACATCAATCCTTTCTGGAGATTCCATACTAGAATCCTACAAAAGGCAAATTCTGTTCCTGAGGAAAACTTTTTAAACAGACTTATTGGCATTCAAACCCACAAAATATGTTCATATTAGTTAGATAGATAGATAGATAGATAGATAGATAGATAGATAGATAGATAGAGATAGTTCATAGAGATGGGTTGTTAGATAATAGATAAAAGACAAATGATAGATAATATAGTTAATAGAAATTGGTTGATAAATAATAGATCACAGAGAGATAACACAGAAAGAGGGAGAGAGAGAGAGATATACAGACAGACAGACAGACAGATAGATAGATAGATAGATAGATAGATAGATAGATAGATAGATAGATAGATAGATAGATAGATAGATAGATAGATAGATAGATAGATAGATAGATAGATTTGAGGCAACAAAAGGAGGGGAGCAATATGCTGCTAAATAATAAGACATTAATAACATTTCTTTAGTGTTGATCTGGCACTATAGTTGTCATAAAGCTAAGAAGTGATGAGATCCACAAGACACAACTAAGCTTTACCCCAGCACTGCATTGTTTTCATCTTTCTACTGGAGATGCCACAGGTACACACAGCAGGACTTTTGGGTTCAGCAGGAAACTAGTAGCACAGCTCTCCTCATCTCCCCACCCACAGAGGGCAGACCCAACTGCCATCATAGTAATCCAAAGTGTGAGGGGACCACCTGAACGCACTGCAGCTCAGAGTTCCCTGTTTCCACTAACCTGTCTTAGCCACTCTCCCTGCAGGCCCAGGGTCTGCATGCCAACATGCGGCTCCCCAGCTCAGCAGAGTCTCCAAAGCTAGGGACTTCACAAACACAGCATCCCTTGTTTGTCTGATATCTGCAGTCTCTGCAGAACAGTAATGTGAGAGGACTGCTCTGAGGTCACCCAGGCACCATGTTAACCCTTTGGCTCTTGGGAACAGCTCTAAGAAACAAGAGCATTCATGAAGTTATGTTGGATAGTGTATGTTCTACATTCATAAAAACTCTATAGCAATATATATATATATATACATATATACTTGTTTAAACACACAACCAACAACTTCTTACACAACACTTAAACAACAATCAACACTCATTTAAACACACAAGGACTTGTTTTACAAATAGAAGAAGAACAGGAATGCAGTCTGGAGAAATATCAGCTTCTAAATCCAAAATGGTTAATGATCACTGGATGGGCTTTTAAATATAGACATAGTTCCAGTAGTAAAAACAACTTGAAAGCACCAAAATCTTGTTGGTATGCTGTTTTTATAAGAGGAGTTCCATACTGAGCTGGTGCAGCCACCTAAGGGTGAATTCTAAGGCTTTAGACTTCCACCCATGCTTGTTGCCTGAGGTTGCCACAGAGATGCAACCTCAACCTCACGGCCCTATAACCACCTGACAGACCGGAGGGGGTGGGGAGAAGGAAGAGAAAAAGTACACAGTGGGTAGGGGGGAGGCAGAACCTGTCACAGAAATGCAAAAGCTTCCTCCAAAATTTCCATCAGTCTTGAGAGATCACATGTCATCCACCTTAGCTGCCTCACAGGGCCACCACTACCATCAGCAAAATAGACGAAGTGAGTGTTCTTAGATAGGAGCAGAGTTGCCCCAAATAGAATGGAATTCTGTTTGTAAGAAAGAAGGGAAGATTAGATACAGGTCATTAGGTAGGTAACCTGCATCTTCCATCCTATCTAACAGTCTTGAGAATGGCTTCCCAAACCCATCAAGCCCCAGACTACTATAAGTAGCCTGCTTTGTGCTCACTGTTTTCTCCCAAAGAGAAGATCCCTGCCCCTGGCCTCTGCCCTCACAATGGAAGAGAAACAAACACAATTGTCTGTCCTCAGTACCTACTCACTCCCTCCTCTGCTAGTTACCAGCCCTTTAGGGAAACCATCAAAGCCTTTCTATTCCAATCTCATTTTTAGAACTTTGGTGGAGGCTTCATTTTTACAACTGGGATCTGGAAAGAATACTTCGGAGCACAGTTTTTCTCCAACAGACTAGGAGCCACCATTCCCAAGGAGGCTTAATTTACAAACCAGTGGCTGGCCCCTGAATTGTGCTTTAAAACATAGTAACCACTATGACCTAGATATTTCTTCAAACAAGCTGAAGTTACTTTAAGAGACCTATGGAGATACTTCAATGCATTCTCTGTTAATCTAGTATGCTTAAAATCCCTTAGTGGGAAGTGAGCTACCTGATATGGAAAACAGCCAAGTAGTAGGGAGAGGAGAGAGCTGTCATCTCTAAAGGACAACAGTTCAGTTATTCAGAGAAAGGTTGAACTGTTCTTCTGACTCCAAGAATTAGTAATTTGGGTCTTTGTGGTCTGCTTTGGTTTCCCAAAACAACATCAAAGTTCTTTGTGGGGCTCCCAACAGAGGAAATATGAGTCATGGAGTCTGAAGCTTGTATTTAGGGAAGATTTATGGAAAACTCATTTTGGAATCAGCTGGGATGAAATTCTAGATGGTTCTTTTGCACACTGATTTAGAAGTTTGAAAATTCAGTCTCCTAAAAGGTGTTTCAGAGCAATCTCATGGGGATGATAGGTAGTATCTAGGGGCTGCCAGCTCAGATTTCAGAAGTTATGGGTTGGTCGGGAAAATAGAGTATCAATTGTTAATTCTAAAACTGACAAAAATCAAACTAAGGTCCTCTCTTTCTGGTGTGTGGGGGATCTGGGAGTAGGAAAAGGAAATATTGTTGAGGATAACTCTAATGAAAAAAAAATTTTAAATTAACCCAACAGTTTCAGTACCTAAAAGTTTAATTTAAAAAAATGAACACAAAAGTTCCTAATGTACTTGCTATACATCAAATTAAAATTCTACACTGGTGGGGTCTTAAAATCAAAATGACTATTTGGGAAAATATTAATAAGCAAAGTTCTCTTATTTAGCTACCAGGGTAACATTTTTTTAAATAACAACCTATACACAGTAGTTTGATTATAAAAATGGTCTAGTTTACCTTACCCTGTATTCACATCCTATCTTGTATTTTTCTTTTGCAACATCTAGCAAGAGATGGGATCTATTTCCATATCCTTGAATCTGGGCTGGGTGTCTAGCCAAGAGAATGTGGCAGAAGTGAAGGGTGTCAAATCCAACACCTTAAGAGACCTTGCTGATTTCTACTCTCAAGAAAGCCACCCCTGTCATGAGCAAGGCTGTGCAAGCCTACACTAGGACTAGCAAGCCAATGGGCAAAAATGTGTTTGCCTCAGCCAAGACAATTCAACATTCAGCTAGCCAACTTCTGCAGAACCAAGATCTGCAGAGCTGCCCCCTTGCCACACAGTGTGCATCAAGGAGTTCAGAAGTGAAGGAAAGAGGCATTGCCTATTGTTGTAAGCAAACTCTTTCCATCAAGGGCCAGAGAATAAGTATTGCAGGTTTTACAGCCACATAGGATCTTCGTTGCATATTCCTTTGTTTTCAAAACATTGTAAAGATATAAAACTATTCTTATGCATCCTACAAAAACCTGCTGTGGACCATAGTTTTCCAACCTCTGTTTTCACCAACTGAGCTTTGGAATGGCCTGGTTACACAGCAAAAATGGATATAGCACGTGGTATTTGCTTATTCTTAAGTGTATGTGTGTGTGCACACGTGCATGCATTTGTGTGTGTGTGTGAGAGATAGAGAGAAAGAGAGAGAGAGAGCGAGAGATGGTACTGGGGCTTGAACTCATGGTCTGGGCACTGTCCTTTAGCAGCTTTTTTCTCTCTTTCTTTCTCTCTCTCTCTTTCTCTCTCTCTCTCTCTCTCTCTCTCTCTCTCTCTCTCTCTCTCTCTCTCTCTCTCTCTCTCTCTCTCTCTCTCTCTCTCTCTCTCTCTCTCTCTCTCTCTCTCTGTCTCTCTCTCCCTCTCTCGCTCTAAATGCTAGTTCTCTCACACTTGAGCCACAGCTCCACTTAGAGATTTTTAGTGGTTAATTGGAGATAGGAGTCTCACAATCTCTCCTGAATGGGCTGGTTCAAAGCACAATCCTCAGATCCCAGCTCCTGAGTAGCTAGGATCTCAGACATGAGCCACCAGCACCCAGTTTGCTTATTCTACATTTTTGTTACTTTGAAGATTTAGATTAAAGCAGGAAACGAAACTCCACCAAGCACAGGAAGTTGACTGCTATCAGAAACATAAAGACTACAGATCATTTCCAACTTATTTTCTTGTGTATGTTGCTGTTGCATTGGTTCTGCCCTTTCCCTTTGTCTCAGCATTCTGTTGTTCACCTTCAAGGGGGAAAACCAATGCAAAATGGTATACATAAGATAATATGTTGGAAATGATCTGTACAACTTCAGAGGGGGTTGGAGGATGGAAAGTAGGAGAAAAATGAGGGAAGGGGAAACAAGTTTGACAAGAAATGTACTTATTACCTTACTTATGCAACTGTAAACCCCTCTGTACATCACCTTGACAATAAAATAAAATAAAATAAAAGTTTAAAAAGGAAAACATAAGGACTATTGATCAACTTGGTATCTCCAAGTTGATGTTCTCTGTTTCTTTAATAAAATTAAACCCTGAAAGTATTTGAAATGAAGAAAAAAATTCCTAAACTTTGATTCATGGTCAAGATTATGAGATTCCAAAGAAGGATGCTGGTGTATAATCTGACTCTAAAAAGGAAAAGTCCAATGGGATCAGTCTTTCTTCTGTGAAAAAATCAGAGGCAAACTGGAGCTATCAAAAAGACCAGCAGGGATGTCAAAACTATGAGTCAGCTCCTTCCTCTGTGACCATGAATTCATCACCCCACCCCACCCCCTACACCTCTAGCCATCATTTTCTAGTGATAGAAAGAAGGAGGAAATAAAAGAGCATGAGCAGTGATCTGAGTCATTCATACCAAGAATGAATAGACTATTTAAATTATTAGATTGGACTAAGTTTCTCCACTGGACTAAATTTGGTTTCCCTTGCTATTTGGTGGTTGGAAACTTAAAAAGAAAGATAGACAGGATATCAGAAATGGTATTTGTTGGGAGTTGAAAGGTGATCCTGCCAGAGATATGAGAAATCATTTGCAAATAAGAACTGTACCAATGTAACTGAATGAAGATGAGCTTGTTGTGGGTCCTCATAAACATGATCTCAAGGTGCCAATGGCTCATGCCTGTACTCCTAGCCTCTCAAAAGCCTGAGATCTGAGGATTGTAGTTTGAAGTCAACCCAGGCAGGAGCACTAACCTTGAACAAAAGGAGCTCAGGAACAGTGCCCAGGCCCTAAATTCAATCCCCAAGATTGGTACCAAAGAAGGTAGGTATTGGCGGGGAGGGGGGGTAAGGGGGAGAGACTGATACACAGAGAAGAAACCACATGTAAGTGTAGGAGATGAGAGTTGATGCTGCTGTAACTGAAGAAATGACAGCACACACACACACACACACACACACACACACACACACACACATACACACACACACACACACACACACACACACACACACACACACACACATGAAAGAGAGTCTCTCCTAGAGCCTCCAGAGAACACAGTCTTGCAAATACCCTGACTTCTGATTTTTGGCCACCATAACTGCACAACAATTAGTTTCTGTTATTTCATTACACCAAACTTTTGGTTCTTGGTTACTTCAATAGCAGGTCCATTGCATAAGAAATAAACACTAAACTAATTATATCTCCTAATTTTTATCAATGATCAGTTCAACACTGATGCTCGTAAGTCTCCCTTTGGAAATTCAAAGTCTTCAAGAGTTTCTTGAATACTTGCAAAGAGAGGAAATGTATCCAAGAAATGGGTAAAAGACCTCAGAGACAGTGTTCAGGTTATTCTGAAGACTTCTGGCTTGGTTTTTGGCTTGGTCTCTGAGGAGAAAGGCTGATCAACAGTGTTTCACAAGAACAGTCTTATATGTTCAGGGCTTTAATTTTGGGGGAGTGGGTTGCATTGACATCACCTGGAGAATGGGCCTATACACTTTCTGAACCCCAATTGTTAGAGATTCTTACTCACTTCATCTAGAAGACAAAATTCAAAAGCCTCTACGTGATAAGAGTGTAGCTTAGTGGTGCACTGCTTGCCCAAGCCCTGGATCCCATCTGCAGTAAGTAGAAGAGTAGGGAAACCTGTATCTTAGCCAGCATCCTTTAGTGCTTCCAACAAAGAAGATTTTTTTTAATAAAAGCAAAGTCCTATCCTCCTAGAAGAAGCAATGGAGAGATCCCAGATTCAAAATGGGAGAGCTCCATACCTATGAGGCCTCACTTGGGGACGGGGAGCAGAAGGAGGAAGAGAAGAGGAAGAGGAGGATTGACGTAACCCTTCGTGGGCTTCCTCTGTCCCCAAATAAAAGACCCTAGGACAAGACGTTGTGTGAATGGTGCCCCCTGGTGGCTATTTAGTTTTCCAGTTACCTAGCAAGGGGCTCAGAGCCAATAGCTCAACACTCCTCACAAAAACAGAGCGCTAAGCCACTAAGGAGGGGCAAATAAAGCAACTTACTGTGATCTTGATGCACTTGGCAGTAACTGTGAAATCAGAACACAGAGGCGAAACATCCACAAGAAATGGCAACTGTGTTTTATGGGACTTACATTTCAAAGCAAAGAAGTGTAAGGCCCGCTCCTGGATGGCAAACAGATGCCACCCTCCTCCAAGCAAAGTCTCCGCCCAAGTACCTGCGTTACCTAGGCAAATGGCACACCTGGAAGAGGTCACATCTGCATCTGCTGAGGTCACATTTTGATCTGATGTGGCCACCTTTCTCCCACCTAGTCCCAACTCCCTTTACCTGGCCACACCTTTCCCTGCCCCTACCCTAGATAAAGCCTAGCCCAGGGCCAGACGCTCTCTTTCCCAGCGAGGAGTGCCAACATGGCCTGGTGCCAGCCAGAAGATGACCAAACCTACCCCTTACCTGAATACTACATGTGTGGTGCTGTTCTTACTCGGCCTCCTCTTTAAAAACCTAACGAAGAAAATCACTACAGGGCTCTGAAAAGCTGATGCCGGGGTCTTTTTCCCCCTGCAAATCCATTTCAGGACAGAGGAAGATGGAAGGGTAGTCACAGGGCTGCGTGAAGAAGTCAGGAAAATTCAAGCCATTTTAAAAAGCTTTTTGGAAAGAAAAATCCCTCAGCAGTTTTAAGTAGGAAAAAATAGAGCAACGTAAATTTTTATTTTAAAACGCATTTTAGTTTTTTTTAAAGCAGCCAGTATCTATTACAAATAAATTGTTTTCTCCTTCCTTCCCCATTCCACCAATTAAGTTACAAAATGGAAAATAATAAACCTCTGAGTTCAGTTTTTTTTAATTATTTTATTTGTGAACATACTGTACAGAGGGGTTACAATTACATGGGCAGGATAATGCGTACATTTCTTACCAAGCATTACAGCCTCCTCCTTTATTTATCCTTCACATCCCTTCCCAGCCTCCCCCCTGCCCCCCCCAGTCCCAATCCTTCCCCCCCCCACCAACATTGTAAAGCTCGTTTTCGACATGACAACTTGTACTTCTCATTGTTGCAACAGGTCCACCTGTATCCTTAAACGACTTGTTTTTCCCCATCTCCTCCACAAGTTATACTGACATCAAATATAGTGAAAGCAGGGGTTATACTGTGGGGGAGGGACATACAAAGCAACAAAGAAATAATCTTATAAATGCGTTAGAAACACACACATGAAAGAAAAAAACATTAAAATACATATATAAGGGTTCATTTTCCTAACATCACATTATCTCACCTTTTCCGCTTGACTCATACATATACTAGATATTGTAAATAAGAGAAACCATGGGGCCTATGTTTCTTTGGGCCTGGCTTACTTCACTTAATATCATTTTTTCCAAGTCTTTCCATTTCCTAACAAATGGGGCAATGTCATTCTTTCTGATGGAGGCATAGAATTCCATTGTGTATATATACCACATTTTTTTTATCCATTCATCTACTGAGGGGCATCTGGGTTGGTTCCATATCTTAGCTATGGTAAATAATGCTGCAATAAACATAGTTGTGCTGGTAGCTTTAGTGTGGTCTTGTTTGTAAACATTTGGGTAAATGCCCAAAAGTGGGATTGCTGGGTCATAGGGGAGTTCTATGTGGAATCTTTTGAGGAACCTCCATACTGCTTTCCAAAGTGGTTGAACAAGTTTACATTCCCACCAACAATGAAGTAAGGTTCCCTTCTGTCCACATCCCCTCCAGCATCTGTTGTTGTTAGAGTTCTTGATTTTTACCATTCTAACTGGAGTGAGGTGGTATCTCAATGTTGTTTTGATTTGCATTTCTTTTATGGCTAGGGAGGTTGAGCATTTCTTCATGTGTCTATTGGCCATCCTTCTTTCTTCTTCAGAGAAGTTTCTCTTTAATCTGAATTCAGTTTATACAATCAATTCCTATTGTTTATAAATGTCTGTGTATTTGTGATTAAAAAAATTAATGATTGTGGCAGCCCCTTCACCTGTATTATCACAAATTATGTGAACATCCTGCATGGTAGACTATTACTATTATCAGTCACATTTCAGAGGAAAAACTAACTAATTTCAGTCATCTGGGAATAAAGCTCACACTTCTCAAAGTCAGACTCAAGAATAAACTTCTCTAACACGCAGTTCTTTGAAGAATTTGGAACATACTTTAAACTTTTATTTTCCACAATAAAGATAGTGCTGGAATTTAGACTTATCATTATATGGGAGTGAATTATCTCATTGGGTTAATGGAAATAGTCTACTGGATGAGGTGATGTTTGTAGAATTCAGTAAAGTTACTAAAGATTACCCAATTGCACACTTAAAATGGGTAATATTTGTGACATACATATCATACCACAATATAGCAAATAAAACTACAATGTGATAAAAAAAAAAGGAATCATGTGTGTGTGTGTGTGTGTGTGTGTGTGAGCGCACGCGCATGCGCGCGCGCATGCACATACACGCTGACACACTCTTGCTTAGCTTTTTTCACTTAATCCTGTGCTCGACTATTTGAGCCATAATCTCCACTTCTGTCATTTGGATGGTTAATTGGAGATAAACATTTCTTGGATTTGTTATGTCGAGGGTGGCTCTGAACAAAAACACTCTGGTCTCAACCTCCTGAATAGCTAGGATGACAGGAGCAAGCAAAAAACAAATGAATAATCTATAATCTATTGACGCAAAAAGGAATAATGTGATTTATAATGATAAGTAAGAGTCTAAAGTTGACTTTGATATAGAAGTAAATAACAGAGCAGGACCAGGATTTTATCACAAAGATGAAGTTGGAGCTCCTTCTGTGTCTGAATCTCTCCCCAACAAGAGTTACTTTCCCATCAGTATTTATAAAAGCTCTATATTTTTCACTTCCAGCAAAGAACTATTTGAAGACCTTTTATCTATGTCTATGTGTAAATGGTTCATAATTAAACAGTATTTAAATGAATTATATAATTTTGAAACTAAAATTCTGTCCTTTCAAAACCCAAATTAAATACCTGAATGATCAAGTCATTTCAAAATCAGCAAACAAAATCTAAACCCATGCCAGGCGTTAGTGATGCATACCTGTAATCCTAGCTAATCAGAAGGCTGAGATCTGAGGATTGCAGCATGAAGCCAACCTGAATAGGAAAGTCTATGAGACTCTCATCTCCAATTAATCACTAAAAAGCTGAAGTGGACCAGTGGCTCAAGCGCTAAATTGCTAGCCTTGAGTAAAAAAGTTAACTGACAGAACCTTGGCCCTGAGTTTAAGACTCAGTATGGATATGCGCACACACACACACACACACACACACACACACACACACACACACACACACACACACATTGAAGTACATTATCACTATAACCCCTATTGCTATTGTCTGCCATTTTCACATCCCTACCTCTGCTTGCCACTCATCTGCTTCTGCCCTATCTGCTATTGGGGTGCTATGGTAAAGGGGGCAAATGTACTACACCAATAAGAAGATTCCAACACCACTCCCTTCCAAGCCTCATGCCAAGGAAGGAAATTCAGAATGCAATCCAGGAAGTTATCAGAGCAAGAGCTGGTCCCCGGAAGTACATAACAAATTGCTTTCCTGTAATAAATGAAAATAGAGCCAAGGGATCATTTTTAATCTTGATGGACTACCATGTAAGCACTTTGCTATATGTTACCCCGAGCAAATTACACTGGAGTCAGCTTATAGCTCGACCTGCAGCGACCTGTCCCACTCCAGTGAAGCCTTAAATTACTCTGGCTGCCAGAGGCCAGAAAATCAACCCAACTGTGCTCTAGCTATCCTGAGCACAGAGTAGGTGCCAGAACAGACAGGATTTGCAGAATATGACAAAGCTCCTTGTTAGTCAGATGTTGTTTAAGAAACCACATAAGCCAGCTTCAAAGGTGCAATCAACAGACAAGTGTGTCAATTTTTTAAAAAATCAGTGGATGAGCATCTGGAAGCCATATTCCTTGATGATCTGGTTGAATTTCTGTGTTTTTCTTTTTTCTTTTTTTTTTTTTCCTCCTCTGATTTCAATCTCCTGGGCAACCTTCATACAGCGCTGTTGCTCTGCAATAGATTATTCTCCAGCAGCACTTTAAAAATCATTTTTTCTCCCTCAGTCAAAAGAAGCAACAAAATCTGTTAGTTTCATTTTTATTTCCCAGGATTCTAAAGAGTTTAAAAATACAGGATGAGAGCCCTACCTCCCGGCCCACTGCCAGTTTTAGGATTTCTTGGAAGCATTGACTTCCCCCTTGCAAGCGCTAGCCAGATCCTATGCAAATTGGCATTCCAGGGTAGCCAGGTCTCATTCTATCCAATTGTTCCTCCTGTTTTGTTAGGGTTTGCAATGTGTTTTCATAAACATCTTGCATGCTGTTGTTTTGTTTTGTGTCATACCGGGCCTTGAACTCAGAGCCTAGGTTCTGTCCCTTAGATTTTCCTGCACAAAGCTGGCATTCTATCACTTGAGTCATTGCTCCAGTTCTGGTTGCTGGTTAATTGGAGATAAGAAGCTGACTTCAAACTGTGATCCTCAGATCTCAGCCTTCTGAGTAACTAGAATTACAGGTGTGAGCCACCTGCACCTCAGCTTGCTTTCATTATGATTACTCTTTTAAGAAGAAAAGTACAGGGCTCAGTGGTAGAGCGCTTGCCTTGCATGCATGAGGCCCTGGGTTCGATTCCTCAGCACTACATAAGCAAAAAAAAGAGAAAAAAGCCAGAAGTGGTGCTGTGGCTCAAGTGGTAGAGCGCTGGCCTTGAGCTGAAGAGCTGTGGACAGCGCCCAGGCCCAGTGTTCACACCCTACGACCAGACCAAAAAAAAAAAAGAAGAAGAAGAAAAGTACATGAGATATTTGGAATCACCTACCAGATCTTAAGACAAAATAAGTAATTTCATACACACACACACACACACACACACACACACACACACATACACACACACACACACACACACACACATCCTTTCCTTTTCTGAGGTTACAATACCTGTGGTCAACCAGGTGGAGAAAGAAAGCAGTTGTTGTTGTAGTATGTTGCAGTATGTTGTTGCAATTGTACTATTTTATTATCAGTTGCTGCTGTTAATCTCTTATTGTGTCAGATTGATACATTAGACATGATTTATAGGAAAAAGAAGTGTGTGTGTGTGTGTGTGTGTGTGTGTGTGTGTGTGTGTGTGTGTGTGTGTGGTTTCTGGTTCAAACTCTCAAAGGGGCTCTTAGAATGAATGTATCCCCCATAGGTAAGGAAAGACTGCTGTAAGGTATTCATATATTATGTTTCACCAAAACCCCACCCATCAGGATAAGACACATAAATACATGCTCCTATGTCCCTACCCTAAGCAATCCATATGAGCTGAGGCCTAGCAATCATGCTGCTAAGTGGAGAGTCTCTGAAGCAGCAGGTACAATGATCCCAGCACTACATGAGTCACCCACAGAAGAACACCTTGACACAGTCGCTGTCCTTGCAGAAGATAAGGGCATAGTTAAGGAAATGAAAGCAATAGATGGGAAACTATTCAAGACAAAACTAACTATGGTCAGGGGTAGAAGGTTGAATCCTAGAAAAATCAGAGTCTAGAAAAAAGAAAGTGGGTCAGAGGAAGTAAGATTTAAGCTAGGCCTTATATCTGTAGGATCAAAGAGTTGAAGGAAGGTTAAAGCAGTTAGTGGTAAACTAAAAGAGAGAGAGAGAGAGAGAGAGAGAGAGGAAGGGAGGGAGGGAGAGGGAGGGAGGGAGAGGGAAAGGGGGAGGGAGAGAGAGAGAGAGCGCGCGCGCGCACTAGGGTCTGGGAGAAAGAAAACAAGTTTGCTTCAACCATGTAAACAGGACTTGAGGAGGGCACCACTTCAGAGTGTTGGTGACTCACACCTGTAATCCTAGCTGCACAGGAGACTGAGATCTGAAATTCATGGTTCAAAACCAACCCAGACAGGAAAGATCATGAGATCTTTACATCCAACTAACCAGAAAAAAGCTAGAAGTGCCGGGCGCTGGTGGCTCACGCCTGTAATCCTAGCTACTCAGGAGGCTGAGATCTGAGGATCGCGGTTCAAAGCCAGCCCGTGCAGGAGAGACCGTGAGACTCCTATCTCCAATAAACCACCAGAAAACCGGAAGTGGCGCTGTAGCTCAAGTGGTAGAGCACTCGCCTTGAGCTGAAGAGCTGAGGGACAGCGCCCAGGCCCAGAGTTCAAGCCCCACGACCGACAAAAAAAAAACAAAACAAAAAAAAAAAAAAAAAAAAAAAAAAAAAAGCTAGAAGTGGCACTGTGGCTCAGGTGATAGAGTGCTAGCCTTGAGTGAAAAGCTAAGAGACCGTACCAGGTCTTGAGATCAAGCCAGTACAGAAAGAAGAGAAAGAGAGAAAAGAAAGGAAGGATGGGAGGAAGGAAGGAAGGAAGGAAGGAAGGAAGGAGGAAAGAAGGAGAAAAAGGAAGAAAGAATGACAGAGAAAGAAGAGAAAGAAAGAAAGAAAGAAAGAAAGAAAGAAAGAAAGAAAGAAAGAAAGAAAGAAAGAAAGAAAGGAAGGAAGGAAGGAAGAAAGAAAGAAAGAAAGAAAGAAAGAAAAGAAAAGAAGGAAGGAAGGAGGAAAGACGGAGAAAAAGGAAGAAAGAATGAAAGAGAAAGAAGGAAGGAAGGAAGGAAGGAAAGAAGGAGGAAAGAAGGAGAAAAAGGAAGAAAGAATGAAAGAAAGAAAGAAAGAAACAAGGGAGAGTAGGAGGGAGACAGAAGAACGAAAAGAAAGAGAGAGGGAAGGAGAAAGAAAAGGAGGGGCACCATCTGCAAAAATGATGGCAGACGCAATGCTTCCATTGGGTGGTGAGGGTCCTTGGGCTAGCAACAGTGGAGAGCTTGCCATGAGCCTAAACTCAGAGGACCAATGGGAGAGAGATTGAGTACCAGAACTCAGAGAGAACAACTCTCCACAGAGGGTCGTGGGTGACTGGTACACAGGAGCCCCAGGAGATGACATGTGCCCCCCCATCACCAAATTCTGTGAGAATCTGGGTCCCACTGAGACCAAGAAGACCCCAGGAAACCTGGTGCCTCTCTGAAGACTGGAGGCGGAATCCTAGAAGAGAAGGGTGGAAGAGTGGATCTGGAGTCTCATTAACTAGACCCAGGGGCACATTCCAAATCCCACACCAAACCTGGCGGCCTATGACAGACATTGCTGTACAGATCCATTATAAACAGACTCTAGCACAGACATCAGAAGGAACTTCCAACCTCCCAAACACAGGGTAACTCATCGAGCCTGCTTTCCCCTGGACTATCCTGCAGAAGGTTCCCTGTCCCCTCTGTCCTATTTGTCCCACAAAGGCAAAATTTCTGAAGCATTTCTGTCTTGGGTCCTCCTGAAATTCTAGATGATTCTGCCAGGGATGAGAACAACACACACACAGGCCCAAGTCATCAAGTGCATTCCATCCACCTTCAGTCAAGTGAAGGACAAGAGAGTCACAGGCTCTGACCCCCCAAAACCTCAGCTAGAAAAAGTGACCCTAAAGTGACTCCATGACCCCATCCAAGGAGATTTCTCTGACCCTTAGAAAGCAGGAAAAAGCCACAGATCTGATGACCACGTTGCTACTGATGACCACGCTGCTATCCAAATCCCTTCCCATCCCAACCCCACCCCAAACACACACACACACACACACACACACACACACACACTGATGCCCAAGCCCAGGCAGCCTTTCTGGCTGGAGGGTCTCCAACACCCCCACTTCCTGGTGGGGGTGGAGGAAGATCTGTTCTGACATCAAACAGTCCGTCAGCAATCGCTGTTCCAGAAAAGTGCCAGAGTGGTGATGTGTGCCCGCACAAAGGTAGCGGGGTTCCGATTAGCTCATCTCTAATTATATGGGATTTACGATTAGGCAGCAAGTTTATTTTGGAACGCTGCAATAACAAGACGCCAGCAGTGGGGAGGACGAGGGGGCGGAGTTCTAGCTTGGCCTTTAGAATATAATAGCTTGTCGTTGCCATGGAAACCAGCTCCCTGGGAGTTCGCAGGCACCTTATTCTATAATTATGAGATCTGATAAGGGGGAGAGGGGGAAGGGGATGGTGGTATATTTTTTCCCCTCTTTTATAAATTGTATTCCGTGGTTGAAAATAGAAGAACCTGGAGAACAAAGCCTATTATTAACCTCCATCTGCTAAGGGGTGGCTGCTTTTCAGTGCCTGAAGGGCCTGTTCCAGAAAGTTCCTACAAATGTGCTCAGAATGCCAAGGGTCACACAGAATGGCAAGCCAGAGAGTAGTCTCATGGTGACAGTGTGGCTTCGGCCTAAACTGGAGCCTGGATGGTCAACATGGACCCTTGTCCCAGGCAGCATGTTATGGCCTCTCTCCAGGGAAATCCAGTTTACTTTCTTCCTTTCCTCCCCTCATTTCTAGATTCAAGATTCAGGTAGAATCCCAGCCACAGGACTTGAGACAAATATGAGGACAAAATAAAATAAGATGAAGGAAATGTGTTTGGCACACTGCGGCATTTGTCACACAGCTGGACTGTTTCTGAAATGGAGCCAAACTTGCTGTAAGAGAAAAACCACACTTCATTTAACAATCAATCCACTCATCTTCAGCCTGAATTGTTTTATCAGTAATCCCACAGTAGACAATAAAGAGAAGAGAAAAATGCCCTGTTGCTAGTAATGATATTAATAATGTCTTCCACTGGTGAACTTTTATAGCTGAAAAGGTTTTGATCACATTTCATTTGAGGGTGAATGTTGTGTTAATGGGGGCAACTCTTTTCTGGGTGGCTTCATTTATAATAAGGAATGTCCTGACAGTTTGGAAAGCTTTTTATTTCTAAACTGCCTTCCCTTCTCAAAATGGGTCATGATCATTAAAAACTAAAGCAAGCAGTATCTAGTACGGCATCAATAAAACTACCAGAAACTGCTTTCTAAAGCTCCTTAAACACCGCATCTAAAGAGAATATCCAGGAGCAGGAAAAGATCAGAGAATTCTCAAGACCAGAGTTGCCTGGAGTTCATACTCTGTAAAAGCTAGAGACATACTGGGAGAAAAATAACACAGCTACATTGTTTCTTCTGCTCAATCCTGTGGATCACCCATCTCTTCCAGAAGCAGAAGGAAGTTGTTCACTGTCCTATGTCAGCACTCAGATTAGTATAGAATTCCTCCCTTCCCACTCCCCACAAAAAAAAAAACCACACAGCAAATGCATCAAAATATATCTGGAAAGACAGCATAGGGCTGATATGGAGCTACTACCCGATGAGTCCTCAGGGATCCAGTTCAACACTCTGCCTCTCCCGGCCCCCCCCCCAAACATGCCCCACCCTCATCCTCACAGCCCACCATGTCAGATGGAGTACTGGCCCTCACAACCACATTCCAGAGAGTAGCATGGGGAGGGAACAAAGAACTGGGGTAGGGAAGAATTAGAAGACGTTCAAGATTGTTGCCCTTTGCGCGCGCGCGTGTGTGTGTGTGTGTGTGTGTGTGTGTGTGTGTGTGTGTGTGTGTGTGTGTGTGTGTGTGTGTGCTCATACATGCACGCACACTAGTCCTAGGGCTTGGGTGCTGTCCCTGAGCTTTCTGCTCAAGGCTAACACTCTACCACTTGAGCCATTTTTGGTAGTTAGTTGGGGGATAAGAGTCTCATGGATTTTGCTGCCTGGGCGGGCTCTGAACTGTGATTGTTAAATCTCAGCCTCCTGTAGCTGGGGCTACAGGCACAAGCCAGCAGCACCCAGCAGCTTCTTGACTTTTAAAAGAAGTTCCTGGGAGTTTTCATACAACAATTCCGCTCACTCTCATGGGCCACAGCCTAGCCAGTGGCCACTTTAGCAACCAGAGAGATTAGCTAGAGAGAGGCTAAACAGCTATGTTCCTCATTTAAAGTCAAGGGTGCTAGGTGAAAGTAAAGTATGTGTTAGGGAACATCCAGCAGTTTTCCACCTTGGTCTTTTTACAGTTTGGCTCTGTTTCCATATAATTTTATCCAAGTCACTCAAGTGAGACCAACATCAAGTCCAGGAACCAGGACATCTCAATATGGCCCTGAGCTACCCAGAAGCTCTTGTGCTATGGTGTTCAACAAATACCATCACCCTCCCCTGGAAGGCTCAGCCATGTTATAGGAATGAAATGGTAATAAGCTCCCCACTCTCACCCCTGCCTGCAAGGAGCTTACTTCCTCCTGCAGGTCTCATTGTTTGTGTGCCTGAACTCAGGGCCTGGGTGGACATCCCTTAACTTTTCTGTCAAGGCTTTAGACTCTACTACTTCTAAGCCACAGCCCCACTTTCATATTTTTTGGTTAAGTGGAGATAAAAGTCAAGCTAGGTATCAATGGCTCATGCCTGTAATTCTAACAACTCAGGAGACTGAGATCTGAGGATCATGATTTGTAGTCAGACTGGGCAGGAAAGTCCATGAGACTCTCATCTCCAATAAACTACCCAAAAGATAGAAGTGGAGCTTTGACCCAATTGATAGAGCATTATCCTTGAGCAAAAAAGTTCAGGAACAGCACTCAGGCCCTAAGTTCAAGACGTAGAACCAGTACCAAAAAAAGAAAGAAAAGTAAAAAGCAAGAAAGAAAAAAAAAAAGAAAAGTCATAGATTTTTCTGTCCAGGCTGAATTCAAATCATGAGCCTCAGATCTCAGCCTCCTGAATAATATTACAGACATGGGCTACTGGTATCCAATTACAGGTCTCCTCTTAACTTCTCAAGAGAAGACATCACCACCTCAAAGTGCAGGGATGACAACATCCAGAAACCCAATGCCGAACAAAACCTGGAGACTCATGAGAAAGATGATGATTTATATCAGAGGCATAAAAAAAAAAACTGTCTCAAGCAGATAATGAAGCCCAAATGTGCTCTCCTCCTCCCCCTCCTCTCTGCTTTTTTCCATAGAAGGGACAATGCAGCTGCTGATAGCTTCTGAGATTTCCCATTCACAGCTCTGTCCCTTTTGGGAGCTGGGCAGACAGATGTTTTCTGTATGAAGGCAGGCATCACCAGGAAGAGATCCATCCCTCCTGTGTGGTCAGGGGCACCCCTAGAAATAACTACATGCATCCAGGTGGGTTAGACAGCTGAATCAGATAGAGTAGGAGAAAGGGCCCCGGAGGGGCGGGGTCCTTACAAACAGGTAGCCTTTGGAAGCTGCTGAAAACCATAGGTTTCCATGGCAACAGTCATTCTCCAAGCTCCAATTATTGATTTTTTCACAACAGGTTGAAATATTCTGGGAAACAGCCACACACGTCTGCCACTGTACTGTTACTCCTGTGGCTCTGCTTGCTCCTTTCCGGGGCCACCTCTCTAACTACAACTCTAGAGAGCAGAGATGCATGCCCTGTCCAGGAAATACTAGCTTTGCCCTGGGAAAAAGAGCATCCAAAGCAACACAGCATTAGAGCATAAGAAAAGGACAAGACTGGATTGTGTGTAGACAGAGCAAAGGGAATGAGATGGACCAGAACAAGATATCCTATCTATTCTTGTTATTGGCTCTTCCTCATGATACCAAGAGGGACCTTAGAGTTCATTGGGTAAGTGGGCTGTGCACTGTGTTCTCGAGTGCCAAAGTAACAGGGATCCAAACCCAAGTCCTGGGGCTTTAGAAGAAGCAGCCACATCCTCGTTTTACATGTGGGAAAGATTGGAGATTTCTTCTTGGAAGTTTAGCCTTGGACTTAACCAACTCCCATCCTTCTGAGATTCTGTGACCTCTCCAGAATCCTTTAGTATAAAGTTCTTTACTTAAATCGCCCAGTCATGCCCCTCACACCCAATGTTATCCTAGAGTTCTAGTGACCTTCATCTGTGATTGTTCCACAGGTCTGCCAGGGGACAGAAGGCAATTAGCCCGAGTCAACAGCAATTCCCTATAAAGAAAATGCCATGTGTCTTGGAATACTCACAAAGCACAGTGGCCATCTAAAGCTATGGGAGCACCAGTAAAGAAGATGCTGTCATCTGAAATAATCAGACAGAATTCACTTGAGAGATGGTGAGTGTGGGTGACGAAAGGAGCCATGTGAAAACTGTATACACACTGAGTTCAACATTATGTTTGCATTTAGAAAACACAGTCCTCAATGTCAGCCTCTTTGAAATGAAGCCTGATTGAAATGAAGGCTCTCAGTGAGCCAAAGCGGGAGGGCCCAGTAGCAGAAACCACTGCACTTCAGTTTCACTACACACACACACCACAGACCCATGAGGTAGGGAAGAACTAACTTTTAATTTTGTTTTGACAGTTTATCTGGCCCTCTCAATGGTCACTGTTTCATAGAAAGTCTCAGAAACAGGCCTTCAGGTTCCTTTTACTTTCATGCTTATTCTCCCAGACTACCTTGCCCAGGGACTGTTGTGAGGGCCAGCCCTTACCTTACTCTTCCAATAGAACGTCGTAGGATTGGGTATATCAGCAGAGACCAAATGGCCCATCTTCCTACCATCCCCCCTTCCCAGCAATGCTGTTCCTTTGTTCTCTGATGCCTAGAAATAACAATGTGTAAAGGACCAAAGGAATCAAGAAAATTGTAACAAACTCATCAAGTGCCATCTTCCTGTCACCTTCAGCCCAGAACATGCCCAGTGCCTTCCCTTTCCTTATACACTTGCGTAAAGCTGGCTTTCCTGAGACTCTAAAATCTTGTCTACCATTGTGGAACTAATCATTTTGAGCCCTATAAAAAACACCACGTTTAGATGATCAAACAGAATAAGAGTTTGGGAAAGAGATAGAAAGTCTTCATACCAAAAATTAGGTTTGGGCTTTTTTTCCCCCCTCCTATTTTGTCCACCCTTTTTTTCTGCAAATTTTAAAATAGATACAAGAAAGAGGCCTCTCAAAAACTGGGCTGAAATCCATTCATTGCTACTGAGGAGAAAATGCTATCTAGACACCCATATGTTTCTCAACGAACAGACCCCTGAAGATGCACCAGAAATCCTCTGCAACCCCACCTCCCCATTCTAGAAGCGAGAATCCAGAAGTCAGGTCAAATCTGTCCCCCGTGAAAACTAACGAATGAATTCTCTGCCAGGAAAGATCCAACCTTTAGTGACAGTCTCAACTACACCTCGTCAAGAGAACCACTGAGGTCACTCTGCCAGGATTCTTTTAGCTCTGTTCTCAGCATCATCTGTGCACGCAGGATCACATCTCCCATCATTTCCCCCTCAGTTCTCACAAACGAGAGAAGCAAAGTCCCCATGCTTGAGTTCAACCACCTAAGTGTTCATGGTGACATAAGCCACATTTCTCAACCATGTCCAGACCATCTGTGTTTTACCATAAGCAGCTCCCTTTAGAAAAAAAAAATCAGCAGATCACAGGACAGCAGTTCCCAGAATTGCTACCTTACTTTAATGACAGAGCACCAGGAGAAAAATCAGAGCTTACCAATGAGAGGCTCATTGTAACCCAGACAGAGTCCCACACTGAAAGGCTCACTAGGCAGAGTTTCATGCTATTTAAGGAATGGAGTAAAACTCCTGTATTAGAGATACTCACTATGCTGGAAATGAACTTTACAACTTGGAAGAAGGGGAGTTGTGGGGAGGGAAAGTAGGAGAAAACAAAGGAGTGGGTAACGCTGTTCAACAAGAAATGTACTCATTATCTTACTTACGTAACTGTAACCCCTCTGTACACCACCTTCACAATAGAAATTAAATTAAATTTTAAAAAAAACCTCTTCGGCTGGGAAGGTGGCTCAGTGGTACAGTGCTTGCCTTGCATGCCTGAGGCCCTGGGTTTGATTCCTCAGCACCACATAAGCAGAAAAAAAAGCTGGAAGTGGTGCTGTGGCTCAAGTGGTAGAGCACTAGCCTTGAGCTGAAGAGCTCAGGGACAGTGCCCAGACCCAGAGTTCAAGGCCCCATGCTTTACCATTTTGAAGGTTCCAATCCACAATCCATTGGCTTGATGGCTTTGTGTTTGTGGTAAGTTGGCACAACATGGTAGAAGCCATGGTTAATGAATACCATAACCAGGGAACTAACAAGAGCAAGGAGGGAGAAAAGAGTCCCACAGTCCCCTGCAAGGACACACCCCAGTAACCTAAAGCCTTCCCACTTGGCTCCACCCATTAAAGGTTCCACCACCTCTTAAAACCTCCCCAAGGACCATGCCTTCAACACATGGGCCTTAGAGGACGTGGGGGGGGGGGAGGGGCGCACGGAAGGGTGCATTTAGAATCTAAACTATAGCAGGGCCATCCATCTCAGGAGCATGCATAGTGATTTATAGTGTGGAAATGATATGAACTTGAAGTAAAAGCTTGACATCCAAGCCACACTCCATTATTTTCTTGAACACCTGAAAAAAGCTATGTAATCTTCCTTTTCCTCAAATAAGATAATACCCACCTCAAAAACTAGATTTCTATATAATCATGCATTGCTTTGTGACTGATGGTGATAACATTCAAAGGTAAGTCATTAGATGATTTCATCATCATACCAGTATCATCAAAGTGTGCACACAAACTAAGACAGTTATGTCATGCAAGGCAATAAAATTTTATAGAACACTGTGGGATTTGTTGCCCACCAGACTGAAATGTCCTTCTTCAGTGTAGGACTATACATGAAAATGGTTTGAGTATATGGCCCTAACAACACTGAACTTACTTGACCTCATCTGAAAACATTCTGAAATTATACTTAGGGGCATATAAAATATGTATGTGACATATAAAAATTCAAACAAATGTGGGACATATATATAAGATTTCTTTTTCATTCTATATCTCTTCTTACTCTTAATGTATAAATTTGCTAAACAAAACCCACCTGCTTTACATCAGTTTTGTGATTTTGTTGTTGTTGTTGTCTGGTTTTTAGTGGTACTAGGGTTTAAACTCAGGGCTTTGCACTTGCTAAACAGATACTCTACCACTTGAGCCACATTCTCAACCCTTTTTGCTTCATTATTTGTTAATCCTGGGCTGGGTTAGGCCATAAATCCTTCTATTTATACTTCCATACAGTTGGGATAATGTGACAGGCACATGCCACAGCACCCAGCCTTTTCATTGGTTGAGATGAAGTCTCATAAACTTTTTGGCCTAATTGGGCCTTGAACCTGAAAACTCCTGATCTCTGCCTCCTAAGTAGTATGATTTATAGGTATAGCAACTGCACCCAGTCAGCTCTATTTCAGTTTTAAAGTCTGCTTTATCTGTCTTATCATTAGCCTTTGAAGACAATCTGAGAATGCTTTGAGCCCAAAATGCACAAGATAGCAAGCTAGCTGATGACAATCCATTCTGGACTTGTCTTCCCTATCCTTTTACCTCTTCTTCACCTTTAGTGATTTCCTTGTTCTTCAATTCTAACTTCACTCTTGCCTCTAGACTTGGAGAGCTGATTTTCAGAGAATATGGATTGAGTGTTTGCTGAATTCTGGGCACTGCTTATTCACAATGAACACTGCCACTGACAATGCCTGTTGTCTAGGCCCCTGGCCTTAGTGATGATCTCCTATGACAGAACCCTGGCTTTCTCTGTTGGGCTCTGATTTGTCTGAGTCTGCCATGGCTTAGCCCATTAGACCTTAATCATCAATCTTATAAAGAATAATTTGAATATAAATGTCAGGTAGTACTTTCTAGACATTAGTTTCAACAAAACAAGCAAAATAAGGTCTTCAAATCCATAGACATTACAAAACCATTCAAAAACCATAGACATTTCAGTTCTGACTTTCATGGATTCTCATTGCTCTCAAAAATGGTCAAACTGACCTCAGAAACTTCACACTTAGACCACACTGATAAACAACCTAAATTGCCCCTTTCCCTCTGAAATTCTTTTGGATATGTCTATTACATAGTCCACAGGACTATGCTCTCTTCCCTCTCCGCCCTCTTCTCCCTCCCCCCTGCCCGGCTCTCTCACACACTCACATGAGTTAGAAGATCAGGAAACAGAAACAACCAAAACAGAGGTCCCACGTAGCTGAAAAATAAAATGTATTTTCTAGCAAATTTTATGTTTTACTTTTGTACCTTAACAGTAATTTGGGATCTTTTTTTAAATAAACAAATAACTTCATTTGTGAGACCACTTTGAAACTGAGCTACTAAGTGGTAAGTTTTGTAAGTATGCTTTTTTAGATGCTTTCAGATAGTTTTAGTTTGGCATGATGTATAGATTTTTAAATGTAGTAGACCATACATATGAAGTAGGGAATTAGCTATGGATCTAAAGGTTTCTACCAGCATATTAAATACACAAGAAAGTAAAAAGATGCCAAAATTACAGTAAAATCAGAAATAGAAGAAATTAATAACCCAATATTCTCTTCCAATATTCTTCCAAGACAGAAGTGAAACCCTAGAAGAAAAGAACAAAAGTCAGAAGTTAGAAGAAGGAATTTTGCACCTGTCATATCCTGTAAAGTTTTCCACAAATGACCAGGTACTAAATGTTTTAGCTTTTCTGGACCCAAGTTCAATACACAACAGAAGCAATCATAGACAACACACAGACGAATGTGCATAGGCATGTTTCAGTAAAATTTTATTTACAAAGTGGATAAGACAACTTGACCCATGGGACCATGCTTTGTTAATAACTATATACAGCAACGAAGAGGAAACAAAACGGGTTTCCTTCATCTTCAGCTTATGTTCATTAGTCTGAAAAATCTTTCTATAACTGCATTCAGGACAGTAATCAAAACATGAGAATAAAATAATTTCAGCAATTTTAGAACATCTATTAATTAAGTAACTGCAACAGCCCCAGTGGGAAAGAAATGCTACAGTCAAAGTAAGAAGTTCATCAGAAAGAGAATTAAGGAGGTGTGTTTTTTTTCATTAAATCTTTTTTTTTTATTACATCCCTGATTGGGTTTTTAATACAAGAAATTTAACACACATTCCTGACACAATACTGTAATATACAAAATTATTCAAATGACATGTGTTCCTCCATATTTAATGCCTTTTTATGCAAAAATTTCAACTAAATATCCTAGAAAGCAATTGCTTATATGATGCAAATATAAATCTTTCCTTTAAAGCAATTATTTGTTATCAATGTGTTAATGTTTCTCAGAAAACAAAGACTGATTTATTTCCTGTCTCTATAAAAGTAAATGAAAAATTGAGAGGCAGTGTTCTGGAATTGCTAGCTATTGTATTATATGTGTTATATTTGTATTGTATGAGTTTTTAACTCAGAATTATCTCATCTTCCTTTACCTCACCAACCTTCTTATCAAGAATTTAGTTCCCTCACTAAATTGATGCCAAGCATTGGGCAAAACCAAGTGGTTATGCCTATAGAACATAGATAGAAGTAGAACTGTGGTATTTCAATGTGCCGTGTGTGTGTGTGTGTGTGTGTGTGTGTGTGTGTGTGTGTGTGTGTGTGTGTGTGTGTGTGCTAGTGTGGGCCTGGGCACTGTCTGTGAACTTTTGTCTCAAGACTAGTGCTCTCCCACTTCAGCCACAGCTCTACTTCTGGATGGAGATAAAAGTCTCATGAACTTTCCTGCCTAACTTGGCTTCAAACCAGGATCATCAAATCTCAACCTCCTGAGTAGTTAGAATTACAGGCTGGAGCCACCAGCACCTGGCCAATGTACCTTTAATGACTTCTGAAGGTCATTAAAAAGAACTCAATTCTAAGCCTAGAGCCAAACCAATTCAGCCATTCCAAAGATCTGTGGATGTGGAAAATTAATGGTGGTTGTTCATTAATGATTCCTGGAGTTGTTATGCAGTATGGAGATAGCCATCAGTTACCGTTTGTTCTTACTTAGGAGAAAATGTCTTCCACATTGTTATATGAAAAATCATGACTTGTAAATAAAAAAAGATAAATCTAGAAACAAATGTTTCTACCACTTTAATAAACTGAACCATCAACTATAACTTCATTTCATGAAAACCACTGGGGTTTTTTTCCTCGTTTCCATGTCATGGAATTCATGTTGTTCAGCATCATCTTATGTACATATGTACATAACTACCAAGCTATTCTGCTCATATGCTAAGATTATCCTAGATATATACTAAGTATTACAAATGAGGGAAACTATGGGATCTATATTGCTTTGGGTCTGGCTTACTTCACTTAATATGATTTTTTCCGTCTTTCCATTTCCTTACAAAAGGGACAATATCATTCTTTCTCATGGAAGCATAGATTATATACATATATATATAATTTTTTTCTTTATCTAGTCATCTACTGAGGGCCATCTGGGGGAATAATGCTGCAATAACCATTGTAGTGCTGGTGAGACAAGCAGAAACAGTCAGATAAGTTGATGTTAGGCAAAATGAACCCCAAGATAAGGATTCAAATGTTTTTTCTTTCTTGCAATTGTTTCTAACATATTTATTAGATGATTTTTTTGTTGTTTTGTATGTCCCTACCCCATGAAATAACCCCTGCTTTCACTGTATTTGATGTTGGTGTAATTTGTGGAGGGGAAGGAAAAAAACAAATTGTTTAAATAGGGATACAGGTGGGCCCATTGCACCAATGAGATGTACAAGACATTATGTTGAAAAATGAACTTTACAACTTTGGCCGCGGAGGGGGGAGAGATGGGAAGGGATGGGAAGGGGAAACAAAGGAGGAGACAACAATGCTTGATAAGAAATGTACTTATTACCTTGCCCATGTAATTGTAACCCCTCTGTACGGTATTTTCACAATAAAAAATAAAAAAAAAAAACATTGTAGTGCTGGTAGCTTTAGTATGGCCTTGTTTGTGGTCATTTGGATAAATACCCAGAAGTGGGATTGCTGGGTCATAGGGGAGCTCTCTGTGGAGTCTTTTTGAGGAATCTCCATACTGCTTTCCAGAGTGGTTGAAAAAGTTTACACTCCCACCAACAATGCAGTAGGGTTCCCTTCTGGCCACATCCCCTACAGCATCTGTTGTTATTAGAGTCTTGATTATAGCCATTCTAACTAGGGTGAGGTAGGATCCCAACGTTGTTTTGATTTGCATTTTTTTAAATTTTTTTATTGTAAAGATACTATACAGAGGGTTATAGTTACATGAGTGAGGTAATGAGTACACTTCCTCTTGAGCATTGTTACCCCCTCCATTGTTTTCCCCCTACTGATTTGCATTTTTTAATGACTAGAGAAGTTGAGCCTTTCTTCATGTGTGTATTGGCCATTCTTATTTCCTCTTCAGAGAAGTATCTCTTTAAGTCTTTAGCCCACTTATGTATCAGGCAGTTGTTTCTTTGAGGATCTGTTGTTGGGGGGTTTAATTTTTTGAGTTCCAAGTATATTTTACATATGAGACCCTTGTCCGTTGTATACTTGGACCTATTTCTTAGAACTTATCTTAAAATTTGTTAGAGATGTGGAGAAATTGTGTGTGCGTGTGTCCTCTAAAACAAAAATGTTTGATCTTTGTAATTTTTACAAAGAGTTTGTTTAAATTACCACTGTTACTCAGAGGACAACTACTCACAACAAAATAAAATTCCTATTTTAAGAAGAAACCCAGGCAGACACATGCCAGTGGCTCACACTTGGAATCCTAGTTACTTAGGAGGCAAGATCTGAGAATTATGGTTCAAAGCCAGCCCAGGCAGGAAAATCCATAAGATTCTTATCTCCAATTAACAACTAAGAAGCTAGAAGAGGAGCTATGGCCCAGACCTTAAGTTTAAGCCCCAGGATAGGCACCAAAAGAAGGAGGAGGAGGGAGGTGGAGCAGGGGGAAGAGGGGGAGGAGGGGGAGGAAGGGGAGGAGGAGGAGTCCACCCTGAGTGGGTACCCAGCCCTGCTCCCACAGCCTACTTTCACCACAGTGGAAGATGGCTAGTTCGTAGAAAACAATGAGTCCATTTGAATGCTCACCTGTTATATCTCCCCAAATGAATGACGAGTTCTCATGGGGACAGGTAGAGAAAGCAGTTCAAGAGATGCAACAGGCAATAGAAAAGCAAGGGAGAGGAGCAGGAAAAACTAATGCCAAGCATTATAATCATCCAAAATCTTTATATGGCAGAGTCTAGAAGCTCTGATGGCAACTTGACTTTCACATTCAAAACTGTGAATCAAGACATTTAAAGCTTTCACATACAGCACTGCTGCATTAAAAACTCTCAAGATAGGGCTGGAGTCATAGTTCAGTGGCAGGGTATTTGTCCATCATGTGCAAAGCTTGGTTTTCATCCCCAGCAGACAAGAGAGTTGGTCCAAAGCATTGTCTAGTTCTTTCAATCACACAGACATTTTTTATATATTTATGTTGTACTATCAGTATAAGTAGGAACATATTCAAAACTGTAAAATTTAGGGCAGTACTAAGGTTTGCACTTATGCTAAGCAGGTGTTATACCACTAGGGCCCATGCCTTTGGTCTTTTATGCTCTGGGTATATTTATTGTCTCCCAGATAGCCAGGAGCACATCGTTCAATAGTATGTTTTCCTTCATAACTGACATGACAGGTATATGCCACCAAGCCCAGCTTTATCAGTTGAGATGAAGTCTCAAAAACTTGCAGCCGAGGCTGACCTCTAGTGATGATGTCCCCGGTCTTGACCTCTTAAGTAGCTAGGATTGGCTGCAAAAATGTAATGGTTAGATGACTCAAGTTTATAACTGACATTTTACACTCAAAATGAACCATATTCTAAGTGGGGTGTGCTCCAGCAAGTTAATGTGTACGGCTTCAATGTTTTCCTGCATATTTTAAGTGAGAATTTTGCTATTTAAAAATGGGAGGTAGCAGAAAGCAATGATGGAAACAGCCCTGACAGCACTGTATCACCACAACATGGATGCTTGCTAGTCACATGGGGTAGGGCTCCAGGACACCCAGATACAAGAATCTAAGATGCTCAAGATTTTTATGTCGGCTTCATTTATGTTGATATCAGTAATATAATATTGACATGTAGCATTGACATATAACCTGCATACTCCATGTTGTCTAGGCTGCCCTGAACTCCTGGGTCCAGCACTGACCTCTGGAGTTGCTGGGGTGACTAATAGGTTCCACTAGTTTAGAAACCCCAGTATTATGTAAGTGCATGTAAGAAGAGGCTACACTGTATTGTTCAGGGAATAATGACAAGCTCTAAGAAAGACTGACTACATCCCTCGCTTCACACTGAATACTACGTTTTGATACACAATGAACCAACCCTTTACCTGACAGGCTCCCTTATCTCTCAGAGCAGGTAATCTTTATAATAGCCACCCAGACACACTTCTGGGAGCTCTTTCCTGTGTCCATTCTATTTCCCAAAGTCACAAGTTTTTCTCACTGTAAGTATCTAGGATTGGAGACAAAAGAGTAAAATACATACAGTAAATGGTGCTAACATGACTTCACATTCTATAGTAAGAACAGTGTTCAAAAGGAGTGGGTATAAACAGAGGCAAATTTTCAGCAATAATGTCTTTCTTGGTAGAGGATGGTGTACAGAAATTCTGTGGAGGAAGAAATCTTTTTGGTTAAGTGTTTACCTGGGTAAAGTATCTTTCATAGGTGGCTGAATAGCTAATGACTATCATTTACTTACATTTGTACACAGTTTTACATCTTATGTATGCTGACTCAATCTGAGCCATCCCTATGACAAAGCAGGTAGGAAATTTTACAAAATTCTACATTCCCTTCTTTTTATATAGTATAACAAAATGTATTTTTGTAACATTAATTATGGATCAATAATGCACTTACACATATAACTTTAAAACGTTCTTCACAAAGAACTTACAGATCACATTTACTTAATAACAAAATGTCCAGCTGTTCAATAAAATAAGCTTAAGAAGTACAATCCAATTTCCTAAACAAAGAAAGCATGACAACAGAAGTATTTATGCAGTAGGCAGATTTTTGTGCTAAAAGCACAAAACTTAAGCCAAAACTTCAGGGATAGGACATCAAAAACTACTGGCTAACTAAAGATTTAGTTTATATGAAACAGGAACTTTTGAGCATCAGAATTTAAACAGACCTCCTCAAATATTAGTAGTATGCTTTTGATAGTAGAATTTTTCCCCTTTGATAATTTAACATCCTCCTATTCATCCATTTTGTAATATCTGGTAATTTAGAGGGAAGAGGGGAGCAGGCAATACTGGGTTTTGAATTCAGGGCATGCTTGCTTGTAGCTAGGCCATACTAGTCCGCAGTGCTACCACTTGAGCCACATTTCTGAGATGTGATCTGGTTTCCTGCCACAGTCTATTTTAGACTTCACACTGTTGAAGAATTACAGGTGGTCTGGAGTCCAGTTTCCCTCCATGGAGATGAAATCTCACAGACTTTTCTGCCTGAGTTGAACTGGAATCATGGCTCTCCCAAACTGTCATCCACGTAGTTTGGTACATGCCATGCCTAAAAATGTGTTGAGAAGGGAGTCCCATGAACATTCTGCCAGGGCTGGCCTTGAACTGAGTCGCTTTTGTTCTTAGCCTCCCATGTAACTACGAGAAGTGTGAGCCACGTATCATTTGTGCCTGTCTCTGGCAAATTTCTCAAATTACCATGTCATACTTCAAATGCTGATCCTGTTATTTTCTCTTTTTTCTCCCAGTAAGCCTTGGGAAGGGAAAACATTGAGATGTGCTATAATAAAAACTGGTATGAGGACTTTATTCATGGCTAACTCAGTAAGCTTTTATTGAAAACTTACTACAGATACTACCCTTTCCTCCAGAATCTCACCATTTAAAATACAGATCAACTACTGATTCTGAATCACTGGAGATAATATTCATCATCCAAGATATGTACAGGGACTAATACCCTTCTGTAAGGCAAATAAAACCTTTCACTATGCATATCATTCTTTGGATTCTAATAAAATTATTTTGAAGCTGATAGGCTGACAAGGCCCATGGTTTATTTTCTCTGCTATTCAATCCGTCAAGAATTTTATTATCTAAGTTTTCTTCAAAATTTACTAAAGTTTTGTCAACTTCAACTTGACCAAAAAAAAAAAAAAATGGTGGCTCAGTGGCAGAGTGCTTGCCTTGCACGCATAAGGCCCTGGGTTCAATTCCTCAGTGCTACATAAGCAGAAAAAGCCGGAAGTGGCGCTGTGGCTCAAGTGGTAGAGCGCTAGCCTTGAGCTGAAGAGCTGAGGGACAGCACCCAGGCCAGAGTTCAGGCCCCAGGTCCAACAACAACAAAAAAAAAACAGTTGGCTTTTTCTGTGACCCTGTGAATTTTTGTTTCTCTTCACTGTTGCTTTCCTTCTTGCCAAAAACTGGTCACCTTCCTTTCTCTGGTTTCTTATCCCCATGAATGAGCACATCCTTAAAAAGCTGGGTCTTCAATAAGTATAATTCACCATCATTTCTAATTAGGCTACATTATAAATTTCATACCGTCAATACAACAATGCTCTCTCAGTACTATAGAAAAAATCTTATCCTCAAAGGCAATAGTTTTTGTCTTGAAACTTGTCAGAGGACACTGATAAAGGAATGCATAACTCAGCAAATGATGCTTTAATATTTCCACCATGACAAAAACTAGATTTGAGAGATTATTGTTAAAACTATTTGGTGTAAGTCACCAATTTGTGTACCCAACGCTTCGATCAAAATACTCAGGCTTTGATTTGCTTACTAAAGCTAATGACACATAGTTAGAAACTTTAAAAAAACATAACTGATGGAAGATTGCTAATTACTCTCTGAATATTATCTTCACAATAAACTATATATTTAAAAATCAAACTGTATGCAAATCAGTAGCAAACAATTACCTGCCATCCAAATCCTTTTGCTTTTTAAAGTCAAGGACAAATAAATATGTTAAGATTCATTAAATTTTAATTAATTTTCATTCAAGCACTCTCAGAAAGAATCACCACTCATCCATGATCCCTAGGAATAATCCAAAGTTCTGAGCCAGGCTTTAGAAAAACATTTCCAGCAGTCTCTGCAGGATTTATTCCTAGTCCATCATGGGTAATAATTGCACTCGTGGCTGCAGGAACTTTAAATTCTTCTGCTGCGAACTTTAAGACTGCCATGAAAGGTGCACTTTCAGGAACTGAGTATTGTGTAAGGCAGCCATGGATCTGATGTCAGCGTGATTTTAAACCAAACCTTAGACATGATGGAATGGGCCTGGACACACTCACCATGCCAAGTTCACCTGGCAGCCCACTTCCTCTGGAAACACTCCCCACATTTCTTTTTTTTTTTTTTTTTTTTTTTTTGGCTTTGCACTCTTGCTTAGTTTTTTCACTTGAGGCTGATGCTCTACTACTTAAAATAAACCTCCATTTCTGGTTTGTTTGTGGTTTTTTTGCTGGTATAATTGGGGATAATAGTCTCTAGGAGCCGGGTGCCAGTGGCTCATGCCTGTAATCCTAACTACTCAGGAGGCTGAGATCTGAGGATCACAGATAAAAGCCAGCCAAGACAGGAAATTAACCATCAGAAAACCGGAAGTGGCATTGTGGCTCAAGTGGTAGAGCACTAGCCTTGAGCTGAAGAGCTGAGGGACAGCGTCCAGGCCCAGAGTTCAAGCCCCACGACCGATAAAAAAAAAAAAAGTCTTTGGAATTTATCTGCACAAAGTGGTGTCAAACTGTAATCCTCAGATCTCAGCCTCCTGAGTAGCTAGAATTACAAGCCTGAACCCCCAACACCCAGATTTTCATCACTTTCATCAAGACTGAAAGATATTTAACAAAGTCTCTGAGGTGCCCTTGTCTAAGTAGAATTTTTCAAATGTATTTGACCTTAAAATCCATTTTTTAGTAAGTCTTTTCTGTGCATCTGCATGAAAAGTGGAAAGGAAATGAGGGAGTATTTTATTTGGAATGTTACTTTCTTCTTCTAAAAAAAAGTTGAATTGTGAACTTTTATTCCAAAAAGGAAATATACAAGATAAATTGAAATTTTACTTTATATGCCACAAACCAATCTGTTAAACTATACAATAATTAAGAACTATAAGCCAGGCTGGGAAAGTGGCTCAGTGGTAGAATGCTTGCCTTGCATACATTAGTCCCTGGGTTTGATTCCTCAGCACCACATAAGCAGAAAAAGCTTGAAGTGACACTGTGGCTCAAGTAGTAGAGCGGTAGCCTTGAGCTGAAGAGCTGAGGGACAGTGCCCAAGCCCAGAGTTCAGGCCCCAGGACCAACCAATAAAAAAAAGAACTATAAGCCCTTGCTAGGTGCTAGTGCCTCACACCTATAATCCTAGCTACTCAGGAGGCTGAGATCTGAGGATTGCAGTTTGAAGCCAGCCCAGGAAGGAAAGACCATGAGACTCTGATCTCCGATTAACCACCAGAAACCCAGAAGTGGGGTTGTGGCTCAAAGTGGTAGAGCACTAGCCTTGAGCAAAAGAGCTCAAGGACAGAGCCCAGGCCCTGAGTTCAAGTCCCACAACCAACAAAAAAGAAAAAAGAAATATAAGCCCAATTGCTATTCATGGATATAGTATTTTCATATATTTTTTTTGCCAGACAGCTCAAATAATATTAATACCTTTGTATTCCTTCTTTGAAATAAATAGAAATGTCTTACTAATAGAAAAATAACTTCAAACACTACCAAAAGTCATAACCAGCTCCCTCCACACTCCAAGTTCATTGGTCTATAAGAGCTTTCAGCCCAAATTCAAAAGTGACCCTTAGCCTTCCTACTCAACACCAGATGCCTATGCATCAGAATACAGCAGATCCCTGAGGCTTCATTCTGACCCACCCAGACATTGCTGGACCCTACCCCTGTGACCTCCTCCACCACCAGCTGCCAGATTTCTTCATGTCCCTGCAGGTCCTGCAAAGATGGCGATCCATGGGGCACATACTAGGAAACATGGCCAACCCCAAAGCCAATGGTTCAAGAAAGGATTGAGAAGTTTGTTAACAAGCTCAACTAGTGTTGACTCAATTTGTGAATGGTGATAAAGGAGAAAGCAACAGAGCCCCAGCAAAGCCTGGTGCAGCCATGGAGAAAATTCCCTTCAGCTGAGCAAATATTGATTAGTCTCCTTGTTTAGGCTCTGCTGATGGAAACAAGAGGTGGACTAGAATTCTTAAGAAGTTTGTAGTTTGGTCTGCGTGCTGATGGATCACACCTGTAATCCTAGCTACTCAGGAAGCTGAGATCTGAGAATCACTCCCTGGGCAGGAAAGTTTGGGAGACTCTCCAATTCACCAGAAAAATCCAGAAGTAGAGTTGTGGCTCAAATGGTAGAGTGCCAGCCTTGAATGAAAAAGGTAAGCAAGAATACAAGGCCTTGAGTTCAAGTCCCAATACTGTCCCCCTCCCTGAAAAAAAAAAAAGAAAAACATAGAATCAGACTTCCCATTAAATACGGCAGGTTACTGGGCTAAGGATAGCTCAGTGATAGAGCACTTACCTTGCATGAGGAAGACTCTGGGTTCCAACCCCATCACCACCACCAGGCACACATGCCCAAACACACACACACACACACACACACACACACACACACAATGTTTCTTCTCTGAATCCTCTAAAATAACTATAAAGGAGTGTTTCAGGACTGGAGGTAAGACTAAAGAGAGAGAGTGTCAGGCCAATAGAACAACAACAATTTTTTTTCAGGGGCTGGGAAGGTGGCTTGTCTTGCATACAAGAGGCCCTGGGTTTGATTTCTCAGCACCACATAAGCAGAAAAAGCCAGAAGTAGTGCTGTGGCTCAAGTGGTAGAGCACTAGCCTTGAGCTGAAGAGCTGAGGGACAGTGCCCAGGTCCGGATTTCAGGCCCATGACCAACCAAAAAATAAAAGTTTCTTTTCAGCCAGGTATGGTGACTCACATGCTTAATCCCAGCTAGTCATGAAGTAGAGTTAGAAGAACCACCTTCTGAGGCAGAATGGGCAAAACACAAGGCCCTATATGAAAACCAAACTAAAAGCAAAAAAGGCCTAGGGCATGGTTCAAGTGGTAGAACCCTTGCCCAACACACATGAGGCCCTGAGTTCAGTCCCCTTTGCTTCTCTAACACCACAGTGGTGATCCTCACTCCATCAGCCCTCCCATGTCAGTCTCCTCCACAGATGTCCTCCAACCCATACCTCCATCCTGAGCTTCTTCCCTCCTTCATTCACCTTTGGGGTTGTCATCCAGTCCAGTAGCTCTAGATGCCATCTCCAGGTTCAGAACTTGCACATTTCCCTCTCTCCATTACCACTCCACTGGCCTCCAAACCCAGACCCACCAGCAGATAAGTGGGTATCAGCTAGACATCATGAAGGTAATATCATCCTTCTGGTTGCTGAGGTCAAAAACTTCAATGTCTCCTTTTCTCTTGCGCTCAGAGCCAATCCCTCAGGAAAGCCCAGAATGCCATCTCCAGCATGGACATGGGCTCTGTCCGCGAATCAGCAGTCCAGCGTTCCACTGAGGCACAATTCTCTGCAGGCCTTAGGCAGCTCCTAAATGCTCTCCCTGTTTCTACCCCTGCTCCATTCCGCAGCCAGGGGATCCTATTAAAACCCCACTCACATTCTGTCCACCTGAGCTCAGGAAACCTCTAGACTCCTCCACTCCTCACAGTCCAAGCCCTTCAATGGCTTAGATGGCTCTATGTCACTTGGCCTGTTTCCTTTTTCTCCTCTCTCCTCACCCACACCTCCCTAATCTTACTAATCTCTTCCTGATGCCTGGATGGACATGCATTCACCTCAGGGACTTTGCATTGGCTATTCCATCTGTCTAAATTGCCTTCCTTCACCTTCTTTGAGTGATGCTCAGATTCACCATCATAAAATGGTCACTCAAACTACTTTTCTATCATATGCTACTCTGTTTTTTCTCATCGTGTCTTCTAATATGAAATGTTCTCCTCCCTCTTTCTCTCATTCTCTCTCTCATATGCACAAAAAAGTTAGATACAACAGATGGAAAGAATGGAGCAAAGGAGAGAAAATGGGAGAGAAGGAATAACAGATGAGGGATGTGAACACATTTCAGAGTAGAAAGCAGTCAAAGTAATGAGACGAAAGAATAAACAGGCAACATGCTTGCAAAATGCCTGAGTAGAAAGGATTGAGACCTTTCACTCCCACTGAACCTCAGGAAGCTCAAAACAAGGCACATCAGATACCCCCAAACGATTTGCTGCTTACTTAGAAGACACTAGATCAAGGGGCTGGGAAGTTGGCTCAGTGGTAGAGCGCTTGCCTTGCATGCCTGAGGCCCTGGGTTCGATTCCTCAGCACCACATAAGCAAAAAGAAAAAAGCTGGAAGTGGTGCTGGGCTCAAGTGGTAGAGCGCTAGCCTTGAGCTGAAGAGCTGAGGGACAGCGCCCAGGCCCAGAGTTCAGGCCTCACGACCGGACCCCCCCCCCCCCAAAAAAAAAAAGAAGGAAGAAGAAGACACTAGATCAGCTTCTCAAAAGTCTGGGACAACACTTCCACACAACAGGAGCTTCATCTCTGGGGAAAAAGAATGAGAGCACTGGAAACCCAGAGGGGTGACCTAACTCTGTTCCCATCAAGTCTCACAGAAAACATAAGTAGGGGGACCCACTCCCAAAAAGGGGATTACAAGGTTCTTTTCTGGGACTACTTCCAAATTGAAAGGACTCATCAAATAGTCACCAAGACATGAATTTAGAGCAGTCAGATTCTTAGTGATGAGAGGACTTTAAAGGTTGTTAGAAGTGAGAGTAGAACCAGAATTCTAGGCTCCAGGCTCAAACTCCTGGCATTCCACATTCCAGCCCCAGCCACTCTACCCCCCACCATACGCCAGATAAAAAGATATGGAGAAGGGCAGAGGGAAGAGAGTCATTACATGGCACAACACCTGCTTCAGGAAGACATTCAGTACATCTTCGGCCATCATCAGGTACTCACCTTAGGTTAAATAGAGAGAACTAGAGCTGAGGGTTGAGAATATATACATACAAAGACACAGAGGTGGCTATACATGTCTTCAGAGGTGGCCTAATACCTCTTTCCTGCCACCCTGGGTGCACAGCTAAACCATGTGTCAGCTCCACAGCAAATGGATTGCCTTCTTGTGATTAAGATGTAAAGAATGGACTATGGATAAAAAGTATATATATGCATATATATGGGCAAAAGTATACATATGCACATGTATATATATGTGCCACCCATAACCTCTCTCACATTTTAGCTTATATTCTCTCTTCCTTCTCCAAGGAAGATATGGAGGCCATATATTGAAGATACTCGCATGAAAATGTTGAAGGCACATTAGTCCTCAAATGTATGGAGAAGAATCTCTTCTTCCGGCTTTTTTCTTATGTGGTGCTGAGGAATTGAACCCAGGGCCTTGAGCATGCAAGGCAAGTGCTCTACCACTAAGCCACCTTCCCAGCCCCCTGAATCTCTTCTTCTATTAAACTACCACTATAGGAAGGTTGTTTGCTATAGCAATTAGCATTACCTACTCTGACTGTACACTAAACTACTTACTACAAGAAAGCAATGAAAAATCTGAACCTGACAGATCAGAAGTTGGCATTGAAACCAATTATTTACAATATGAATAGATGGATATATGGGTAGAGATAGAGAGAGATAGCAGATAATTGACAGAAAAACAAGGAAGGAAGGAAGAAAAGAAGGAAGGAAGGTAGTACATAGGTAGATAGATTGCAGGTAGAGATGACAGATGATGGATAGATGGCAAATGACAGAGATAGGTAGATGGTGGATAGATAGCAGATGATGGATAGACAGACAGATAGATAGTGGATGGATAGTTAGCGGGTGACAGACAGACAGACGGACAGACAGACAGCTAATTATAAAAACTGACAAGAGTTGAAAATGGTACACGCTGAGTGAACAGGGAAGAATGATGTAGGTAACTGGTGTTTTTCATTATAAACCTAAGAGCAATGCCACCTTCAGCAAAATGTATAGATAATTTAAATAAAATATAAACTGATTTAATAGAGGCTTGTAATTTTCTAGGAAAAGCAGACATGTACATAGACAATTACAGAACACATACTATAAATACCCAAAGTGGAGCCTGATGTTGTATTGTGAGTGAACCATGGAAAAAGCTCTTAAAGCAGATTTGCATATTTATTTGAATATGATCAAAGTTATGTTCAATTTGGTTGGTTTGGTTTGGTTACAGATTTGGGTCTGGCTGCTCATGAAGGACAGAAAACTTGGGAAAATCTTTTAATCTCTCTTCCTCTCTTTTTGAGGTATAAGAGGGAGAAATGTTAAACAGTGAAATGGAAAAAGAGCAAAACTCGGAGCTGTGCCAGCCATGCTGCTCCTCACTGCAGATGTTTCTGAGCCCTCCTGTCTCCAGAAATGGTCTCTAGCATACTTGCTTTGGGGAAATGAGATGCTTTGCTGACATCTGGTGGATAAGTGTCATAATAAATATTAAAATACAAACACCTGCAAAATGATGTTCCTTCCTTTTCTGCTCAATTTGTTCCATACACAACCTGTACCACTTATTTGTGGAACATCACCAGGCCTCTGCCTTGTAGATCACAGCCTCTTGGTTGATTCTGTCAGCTGTTATTTCTTTTTCTCCTTTCCTTTCTCTCTTGCTTTCCTGTTTAAAAACATCTCTCTCCTGGGAAAAGCTCTCTTCATGTTTGGGGAAGCAAAAGCCTCAGTTTCAGCAGACACCTAGGTCCTTAGGGCTTTGTCTTCTACCCAGAGCTATCCACAAAGCTATCATAAGTATAATGACCATTGTTAATACAATGCACCACCTTTCACCTCAATATAGATTCAGGCCACATTTCAGTGTGGCTTTAGGTGGAAGGCCAACATCACAGTATATCCTAAAAGATTGCCTAAGACACTGAGCCTTGGGTGTCCACCAGTAGGATCCATCTTACAATGCTGCCCTCTGCTGGCTGGGAGCTGATATTGACCAGATTCATTTAGACCAATTTTTTTTTTCTTTTTAGGAAGGACTCTTCCCCTTTAATCTGACCAGCAAAGTCCTTAAAATTCATTGGGGTTTTTTTTGTTGTTGTTTTTTTAATATATACTTTTATTGTAAAGATACTGTACAGAGGCGTTACAGTTACATGAGCAAGGTAATATGTCCATTTCCTACAGAGCATTGTTACTCCCTCCTTTGTTTTTCCCCTAACATCCTTTTCCTCCCCACCTCCCCAACTCCTCCCTCCCCCCTGCCCCAGCAAAGTTGTAAAATTTGTTTTCAAAATAGTATCTTGTACATCTCACTGTTAAATGGGTCATCCTATATCCTTGTTTCCGCATTTTGTTATTTCCCTTCCCCTCCCCAAATTAGAAAAATATATATACAAGATACAGGACACAGGGATCAAATACAGTAATAACAGAGCTTACCATGGGGGAAGAACATACAAAGAAACACAAAAAAAGTTACATAGTACATTATAAATTCAAGCCCTAAACTAGACCCAAAGCCAGGAAATCACTGGCTGTGATTCTTCTCCATAACCTGAGTTGTTTTGCTGATAGATGCTAAAAGCCCCTGATTCTGCTCAGTTGGTTCCCCCCCCCGCCTCCATTTTTCCTCTGCTCTTTTCTATTCTGCTTTACTCAGAGAATTAGCAAGTTGACATTTGTTTTCTTTCTAGCCTTAATTTTTCCTCTCTCCCTCTGTGGGAAATAGAACCAAGTACCCTGTGGTTTGAGAATGCAATCTCCTTGCCTACATGCATGAGCCCATACCAACAATTCTTTGTATTACCTTCTAAAACCCATCATTGGGTTGGATTAAAAGATTTTTTCACTGCCTCTCTTTCTGGCCATCTGTTTCCTTGACCACCACTAAAAACAAATGATGTATATTCAAGAAGACACCCCACTGCTGATGACTAGCTTCTGGATCATTTTCATTGAACTCTGAGATAAATGTGTGTGTGTGTGTGTGTGTGTGTGTGTGTGTGTGTGTGTGTGTGTGTGTGTGTGTGTGTGTGTGTGAATGTTGTCTTTAATCCAAGTGCAGTATAAATTCAAATGTCTTTAGGTTATTTCATCACACTCTGTGAGGTTTGACTTTTTGGGATTCTTAAGAAATTGGTATAATTTATTCCAAAAAGACAAGGAAGAGGAAGAAACCAGAAGAGAGTGGAGCTCTTTCAAATGTAAGAATGCTTGTTATAAAGGTCTTGTCATTCATTTTTCATCTATATCCAATAAATTGAGCTTAAACTATTATTGTAAGCATTTAAATAATAGAGAAAGGTTTGAAACTCAAGGGTAAATAACTTCAGAAGATTATCCTCACATTGGAGAGCTTCTGTTTTATTGTGAGTGCTCTAGGACCAGAAGAATGAAGAAATGGCTTAGTGAACTCCCTAGAGCCATCAGAGCCTACACTACTTAACAACAAGTATTAATTGGATCTGCCTGTTAGCAGATAGTAAGACTGCTAATATTAACTGAAATCCTTGCTCCTAAGGAGCTTGCCATCTGTCTATGGAATCTAGGTTGTGCCATTCTCCATAGCTCAGTTTACCAACAGGCCAAGGGAAGTGAACCTTTTCAGTTCCACTCTTGATCTGCGCTTCTCTCAGCCTCATCCACCATCTCAGTGATATAGTGATCTATTCAGAAATCCTGGCCTTCCCTGAGACAATGATCATCTGTCTGTTACCCAGAGTAGGAGAAAAGAGGGTTTTTGAAAGTGTCCTAGAAATATCTTCAATTATATAATATACCTAGAGGAAATATAGGGAAGGAATTGTGGTTCTAAACTGAAAAATGGAAGAGCCATCTATCTCTTCTACAGCTATAGCCAAGGCCTTGCTTGCCTGTTCAATATCACAAGGTTTGTAAGAACCAGAATGAGTATTTATTCAAAACTGCACACTGAACTGTGATGACATGTCATACATCATCTATCCTTCTTGGTCCTCTGAGAATTAAATATCATTAATATCATGTTTAATTAATGATTACTACTCAGCATTCCAGTAGGAAAGAGACAGCAAGCATGCTCAGATAATTCAAGAAATATTAAGTAAAAAATTATTTAAAATTACATAGGGAAACCTCAAGGAACTGAGTGGTCCCTAAAACAAAGTTATTGCAACTGCACTCTGGAGACTGAGAAAGAAGAAAAAGGAGAGGATACGGACTTAAAGAAGAATGTCATGTGTACACTTATACAACCACTTCGGAAAGCAATCTGGAGGGTCCTCAGAAAGCCAAATATCGACCTCCTCTAGGACCCAACTATACCACTTCTAGGCATCTATCCCAAACAGCAGGAACCAGTATACAAGGACACATGCACCTCCATGTTTATTGCAGCACTGTTCACAATAGCCAGGATATGGAAACAACCCAGATGTCCCACCACAGATGAATGGATCCAAAAATTGTGGTATCTATACACAATGAAATATTATGCAGCCATTAGAAAGGCATTTGCAGGGAAATGGAAGGAGCTAGAAGAAATCATGTTGAACGAGGTAAGCCAAGAGCAATGAGACAAATGGCACATGGGCTCCCTGATAAGTGGATGTTAAATCTAAAACGTAAGATGATATGACAAAATTAACAAGGCTTAAGAAACAAAGGACTGGGCTGGGAAGGTGCCTCAGTGGTAGAGTGTTTGCCTTGCACGCATGAGGTCCTGGGTTCGATTCCTCAGCACCACATAAGCAGAAAAAGCTGGAAGTGGCACTGTGGCTCAAGTGGTAGAGTGCTAACTTTGAGCTGAAGAGCTGAGGGACAGCGCCCAGGAACAGAGTTCAGGCCCCACAACCAACAAAAAGAAGAAAAAAGAAACAAAGGACTTCCACTCATCTGGTCGAATCACTACTAAATAACCCCATGCTACTGGTCACATATATGATATATTATATATATATATATATGTATATATATATATATATATATATATATATATATTGTATATGCACACCAAAGGGAAACCAGAAGGACAGCACAGAACTTGAGGGAGTCAGGGAAAAACATACAACAGTGGGTCCCATCAGCTGCACTGGACATTGATCAAAATGAACTAAGCAACTCAATGCAGCGATGGGAGGGAGGGAACGAGTGGGAAAGAGGGAACAGCTGACGCTATGCAAAACAAAACAAATATACAAACCACCCAATGCGGAAGAAATAACTGCATTGTCAAAGTTCATAGAACTCATAAATGTTAGAGACCAAGATAGACAATTTGCCCCATGAAAGTTAGAATGTGTTTGTGATTTTAACTAAGCATCACTATACCACAATACTGTGAAATTTGCGAAATTATGTAATCACTTAATCACAATAAAGAATTTGAAGGGCAAAAAAGAAGAACGTCATGTGAACATGATTGTCTGTGAAAGGGCAGAGCTGTGAAAGCCAAGCCCACACAAAGGAGGGAGGAGGAACTAACCGGGAGAATAAATATCCCAGCTTCACTGTTGTTCCTCCTTCTCATTGGCTGAAGCCAAGCAGCAGCTAGAGAGGAAACCCATTGGCTCAGGCATGTTATTATCATGGGATGAGAGAAGGGGAGGCAGAAAAAAGATCCAACTCAGTGCCTGAAGTAAAAAATTGAAATCCAGTTCCCTGGTGTTCCCGCAAACAACTTTAAAATGAATTCAAGCAACCAGGGTAATTAGAAAACAAATGCAGATCTCACACACTTTTTTCTAGCTATGTATTGTCAGATGACAATTAACATCTTTAACTTGTCATCTGAAAACATATACATTCTAGTAACAATTTACTGAATGCATTAATAAGTTAATGTATTAATAACTTTAATTTAATCTTTATTTATTTCATGATCTATTTAATAAGTTAAGAATTTATTATAAAAATCATACGATGCATTAATGAACAATAAAATAAAGAACAAATAAAGCATCTAAACTTTCTACTACTTTTCTTTTCTTTTTTTTTTTTTAGATCCAAGACCAGGACTCAAACTCAGTACCTACCTCAGGCTAATGCTTCCAACCCCATCTTTCTATTACTTTTAAAAATAACTTTTTATTTGAGGTTTATAATATGATATTACAAGACACATAATGATAGTAAAATGGTTACTATAGCAAAGCAATTTAATATATCTGTCATCTTACGTGTACATTTCTTTACAAGGGCAGTGAAAATCTACTTAAAGAAAAGCTAATACAGGCCAGGTGTTGGTGGCTCATGCCTGTAATCCTACTTGTAATCCTAGCTATTCAGGAGGCTGAGATCTGAGGATCATGGTTCAAAGCCAGCCCAGGCAGGAAACTCCATGAAATTCTTATCTCCAATAAATTGCTCAGAAAACCAGAAGTGGTGATGTGGCTCAAGTGGTAGAGTGCTAGCCTTGAGCTGAAGAGCTAATGGACAGCGTCCAGGCCCAGGGTTCAAGCCCAATGACTGAAAAAAAAAGAAAAGCTAATACAATAAATTTTGATGAACTTTCATCTTCATGTCATACATTTGATCTCTAAACCAATTTGACATACATACATACATATATATATATATATATATATATATCTTTCCATTACCCTTTTCTTATTGGAAGCCATATACATATATGTGTGTGTATATATATATATATATATACCTATACATATACATAAGTATACACACACATATATATATACATACAAATATGTAACACATACAAGTAAAATTATGTGATATTTTCCTTTATGTGCCTGACTTACTTATTTAGTCTTCTTGGTTTATCCATGTTGTAATAAATAGCTGGATTGCATAATTTAAGGGTAAATATTTCATATTGTTCATGAAAATCCATTCATTTGTCAATGCACACTTATTTCTATATCCTGGATATTGTGAAGAATACTGCAATTAATAAGGGAATGTGGGTATTTCATCTCCTTTGAGTGTGTGCCCACAAGAGGAATGGCTAGATCATGTGCTACTTCTAAATCAAAAAAAGAGAGGGTGAGGTTCAAGGCATGGCTCTGTTGCTAGAGCACCAGAATGAGCAAAAGCATCAGGTACCAAGTTCGAGTCCAGGTCTCATACCTAAAAAGGAAAAGACAGAGTGATATCAAATAAATAGCTCCTAGAAATAAAAGAATTTGCTATACTCAAAACTAGCAGATAACAAGAAATAAGTAAGATTAGGATCAAATGAGATAAAAGACTAAAAATCTATTCAAAGATTTGATAAACAAAAATTTATTTCTTTGAAAAGGTAATTAAGATAGATAAACTATTAGCTGATTTCATTATAAGGAGGAGGGAAAGGGGCCAAATAAATAAAATTAGATATGAGAATGCAGATATCACAATAAATATCAGTGAAATGTCGAATATTTTGAGGGTCTATTTTGAAAACCTATATTTAAACAAACTAGAAATTATAGAAGTGAATACATTTTAATTACATTTGACCTACCAAAATTGAAGAGTATATAAACTACTTAATAGTTCCATAAAAAACAATAATATTAAAGCAATAATAGTCTTCTGACAAAGAAAAGCCCAGAACCTGACAGATTCACTGTTGAGTTCTACCAGATCTTTAATGAAAAACTGACACCACTATTCCTCAAAGTTTTCCACAAGCTAGAAATAGAAAGAATATTCCCAAACTCATTATAGCAACTCACTATCTTTCACTTATCCAAAACTGGTCAGGAATGCAACAACAAAAAAAAAAAAAAAAGAATTATAGACCAATCTCCAGACATAATCACAAAAATCTTCAATAAAATACCTGCAAACCAATTCCAACAACACCTCAAAAGGATTATACACCATGATCAAGTTGGTTTCATTCCCAATGTGTAAGGTTGGTTCAACATGCACATAACAATAAATATAATATAGTATATAAGCTGAACCAAATACAAGAATTATATATCATCTCAATTAACGTGAACGAAGCCTCTGACAAAATTCAGTATCTCTTTATAATAAAAACTCCAAAGAACCTAGGATACAAGAAATATACCTTAACACAATAAATATAGAAAACAAAACTATAGGCAAGATCCTACTAAACGAAGGGGAATAAAGTGAAATAATTTCCCCTAAAGTCAGGAATAAGTTAAAGATGTTTACTCATTCCAGCCCTGCCATTATAGTATTAGAATCCCTAGCCAAAACAATAAGGAGAGAAAAGAAATTCAAATAAGGAAAGACATCTATTATCCTTATCCAAAGATGGTGTGGTTCTATACCGAAAGGACCCTGAAAATTCTCCCCCGACACACACACAAATAAAACTAAATCTAATTAAAACCTGTGACAGGATACAAAATCAAGATTTTAAAAACTCAGTGGCATGTTGGGATTAGGGGAAGGGAGAGGTTAGAGAGTGACTGAAGGATGACTGAGCATGGTGCATTGTTTGCATATATGGACATGTCACAACGCTGCACATTTAATTGATACTTAAAAAAGAGTATAAAAAAACTTTCAAAACCTCTATACTGTTTACCAGAATGGCTGAACTGAGCTCTACTTTTTAAATCATGCTTGCTTTTCTTCTTACTCTCCCACATAATGTGAAAATAAATATCATTCAAATGAGGCTTTGCTAAATGCTAATATTTACCTTTGCTCCTTCCCAAATTCCATGGAAATATTAAAAGATGTACAAGTTATTCAAATAAATCTATGGCAATTTCCATATGGCAAATTCCACAATCTATAGCAAATTCCATAATTTCCAGAACAGTGCCATCAGAAGCCTAGACAATGATATATTCCACAATAAGGCAAAAGAGAAAGAATTGAGGCTAAACTCAATCCATCTATGGAACCCATTGACTCAAAATCAACAGAAAACATCCCAAACTAGTTTTAGACATGTTTGTAACTCAGCATCTCTGAGTACTCCCAAGTGACCAACCAGGGCCTAGAGAAAGAGCCTTTAGGAATCAAGAGCTCGTGTTTGTCTCTGTCTTCTGAAATTGCACTTCTACTCAAGCAGCAGCCCAGGGTGGTTTCTGAGGCTCCCAAGACTGGCTTTTACAAGGGACAGGAACTGTCTTGTCACCCAAGGGACAAATTACCACGCACCTGCCTATTCACAAACAAATCTGGTCAAGGCAAGTAGCCCCTTACTGACCTGAAGTATCTGGGAGCATTTCAGTAGGGGACATGGATTCTGAGTTTGTCTATCAAGCAGGTGAGGTTGAATTGAAACACTAACTTTCAACTTTCTAGCTGGATAATAGTGGGAGCATCATTTTCATTATATTATTATCTTGCATGGGGGGGGGAATGCCTTCATAAGAACTTTTAATAACTGTGCTAATCTCTTGTAATGGAGAAACATTTACCTGAAGCTTAACATTTCCTTCTGTTTCACAGCAGCTCCTTTTCTAATGATTTCAAATAGTAGGAAGTTTTTACTGTTTCCTTTTTAAAACACTATATGGAGTGTAATCCCTTTCTGAAATGATTTCTGTGTGTGAATGAGTATGTGTAGAAATGGGTCTGTTTGAATGTTCAGAAAATATTTGCACAGGTGCTTTTACGATAAATGGATTGCTTGATTTGTTATCTTCTTTTTCTAACATTTTAAAAATTATGTTAATTTTTTTAACTAGGCATTGGTGGCTCATGCTTGTAATTCTAGCTACTCAGGAAGCTAAGATCTGAGGATTGTAGTTCAAAACCAGCCTGGGCAGGAAAGTCTTTGAGAAGTCTGTCTCCAAATAACCACCATAAAAGCCAGAAGTGGAGGTGTGACTCAAGTGGTAGAGTACCCGCCTTGAATGAAAAAGCCAAAGGACAATGCCTAGTCTAGCATAATGCATACATACTAAAATACATACATGCAAACATATGTGTTTGTGTTAATTTTTCTAATGCTCATGAATTACCATTTGTAAAATATACTAAGGTTTTAACCTTATTGAGTTGAAACCTTTGGGAATTGGATCATTCTCTCTTAAGTGGAAGGTAAGGGGCAGGTGTCTCCCAAAGCTCTGCAGAATGAGGAGAGATGAGCTATGGCGAGAGGCTCAGGGACTGGCAGCATGGCAATAGCATCGGCAGTCTGACAGTGAGTCCTGCCCTCTTTCTGTCCATCATAGTTACAGAGATGAACAACTCACCAGCAAGTGAGTGGAAAATTCAGTTCTGAGAGCCCTAGGAATGCAGTGAGCATGCAGTTGCAGTGACAGAGATCTGAGCTTCACCCATAACCCACATCATGGTGCCTGGGCCATGTTGCCATGGAACACATTATGATGCCTTTCAACACTGAATGGACCATGGAAGTTGCCATATCCTTCCTACTGTGCCAGAAAACTGGGGCTTAGCCATGGGTTCATTCCATACTTGTGGGCTTGCTGATGCTTGGCTATTCTAGCCAATCAGGCTGTTAAACATCCTTGATTACCAACCTAAAGCTCCAGTCTTCAGAGGGGCACTTGGAGGCCTGACCCACAAGCAAGTATAGCATAATTCTTAGGAAATTATAGAGCAGGAACTCACACAGAATTGGTAGTTCTGAAAAAACGTCAGAGAAATGGTCTCAGGAAAAAGACAATCTTCCTGCCAACCTCAAAAGTCAGGAGTTAGCCAGGCACCGGTGGCTCACACCTATAATCCTAGCTACCCAGGAGGCTGGGATCTGAGGATTGTGGTTCAAAGCCAGCCTGTGTAAGAAAGTTCATGAGACTCTTATCTCCAGTAAACCATTCAGAAAACTGGAAGTGGCTCTATGGCTCAAGTGGTAGAGCAGTAGCGTTGAGCTGAAGAGCTGAGGGACAGCACCCAGGCCCACAGTTCAAGCACCACGACCAATATAAAAAAAAAAAAAAAAGTTAGTATTCAGACTTGTATTCCCTTATCAAGGCCAAGTGATCCCATCTAGTCTTCTAAGCTGTTTTCAGCCACTCTGGTATGCTACTTTTTCAGCTCTAAAAATAGAGGAAGAAAATAGGGAGGGATTACAGACTGAGCTATATTGCTATAGGAAGGATTGAATATATGTGCGTACATATACATATATATGATTATATTACCATATATCTTTAAATAGTTATGCAAATGTTTAACAAATCTTTAATTTGCTCAGTCCTCATAATACATAGCCCTTCAGCAATTATTTCAGTTTTCTGCCAGCTACCTTCTTCTCCCTCCATCTCCCCTTAGTATATAGGACAGACTATACAGAAGTTGGCATTCCAGTGGGAACACTTGCTCCTGATTCCAGGACTCAGAGCTACAGGGATTAGGGCTATATGCCAAAGCACAGGATATTAAGCCTCTGTCACTGAAAACAAAGTAGAGAATCAGGGTATTTGAGTGGCCACATATGTAGTGAAAGGGAGGGTTAGGATGAATTCACCAGGATCAAGGGAAACCCACAGGGACACCTACCTGTCCCACCCAGAGCCTCTGTCATCATAGGCCTGTCCACACAAGAATCTGAGAACCACATTTTCATCAGTTGGAATGGCTTTCCGTATGTCTTCTTGACTAGGCTGAACCACCCATGCTGGAATTCTCTCCCTGTGAGTTTCTCCAAAGGGTTGGGCAACAGGGAGACTTGTAGGAGAGAGATGGAGGTGAGAATGAGCCAGCAGGCTCACATCAGTGGCACAAGGCAACAGCTTGACTGACAAATTCCCCATCCTTCCTCTGGACTTTCCTTCACCCTCCCAACTCCTAGACTAGTGTCACAGTGCAGGGCCCATGTCATCAAAGTCAAAGGTGATGAGAACTGAAAGGTTCCAATCTTTTCCTGTGGGTTCCTGCTTCTACATGAGGGGTCCAGCTTACCCTAGCTTACTCCCATCCTACAATCATCTTTCTCCCCAACTACCTGCCAAACAAAGCAGCAGCACCAGGTGTAAAGGCGGCAAACCTACCTGCGCTGATCAAACAGCAGCCACAATAGCAATCAAGCACCTGTGCCGATCCTAGCAGCTCTCCTTTGTAGATGAAAATCTTTCTCTGTAGGCTGCATTTGTTGCAGTGAAGCAACAAATGAAAGTGGCTTGGTTAGAAAATCCAAAGAATGTTCCAAGTCTTGCTAATGCTCATGGAGGAAAAACAAAGGGTCTTGTAACATGGTTACAACCATTGTAAAACAATGGTTTCTGATAAATAAACCAGAATATGGAGACAATGGAATGGTCTTTAGGGTTAAAAAGAAATGAAATATCAGAATGACACAAAGGAACCTGGAGGCAGGGGCTCAAGCCTGTAATTCTAGCTTCCTGGGAGATAAGGAGTAAAGGCTTGCAGTTTGAAAACAGCCTAAGCCAAAAAAAAATGTTTATAAGACTGCCTCAACTCAACTGCAAGGCTTAGTGCAGCCTAGTGACCCAAGGAAACACAAACAGGAGGATAACAGTTCCGAACAGCACAGGCATAAAGCAAGATCCTACATAAAAAATAACCAGTGCAGCTGGGCGCCTGTGGCTCACATCTACATCCTAGCTACTCAGAAGGCTAAGATCTGAGGATCACTGTTCAAAGCCAGCCCAGGCAAGAAAGTCCATGAGGCTCCTCTATCTGATTAAACACCAGGAAACCTGAAGTGGCACTGTGGCTCAAGTGGTAAAGTGCTCACCTTGAGCTGAAGAGCTTAGGGACAGAGCCCATGCCTAGAGTTCAAGCTCCATGACCGACAAAAAAAAAGAAAAAGTGCAAAAAGGGGGTTGGTGGAGTGTTCAAGTGGTAGAGTACCTGCCTCACAAGTGAGGCCCTGAGCTCAAAATCCCACTACCACAGAGGGAAAAAAAGAGAAATGTGGAGGAAACTTGAATGCAAACCACTAAGTGAACAAAGCCAATGTTAAAAAAAAAAAAAGGCAACATACCATCTAATGCCAACTATCTGATGCTCTGGAAAAGACAAAACTATGGGGACAGAAAACCCAGGGCCTGCTAGGGATTCTGGGAGCAAAGGGTGAATAGGCCAAACAGAGAGGAAATTTGGAGCAGTGAGACTGATTGGTCTGGTGTTGCACTGATGTATACTTGGACATTTGTCCAAACCCATAGAATTCACAGCACCAAGAGTGCACCCTCATATCACCATTGACAATGGGTGACGATATGTGTGTCAGTGTGGGCTCACCAATTATGAGACAAATAGATCATTCTGAGAGAGATGTTGATTAAAAACAAACAAAAAGAACAAGTGTTTCTCTCATTTTACAGATTAAAGAAATGGTATGCATAGCAGGTGCCAAATACAGAGCTTTTCCAGAGAGGGAAAAAATAAAGAATAAAGTTACCAAAAGTTATGCTGGTTTCTGGGAAAGATTTGATTAATATCAAAGATTCTAGTCTCAGCACAGGCTGACCCACACATACACACACATGTATGCATACATATGTATATAGATGTGTATACACATACATGTATACATGCAGTGTGACCTTGTCAGCTAATTTGTTGCCCTCCTGTCTATTAAAGGAAGATTTAGAAAAGCCCTTAAGGACCTTAATTTTCAGAGAGAAAATCATCTCAGCAGTCATGTTTTGGGAGGACTTTGCAGGAGGAAAAGCTGCTCACATAAAGGCAGACAGGGAGCTGCTCTTCAGAAGCCTGCACTTTTCGAAGAAGTTTGAGAGCACGGAATGGCAGGATGGTCCCCAGGGATTGCAAACAGGGAAATACAAATGGCAGATTAGAGACTCCACTGTGAAGTTATGTGGACCAGAGGTGATTCTCCTAAAAAGTGCATCGTGAATACACTAACTGACAGTATGAGACACTAAGTGACTGTGAGCAGCCTTGGGGGGAAGCTTTGTGAGAAGAGAGAACTGGATGCTTTGAATGGCACAGGGCATGTGGGGGCATATCAACAGACGAGTGGGCACAGGTCCTCCAAAGCTTTACTCGGGCTGTAGTGATTCTTCTCAATAAAGTCTGTTGAGATCTGAAGCTGCAAAGCACAATGGTTCAGAGCAGCTTTGTGAATGTTCACAGAAGACTGGACTTTGTTCCACAGACAGGCAATTTTGCCTGAGCAGTGAGGAAGTCACACTGTGCATCCCATGTGGGGTCTAAAAGTCATTCTGTGGGGTCCTAAAAATCATTCTTGCCATGGCCATTGCCAGCAAGGTGACCTTAGGGGCATCAGGTCTCAAGAATGGATTATTATATATGAACCATCTTTATGGAAAGCTCAAGAGGAGACAATTTTGAATTCACGAGAAGAGCGAAAACTACATGTTGACTGCAATGAAAGCATTTTGAAACAATTTATGAATGTGGATTCTGTTCCCAGAATAACAGAGAAGGACCTACCTGCTAGACAGCTGATGGCTAGCGAGTGAGCAATATGCTTCCACTGTTGAAATCAGCTGAAGCAGAATGGAAAGGCAACTCAGGATCTGGCAAGGAAAATACAGCAGGGCCAAGACAGTTGAAACATTACCAAAACTGCTATGGTTTGAACATGGCTTGTTTGTTCCAAAATTCAAGTTGAAAATTGCCATTGTAACTATGTTTGAAGTTCCAAAATTCAAGTTGAAAATTGCCATTGTAACTATGTTTGAAGATAGGGCCTTCAAGGGATGCTTAAAAAGTCTCCCACCTACATCAGTAGTCCCCAAGCTATACTTCAGGCTGAGGAAGAAGGACCAGCAGAGCCCAGGAATTCCCAACTAGACTAAAGAACATAACAAAATCCAACTTCACTCTTTGAGAAGAAAATAAGCAGGCCGTGGTGGAAGCAGAAGAGGAACAAGGTGCTGGTGGCTCATAGTAGCTACTCTGTGGGCTGAGATAAAGGTTCCAGGCCAACCTGGGAAAAATGTTCATAAGCCTCCAACTTAATAAAAAAAAATTGAATGTGGTTGTCATCATATCTATGATAGAAAGTCTGAATGTAAGAATCATAGTGCAGGCTGCCCAGGAAAAAAGCAAGACCCTATTTCAAAATAGGGTATAGCAACAGCAAACTGACCAAGACAACAACCCAGGGCAAATGTTGCTGGTGCCATAACACTTCAAACATCAGCTCTTATGTGAGTGGATATTCTCTGTGTCCAATAAATAAGAAGGCAAATAGAGATGGCTTTAACATGTGGCTCCTTAAGTTCAAAACCTATAAACCACTTCATGATGGACTCAAGGGAGAAATAAAAGCGTGTTAGGTGACTTCAGGACAAGTGAGCAACCAAATTCAATTTTAAACTTAATGCCCCCGTACAGAGCCAAAGGGGTGGGCAGAGAGAGGAGGAGGAGAGGGGGAAGAAGAGGAGGATAAAGAAGACAGAGATGAAGACCAAGAAGACAAAAATGAAGAAGAAAGAGGAGTGAGAGGAAAAAGAAGTTTATTTGGGTTTGCTTGAACATTGACTAGTATAAGAACTGGCTGTTCTTTTCTGTGCTAAGATGAGAAGGTGGAGGGGGAAGGGCAGAACTGAATTGAGCCTGGCTGTGGCTAAGCTTTTCATCATCTTACATCAGTTTAAGACTGATCATGGTTACCTCCAGAGCCGTGTGACCAACATGCAGCATTAAAAAACAGCCATCAATAGGCTTGATGAAAGCTGCAGGTGGAATCAACTCAAAACCTGCCATATGCAAGGGTTGTCTAGATATACAGATGCCCTCACAGTAGCCAGGCCAGTTGAGAAGACTTAGAGGCATGCTTGCTCAGGTTTACTTATTGTGATGGTCAATTTCATGTGTTGACTTGACTAGCCATAGGGTACCTAGATTAAATATTATTTCTAGGTGTATCTATGAGGTATTGAATATCTCATACATATGTCATTATAAAACACATGCCAATTCTAAACCTTCAGCAATAAAATCATCATCATCATCATCATCATCATCATCATCATCATCATCATCATCATCATCATCATTATCATCATCATCTTCATCCTGAAAGATCCTTTACCAGTTAGTGAGAAACACCACTAGTAGTGGCTAAAATTTTTCAGGACAAAATTTTCTTTGTGTCTTTTTTCTTATATTTAGGGGAGGGGGCTGGAGCTTGAACTCGGGCTCTGTCCCTGAGCTTCTTCACCCAATGCTGGTACTCTACCATTTGAGCCACAGTTCTACTTCTGGCTTTTTGCTGGTGAATCTAGATAAAAGTCTTGTGGACTTCCTGCCCAGGGTGACTTCAAACAGTAATTGTCAGATATCAGCCTCTGATTAGCTAGAATTACAGATATGAGCCACTGGTGCCTGGCTTAGAACAAATTTCCTTAATAGTAGTGAAGCAAGCAAAAATGTATATATTGTTTTCTCAAATACTTTAGTTGACATATAATAATGATACAAAGTTACGGTGTACTATGTGGTATTTCAATATATATACAATATGTAAAATCAGATCAAGATAACTGAGGTATTATTTTTATGTATTTTTATTATCTTCAAGTAGCTGTACAAAGGAGTTGTCATTTAACAAAGCCATTTATGAATACAATCATATATTTATCCTTTCTTTGTGTGGGGAAGATTTAAAAACCTCTCCACTAGGCATCTTGAAATATATACAGTCAATGGTTGTCAGCTGTATTTATCCTACTGTGTTATAGGACATTAGAAGTTATCCCAACTGCACCTCTGTACTCATTAGCATCTACTTTCCACCTCCTCTTCTCTACCTATGGTAATCACCTCCCCTCCCAGCCTCTGATAGCCATTATCCAACTCTCGACTTCTATGAGACCAATGTATACATGGGAAAATGTAGTGTGCCTCACTTATTTTCCCTTAACATAAATGTCTTCCAGTTTCCATCCATGTTGCTGTCAAGACAGGATTTCCTTCTTTTCATGGCTGGATTGGAGTCCATTGTGTGTATTTTTCATGTTTTCCTTATTTGGTCATTTGAGAGTGGGCACCAAGGTAGATTCCCCCTCTTTACTGTGAGTTCATGCAAACCATGCATCATCCTCAGCCTCTCAGCTCCTCATCATTAAACAACAACAGGACCACCTCCCTTCTCAGATTAATGGAACCGCTGGAACTCTGTATTCAGATCAAGCTAAAAGCAATAGCTGCTTCCTTTCCTCCAGTAAAACCCTACCTCACTCATTATCTGTGTTCCTTTGTTGGGGTTCTACATATGAACAACAGCTTGTTTCACACCAGATTACCTGTGCTATTATTTAAACTTGGAAACTGAGTGGCAGTACTCTTCAAGATGAGTTTTACAGGAATGCTGACCAAGAAGGCAATTGCAACCACTTCGTGAGACACTCAATCCATGCTGCTCTTATCCGGTTAGCTTTGTGTTCTGACCAGACAAGCGAAGCAAGAGACTGAAAATGCACCTAGATGGCTGGAGTACAAGTGCAAGGCCCTGAGTTCAAAAGGCAGAAACACACACACACACACACACACACACACACACACACACACAGAGAGAGAGAGAGAGAGAGAGAGAGAGAGAGAGAGAGAGAGTCAAGAAAATGCACTGTGCCTATTTGTTTTATGCTCAGAATTGTCATATATGTAATTTTACTACATCTGCAGAGCAAACAGCTAGAATTATTAACTCTACTGGATAGATAGGAAAACTGCAGCTTAGAAGAAATCAGTGGCCTATGCAAGGCCTCAGAGGGAGACCAAATAGTTAAAGTTACAGGTTCTGTCTCCCCCAGGGGGAACTTCTGGGTCTGTCTCTGCACCATGAAGACCATACATGCTGCAGTGTTGAACCAGAAAGAGCAACCAATATTACATAAGCATCTTCTATGTACAGATATCATGCAGGGTTCTGGGGATGCAAAAATAAACAAGTAAAGAAGCCTCTGTTCATGGCACCGAAAAAGGTTTTTTGCTGAGGAACCTATTTGTGGTGATAAGAGAATATAGCCATCCTAGGCTAGATGGCCAGAAGATCAAAGGAACTTGGAATGGAAATGGGACCTGGAATTGCAGACTCTGCCAAGAACTCAGCGTGGAAAACTCTAAACTGAAAAGCAGAAAGAGGGGGGGAAAAGTCAAACAAAATCAGTAAAACAGTAAAGTAGGAAGCCCTACACTCTTCTTCTATTTAGCAACAATTCACAGATAAAATCCAGAAACAAACTATAAACAAGGAACAAGAAAAAACACAAGAATAATAGAAAACAAATCACAAAATAGTAATTTCTATAAATTTAAGTTGATGAAACTCTCCAACCAAAAGATACAGTGGCTAAATTGATTTAAAAAACAGATTTAAAAAAAAAACAAAATTCAAATATTTGCTGTACATAGGAACTCAATTTAGATTTAAGGACAGAGATAGGCTAAAAATAAAGGATTCTCTATACAAATGATATGCAGAAAAGAACAGGAGTGGCTACATTCATGTCAGACAAGATGAATTTCAAGTCAAAAATTATCACAACAAATAAAAGACAGCATATAATTATAAAAGAATGAGTCCAAAAGAAAGCTAAGACAACTATGAATACATATGCATCCAAAATCAGTCACTTTCATAAATACAAGGCAAGCATTAACAAGACCAAAGTGTGCTTGCTTCGGCAGCACATATAGTAAAATTGTAACAATACAGAGAAGATTAGCATGGCCAAAGGATTAGCATGCACAAAGGATGACACTCAAATTCATGAAGCATTCCATATTTTTATGTGATTTTTTTTGTTTCTTGTATGTTCCTTCTCCATGGTATTACCCCTGTTTTCACTGTGTTTGATTCCAGTACCCTGCATCTTCTATATACACTTCTCTAATTTAGGGAGGGGAAGGGAAAAAACAAAATGCTTAAATAGGGATACAATGAGATGTACAAGACACTATGTTGAAAATGAACTTTACAACTTCGGCTGTGCTGTGTGTGGGGGGGTGTTGGGAAGTTGTGGAGGTGGGAGGGAAAGGATGGTAGGGGAAAAACAAAGGAGGAGGCAACAAAGCTCGATAGGAAATGTACTCATTACCTTGATCATGTAACTGTAACCACTCCCTACAATATTTTTTTTTGTCTGTTGTGGGGCCTGAACTCTGGGCCTGGGCACTGTCCCCCAGCTCTTCAGCTGTAGACCAGCGCTCTACCCCACTTTGGCTTTTTCTGCTTATGTGGTGCTGAAGAATCGAACCCAGGGCCTCATGCATGCAAGGCAAGCACTCTACCACTGAGCCACCTTCCCAGCGCCTCCCTACAGTATTTTTACAATAAAAAAATGAATAATAATAATAATAATAATTTTTTTAAAAACCAAAGTGAGAAACAGATATAATGATATTAGGAGAAATACTAGTACCTCTCTGTCAATAGTAGATAGACTCTCAAGCCAGAAAGATTTTCTTTAAAAAAAAAAATAGGACACTTAAAAAACAAAATGTGGTATACACACACACACATACACACATACATATATATATATATATATATATATATATATATACATACATACACAATGGAATTCTATGATTCCCTCAGAAAGAATGACATTGCCCAATTTGTAAGGAAATGGAAAGACTTGGAAAAAATTATATTAAGTGAAGAAAGCCAGACCCAAAAAAACATAAGTCCCATGGTTTCCCTTATTTGCAATAGTTAGTATACATCTAGGATAATCTTAGCAGATGAGCAGAATAGCTCAATAGCTATGTACATATGACCATATAAGATGATACTAAACGAAATGAACTCCAAGACATGGACACAAGAAGTTTTGTTTTGTTGTTGCTTTTAATGTATTATGTGATTTTTTTGTTTCTTTTGTATGTTCTTCCCCCTATGGTATATCCCCTGTTGTCACTGTATTTGAATTTGGTACCCTGGTATTGTATATACATTTATTTGAATTAGGGAAAGGAAGGGGAACAACAGAATGGTGATACAAAGGACAAAGGGGAAACCAATGCAACAGCGATATATATAAGACAATATGTTGGAAATGATCTATACATCTTGGGGGGAGTGGGGGTTAGGGGAGGGGAAGTAGGAGAAAAATGAGGGAAGAGGTAACAAGTTTGACAATAAATGTACTTATTACCTTACTTATGCAACTGTAAACCTCCTGTACATAACCTTGACAATTACAAAAAATGTCAAAGTCAGGTACCTGTGGCACAAGCCTGTAATCCTACCTATGCAGGAAGCTGAGATCTGAGGATCACAGTTTGAAGCCAGCCTGGGCAGGAAAGTCTATGAGATTCTTAAACTACTTGGAAAAAGCTGGAAGTAGTGTTGTGGCTCAAGTGGTAGAGCACTAGACTTGTGCACAAAGAGACTCAGTGACAGCACCCAGGCCCTGAGTTCAAACCCCAAAACTGACAAAAACAAAAATAAAAAATAAAAATGTCAACTAAATAAATAAAATAGACATACAGATATTCTACCTAACAGTAGCAGAACACAAATTCATCTCCAACTCACATGGAACTTTCTCTATCATACATCACATGTTAGTCACAAAACAAGTCAAATCTTTTTTTGTCATTTTAGCTTTTGTGGGGACTAGGAGAGCAAGCTGAGAATGGAACTCAGGGTCTTGTTCTTGCCAGACAAAGGCTCTTCTATTGAGCTAAATCCCCAGCCCCAACAAATTTTTTAAAGATTGAAAATACACCAAGAACTTTCACAACAGAGCACAGCAGAGGAAACTAGTAAAACAGCAGAAGGAAAACTGGAAAATGCACAAATATGTGGAAATTAAACAAAACACTATTAAACAACCATTGGCAACTGTTACAATCAAGAAGGAAATTAGAAAATACCTAGAGACAAATGAAAACAAAAGTACAGCGTAACAAACTTATGGAATAAGAGGAATGTTTACTACAATAAATGCCTACTCAAAAAACAAGAAAGATCTCAAATAAACAATCCAATTTTGTATCTCAAAAGCTAGAAAAAGAAGAAAACAATGCCCAATGTTAACATGAAATAGCAAAGATTAGATCAGAAATAAACCAAATAGAAAACAGAAACAATAAAAAGATGAATGAAACTGAGAGTTGATTCTTTGAAAAGACAAACAAAATTGACAAACATTTACTTAAACTAATTAGGAAAAAATAGAAAACAGATAAAATCAGAAATGTAAGAGTACACATTATAACTAATACCACAGAAACTTAAAAAATCATGACACCACTATGAATAAGCATCAAGTAACAACCATGAAACCTAAAAGAACTGGAGAAATTCCTAAAAATGTGAACTTTCAAGATTAAACCATAGAGAACTAGAACCATCCTGAAAATTGAATCGCAGTTAAAAGCTTAGCCACAAAGCCCAAACCACAGTGTTCCACTAGTGAATTCTACCAAATATTTAAAGACAAATTAGCACCAACCCATTCCAAGTTCATTTCATGAGGCTAGCATTGCCCTAAAACCAAAGCCAGGGAAAAGAAATGTCACAAGAAAAGGAGACTATGCCAATATTTCTGATGAATATACATATACAAAAATCCTTCATAAAATGTTAGCAAATGATCCATCCACACTTTAAAAGGTTCATACACCATAACCAAGTGGAATTCCCCCTAAGCTGGAAGAGTGATCTAACATATAAAAATAACTAATGTGATGAACCACATTAAAAGAATGATGATAAAAAATTTTCAAAAAATTCAGGAAAGGCACTTGGCATTATTCAACACTGTTTCCATGGGGAAAAAAAAAATCTCAACAAACTAGAAATAAAAGGAAAATACCTCAACTTAATAAAGACCACATATGAGAAGTGCATATGTTCAACGTGAAAAGCTCCAAGTTTGTAAACGAAGACCAGGTCACATCAAGAATTCCCATCTTGGGCTGGGAAGGTGGCTCAGTGGTAGAGCACTCGTCTTGCATGCTCAAGGCCCTGGGTTCAATTCCTCAGCACCACATAAGCAAAAAGAAAAAAGCCAGAAGTGGCGCTGTGGCTCAAGTGGTAGAGTGCTAGCCTTGAACTGAAGAGCTGAGGGACAGCGCCCAGGCCCAGAGTTCAGGCTCCATGACCGGACCCAAAAAAAAAAAAAAAAGAATTCCCATCTTTACTTCTACTCAGCTTGACTAGAAGTCCTCACCCAAGCAATTATACGAGAAAATTAAAAGAAAAACAAAAACAAAAACGTAGAGCTGGGCACCAGTGCCTCAGGCCTATAATCCTAGCTACTTGGAGGCTGAGATCTGAGGATCACAGTTCGAAGCCAGCCTGGGCAGAAAAGTCTGTGAGACTCTTATCTCTAATAAACTATTCAGAAGAATCCAGAAATGATTCGGTGGCTCAAGGGTAGAGTGCTAGCCTTGAGCACAAAAAGGCTCAGATACAGTGCCTCGACCCTGAGTTCAAGCCCCAGTACCAAAAGAACAAAACAAAACAAAACTAGTAAGCTTCAAATAGGAAAGAAAAAAGTAAAATTGTCCTTGTTCTTATATTCAGAAATAAGTATTTTATTTAAAAAAAACTCTTAGAACTATTAAATGAATGGAGTGAAGTTGCAGAATACAAAAAAAAAAATCAGCATATAAAAATCAGTTGCAAGGGGGTCTGGGAAGGTGGCTCAGTGGTAAAGCACTTGTCTTGCATGCCTGAGGCCCTGGGTTCGATTCCTCAGCCCCACATAAGCAAAAAGAAAAAAAGCCGGAAGTGGCACTGTGACTCAAGTGGTAGAGTGCTAGCCTTGAGCTGAAGAGCTGAGGGACAGCATTCATGCCCAGAGTTCAGGCCCCACGACCGGACGGAAAAAAAAAAAAATCAGTTGCAAGGGTTGGGGTGGGAGGGATGGGTGAGAATGTTAAAAAGGATGACATTGATCGAGGCACTGGATTCATAAAGTGCTCTATTGAATGGAACCCCTTTGTACAACTACTTTAAAAAAATAAAAATATATCTTAGAAAATCAGTTGTACTTTTATATGCCATCAATGAACAATCTAAAAAGTTAGGAAAACAATACCATTTACAATGACACCAAAAATGACTAAAGAGATGCAAGATTGGGGGTCTGGGAAAGTGGTTCAGTGGCAGAGCGCTTGCCTTGCATGCATGAGGCCCTGGGTTCGATTCCTCAGCACCACATAAGCAAAAAGAAAAGAGCCAGAAGTGGCTCTGTGGCTCAAGTGGTAGAGCACTAGCCTTGAGCTGAAGAGCTGAAGGACAGCAACCAGGCCCAGAGTTCAGGCCCCATGACCGGACCACCCCCCCCCCAAAAAAAGAGATGCAAGATTGGTTCTGATGACTTCTAAACATTTATAAATTAGAAAAGACACAAATAAATTGAAGGGCATTCTGTGTTCACAGGCTGGAAGACTTAAAAATGTTAAATTACCCACACTACTTAAAGAGATCTGTAGATTCAATTCAACCCCTATCAATGGCACTTTTATAGAAATAGAAAACAATTCTACAATATATAGAGAACCCAATAAGACCAGTAATTAGGAAATCAATCTTGCAAAAGAAAAACAAATGTAATCCTAGCTACTTAGGAGGCTGAGATCTGAGGATTTCAGTTCAAAGGTAGCCCCAGTAAGAAAGTCTGTAAGACTTTTATCTCCAATTAACCACAAGAAGCTGGAAGTGGCTGGGCGCCAGTGGTTCACACCTGAATTCTACCTACTCAGGAGGCTGAGATCTCAGGATCACAATTCAAAGCCAGGCTGGGCAGGAAAGTCCATGAGACTCTTATCTCCAATTCATCACCAGAAATCTGGAAGTGGCACTGTGCCTCAAGAAGTAGAACACTTGCATTGAGCTGGAAAGCTAAGATAGCACCCAGGCCCAGAGTTCAAGCCTCACAATTAACAAAAAAGAAAAACAAAGATGGAAACATACACTACATGATTTCAAACTGTATTACAAAGCTGTAGTTACAAAAAAAATAGAATGGACATAAACCAATGGAATATAATGCAGATCATAGAAATGTATATACATATATATACATGTAGATATACATATACATATCTATAAATATTATCTATCTTCTTAACAGGAGTGCCAGGTTTAGGTAAGGGGAAGAGAAGCCTCTTCAACAAAAGTACGGGGAAATTGGGTACCCGATCCAAAAGAAAGCATTATACCATACATAAAGTGAAACTCAAGATGTATTGAAGATGTAACATAAGACCTGAACCTATAAAATTACTAGACTAAAATGTGGAGAAAGCCTTATGACATGAATCATGACTATACATATATATATATATATATATATATATATATATATATATATATATATAATATATATATATATATATATATGGCAGCCTTCAGTGGGTCCTATATGCTTCAACCTGGGGGCAATGGAGGGAGGAATACATATCATTAAGGCCGAGTTTAACAATCTCTATGCATTAGACAGTGGTTTTGGGTGGCCAAGATGGGTGCAGTTGTTTATTCTAAAACTGGAAATATGATCTAGGCTTACCCAAACACAAGGGCAATTGGTGAGCTATCCCCAGATCTGGCTCTCATTTTTTCTCCTTTACCCTTTAAGCTTTGCAACCTCTTACCATCTTCAAGGAGAAGGTAAGGGCAAAAGAGCCCTGTGTGTTCTCAGGTGAAGGGAGGGAGATTGCTGGTCTAGTTTGAGTCTTGTTTGTTTGCTTGCTTGATTTATTTTTCAGTTTACTTGTGTGTTCTGAGTCTGATTCTTCTAGTATTTATTCATTTTCATTTCCTCTGTCTCTTCATTTATCTACCCTTCTTCAGTTCTAGAGTCTGGAAATCCAACTCAAGATGCCAGCATATTGATATCTCCTAAAACCTCTCTCCCTGGCTTGTACATAGCAGTCTTCTCTTCTCCTTCTACCTTATCATAGTTACTCTGTGTGGGGGGGGGGGAGGGACATGGGTTTGTAAGGGGGAAGGGTCTCCTAGTGTTAGGGAAGGGTCTCCTAGTGTTAAGGGGACTCAAAACTGACTTCATCTTTAATGCACTAGGAGTTTGCCCTGCCCCTAAGAAGCAAAATACTTGTTTTCCACAAATATCTCAGGGTCAGGAAATATGCTTTTGCCCACCAAAATGTAAAGCCTGCCTTTTGCCCGCCAAATTCACACACTAATTGAAGCCAAAATGATAAGTTAGTTTAAACAGCTACTATAAGGCAGACTGTAACTCCATTGGTCACCTGCATGTGGCCTGACATGACTACAAACCCATTGGTCACCTGCGTGTGGGCAGACCTGATCGCATGGATTTTGCCTTTAAAAACCCCAGCTTGAGGACTGCTTGGGGCACAGTTTCAGTTCCCAAGTCTGTTCTGCGTCCTTGGCCGGCCAGCTATCCACTCCCCCAGTAAAGTCATCTTTTTACATGAGGCTGGCTTTGAGTGGTGGCCTTTTTTCCCCATAACAGGTTCAGGATCTACCCTAAAGACATCATCTTAACCTAATGACCTTTCAAAAGACACTACATTCAAATATAGTCTCAACTCCAAAGCACTGGGAGACAGGATTTCAACAGAGGAATTTGGAGGTCAGAGGCATAATTCAGCTCACCTCACATGCTCAAGTTCAGAGTCACTCGAGGAGGACATAGACTGTAGGTAGGAGGCATGAAAATTCAGTACCAATGATGTGATCTACTACATGAGAAATTACAAATTTCAATTTAGATTCGTTTAATGATAGGAAGCTTGAAGATTATTATTTAACTGGGGAGAATAATGATGAAAACTTACATCTAAGGAAATTATCATTCCAAATTTATTTCTTGTTGCACAGAACATTGATTTAAAAAATATTAATAAGCACGGATTCTAAATGTCATGGATCTGATCCAACATACTGATTTTAGTTATCTATTGAAAACTAGCCCAGAGCTTAGTGGCTTGAAATTTTTTGTTAGATTTCACAGTCATATGAGCCAGAAACTGATGTGGGACTAAGCTGGGCACCTCCAGAGCATCCAGAAAGAGTGTTCCAAGGCAGAGCATGGAAAGTTTCCATCTTAAAAGAACTGGAACCCAAAACTGGCATGTATTTCAATGCTGTTTTATTGGTTAAAGCAGTTTTGAGCAAAATCTCTTTGTATCTAAAATCTATGCTTCCAGCCATGCACCAGTGGCTCATACTGGTAAGCTAAGATCTGAGGATAGCTGGTTTGAAGGTAACCCAGGAGGAAAGTCTGTGAGATTCTTATCTTCAATTAACCAGATTTTTTTTTAAGGTAGAGCTGTGGCTCGAGTGATAGAGCATCATAATTGAGTGAAAAAGCTAGGGATAGCACCCAGGTCTTTATTTCAAGCCCCAATACCAGCACAAAAATAAATAAGTAAATAAACTAACAGATGAAATCCACATTTCCCCTTGGAAACTGTGTTTTTAGCATGATCCTTCCTTCACAGGTTTGAGAAAGAGCTCTGTAAGAGCTGAGTCATCATTTCAAGCCTAGGTAGTATCTTCCCACAAAGAACAAACAGTGCCTAGGCAGGAGATCAATACAATTTTGTTCTGTGTAGTTATTTTAGTTCATTGTATTTTGTTTTCCTAAGTACAGATATGTGTTCAATCCATTAAAAAAATCACTCTAAGCCAGATACTGGTGGCTCCTTCCTGTAATCCTAGCTACTCAGGAGGATGAGATCTGAGGATCGTGGTTCAAAGCCAGCCAGAGCAGTAAAGTCCATGAGACTCTTATCTCCAAGAAGCGACACCTCCCACCCACCACTCACAAGAAGCTAGAAGTAGAGCTGTAGCTCAAGTAGTAGAGCACTAGTCTTGAGCAAAAAGAAGCTCAAGGACAATGCCTAGACCTTGAGTTCAAGCCCCAGGACTGGCACCAAAAAAACAAACAAAAGACAAAAAATCATTCTTATCGCTTCATCTCTCTACCCAACTCTACAGAAAAATCAACTGGCTCTGTTATTTCTATGTTAAACTCTTGATTACATTCATCCTAAAACAACCAGCCTTAAACAGAAAGGCCTTGTAGCCCCCTACCTGACTCTATCCCCCACCCCTACTCCACTCCCATAAAAAACCGGTTGTGGGAAAGAGCCATTGAAGTCAATACATTCCACTCAGACACCAAAATGTCACAGCAGCTGAGCACCAGTGGCTCACACTTGTAATCTTAGCAACACAGGAGGCTGAGGTCTGAGGATTGTAGTTCAAAGCCAGCTCAGACAGGAAAATCCATGATATTCTTATCTCCAATTAACCAACAAAAAGTCAGAAGTGCAGCTGTGGTTCAAGTGGTAGAGCACTAGCATTAAGGAAAAAAATCTCAGGGACAATGCCAGCCTCGAGTTCAAGCCCCAGGACTGGCACTAAAAAAGAGTCACAGTAAGTGATGATTCGGAGATTATCTGGAAAAATGAAACTAAGCTTATAAAAACAAATGCATTTTTGGTCAGTAAAACTTTGATTTTAATGGCAACTGTTCGTTGATTCTTAGAAAGAGTAGGGAACACATCAAACATTTAACAAAAACCAAAACAACAGAATGAAGGCATGGGGTTGGCATTTCTGAGAGCCTCTGTCTAAGCTGTGATGCTGGGTGCTGTGGAAACTGTGCCCATTCATCCTTCCAATACCACCAGGAAGTGTTAGTGTTCCCATTACACAGCTAGTAATACCAAAGCTCAAAGTGCTCTGGCAAATTCTCCAGATCATTTACCATATCAATGGTAAAAACCAAGATTGGAGCCCATGTAACTCCATTAAGCATGGGCATTTCTGGAAACAGAAGTGGAGATGACTCTTTAAAGAAACAATTTGGTAAAAATGAGGTGATATGGGTTAGTCAATAAATTTGACCAGTGTCCATATTAAGAGAAACTAGGACAAAAACAAACAAAAACAAAAAAACAGCAAGAATGTCCAGGCATGGAGGGAGGTCTTGTGAAAGCACAGGGAAGAAAGCCACAGTGTCTGCAAGCCAGGAAGATACATGCCTTCCTCAGAAGCTGACAGAGCCAGCGCCTGGATCGTGGACTTCAGCCCAAGAACCGAGAGAAAATAGAATCTCTATTAAGACCCTCAGTTTTACACTACTTGCTTCAGACAGCCCTGGTTTCATCATCATCATCATCATCATCATCATCATCATCATCATCATCATCATCATCATCATCATATCATCATCATCATCATCATCATCATCATCATCATCATCATCATCATCATCATCATCATCATACAGAAAGGAAATAGGAAAGAGATGAAGAAAAAAGAAGGAACACGTGATATGCACATTTATTTCCTTTGGGCTTTGGAGATGAGCTTGCATATTACTAGGGCTTGAACTCAGAGCTGTGAGCTCTTGCATGGCTTTTTTTGCTCAAGGGTGATGCTCTACCACTTAAGCCACAGTTCCATCTCTGGCTTTTTGCTGACTAATTGGATTTAAAGAGTCTTTCAGGTAAGTCTGCCCAAAGTGGGCTTTGACCTGTGATCCTCCTCAAAATCTCAGTCTACTGAGTAGCTCTGATGCCTACAAGGAACTGTTTGCATTATCAGGTCCTATGTTCTCGCCCCCAGGGAGACATCCAGAGGAAATCATAGTAGATTCATATTAACTAGTTGAATTGCATTTTTATTTTTTTTTTTGAATTGCATTTTTAAAAAAGGTTTCCAAATTAGTCCTAGGGCAATGGCTCTGATCTGCATGTTTTTCCTGGCCTTGGAATCCTGCTTATTTCCTCCTTCACTACTTCTAGTTCTGACTTCAAACAACCAGGGAGGTGAATTAAACAGAGGACAAGCTCCTTTGTCACCATCAAAAGCAGATTCCACAAAGCAGGGAGCAAGCTCCCGGTAGAGCCTGTGGAGTTCTTGCGGTCCTGTTTCCCACATTGTCAAAGGCTTGTCGCCGGGGCAGGGGTCCACACTGGAGGTGGGACAGGCACCAGCCATGGTGCGTTGATAGGTGCTTAGATCTTGTTTTAATGCCATATGCTCATTAGAGAAAAGCAGAGCTTAAAAGAGTTTCTGTCAAAGGAGGGAAAGGGCTGTGAACCTCACACTAGTAGCAGAGAAAGCAATGTTTTCAAAGATGAGGTAAAACTGTAGGACAGTACAGCAATAATGTCAGCACTGGAGAAAGTTGCATTTATTCTGGTACCTTGCATTAGAGATTCTACGATAACAGACAGGACAAGGTCACTTATTGCCTTATTTGTTAAGTTTAGCTATATTTCTCTACTTTGAGATTCAAGACAGCAGCTAAGCCCTATCTTAGTCCCTGACTTCAGAAAAGGATTATGCCATTCACAAATAGCAGGAGCAACCTGTGTGCCCCGTGTGCCTTTTCTTTCCCTGACATATATAGTCCTTGAGAAGGAGTCTGAATTTGGAAGCCTCCAAAGTCACTCCTAAGCTGGCACATAGAATCTATTGAATGCCCATCTCTAACTCCTAATTGTAGTATAATTGAACCCACTTCTCACACTTGCTAAGCAAGTACTCTACCATCTGAGTGAGCTATGCCCTAGCCCCACAGTCTATTTGGGAAGTGAGGTTGGGAGGCACTGTGGGGAAAGTGAAATAAGTCACTAGTGGGAGGTTGAAGATTATCAAATGAGGGGCTCACGCCTACTGGGGAGCTTGGGGAGATGATGGAGGTGGTCTCAATGCAGGGGTAAAGGATCTAGGGGATTTATCTATGTAATTCCATGTGGCTCTGGTTGAGAACTCCTGAAAGGGCAGTGGCTGACCATGCTCCAGCCTAACTGGAGAGCAGGCCAAGGGCCACAGTGACCACAGGAAGTACACTTCCAATAGCTTGGGAATGATGACAACTGAAGGGCCATGGGTGGAGAATCACTGTCTGCTCCAGGGATTATGCTGAGGGAAGGATAAGAGGTGAACACTCATGAGGACTACAAGACAGAGGAAAAAGATTGTTTCTGAAAATAAAAGAATTGGAGAGAGATCGCAGGTTTTCCAAGTAGGATAATCAGAACTTGGTAGCATGCCATCCTGAGACCTCAGCAGGTAACAGGACAGGACTGGTTATTCTATGCTCATTCTACATTTGGGGCCAGAAATTCTTGATTCCTAGTGCTAAGCTCTACCCTTTTTGTGCAAGCCACAACTGCCAATCAGCACAGATGCTCAGCCAATCATAATGGCCATCTAACCATGTCCAACAAGTTAGAACTGACAGCCAATCAGAACCAACACTGGCTATAAATAGTCAGTTCTCTCATTGTACCAGCTGACTAACTCTAGCTATGGGAAAGTCAAGACCTAAACACAGACTTGACATTAGTGAGCTTGGACTTCAGTGCTCAGCCTCACTTCTGCATCTTCCCCTTCCATCATATCTCTTTTAGCAATGCAATAGCTTCATATGGCAAGGCTCTTGGCTTCATAATTCTCATTCAAGGAAAGGCTCCTTTATCAGTAATTGTCTTTTTTTTAATTTAAATTTTATTGTAAAGGTGAGGTACAGAGGGGTTACAGTTACATAAGGCGGGTTATGAGTACATTTCTTTTTGAACAGTGATCAGTCATTTTCATCATAATATAAATTAAAGACCTAAAAGCATCAGCTGTAATGTGGAAAAAAGAAAAAGGCAGGATTGGGTGTTTTCCCCTGAAATAACCTAGTAGTGTCAGCCCACAGGGTAGGCTAGAAAGGAGAGTGATCCCACGGCAGTGATTTTAGAGAGACGGCTACCAGTCTGCCCTCCCAGATCTGTCACAGCTGTTGGTCTTTATGCCCCTCACATGTCAGAGGACCATTTGGTTATGGACTCCTCAGTGTTTCAACCACCTACCTACATGTAACCCAATGGTCAGTTAGGAACAGAAGCCTAGCTGAAGCAAAAAGTCCTAGTTTCACAGGTTGTTGCCAACCAGAAACCATTATGCATGTGCCCTCAGGAGCTGTGGAGATGAGGGCGGCAAGGGAGCCAGCCTGTATGTTCTGCAGCAGCCTCTCTTGCTCTGCCCTCTCATTTCAATGCCTGCTGCTACCGCTCACCTGCAATGACTCCTCCTCTAAAGCCACCCAACACAGCCTGTGCCATCTTCTCAGCACTATCACACCACATCTGCCACTCTATGCTGGATTTTGCAGCAGATTTCTCTTCTGAAATCATGATCTGAATTAAGCCATGCTTCCAGCGGACCCTCCACTGGGTTCCTGCTCTCTATTCCTAAATTCTATGCTATGGAACTAGCTTCAAGGTCATTGAGGATCTGTGTCAAGCCAGTGAGTCTACAATCCATCCAAGCTGAATCCATGGAACAAACCACCCTAACCTCAGTGAAGGAGAGCCTGTAATATACCCATGGACTCTGAGTTTGAAGTTAGGGAGAGCTGTGCCTCAGTGGCTCATGACTATAATCCTAGCTAATCAGGAAAACTGAGATCTGTGGATTGTGATTCAGGGACAGCTGGGGAGACAAGCCTGTGAGACTCTTATTTCTAATTAACCAGCAAAAAATGAGCCAGAATAGGGAATCTCTTTTGAGGAACCTCCATTCTACTTTCCAAAGTGGTTGAACAAGTTGACACTCGCACCAACAATGCAGTAGGTTCCCTTCTGGCCACGTCCCCTCCAGCATCTGTTATTAGGCTTCTTGATTATAGCCATTCTAACTGGGGTGAGGTGGTATCTCAATGTTGTTTTGATTTGCATTTCTTTTATGACTAGAAAGGTTTCTTCATGTGTCTATTGGCCATTTTTATTTCCTCTTCAGAGAAGTTTCTCTGTAAGTCTTTAGCCCACTTCATTTATTGGGCAGTTGTTTCTTTGAAGATTTGTTGTTGGGGGACTTAATTTTTTGAGTTCCAGGTATATTTTAGATGTGAGACTAGTGAAGATCTTTTCCCAATCCGTGGGCTTTCTATTGATCTTGCTAGCTATGTCCTTTGCCATGCAGAAGCTCTACAGCTTCCTGCAATCCCATTTGTCCAACCTTTCTTTGATTTGTTGTGTTTCTGGGTCTCTATTAAGAAAATTTTGGCCTGCGCCAAGGAGACCTAGGGTTTCTCCTATTCCATCCTGTAATGTTTTCAGAGTGTCTGCTTTGACTCCAAGGTCTTTGATCCACTTGGGAGTTGATTCTGGTGCAGGATGATATATAAGGATTTAGCTTTAGTTTTCTACAGGTGATTAACCAATTTTTTCCAGCACCATTTACTGAAGAGGCTGTCTTTCTTCCATTCTATTTTTTAGCTCCCTTATTGAAGATTAAGTGACTATAGGTCTGTGGGCTCATTTGTGGGTTTTCAATTCTATTCCATTGGTCCTGAGGTCTCTTCTTGTGCCCATACCAAGCTGTTTTGATTACTATGGCTTTGTAGTAGAGTTTGAGATTTGGTATTGATATTCCTCCAGCACTGTTCTTTCTGTTAAGGATTGTTTTTGCTATTAGGGGTCTTTAATTGTTCCATATGAATTTCTGAATTGCCTCTTCTATTTCCTTGAGGTTGGAATATTGATAGGCATCACTTTGGATTTGTAGATAGCCTTTGGAAGTACTGCCATTTTCACTATATTGATCCTTCCAATCCAGGAGCATGGGAGGTTTTTCCACCTTCAAAGTTCTATTTTGATTTCCTTTTTCAGGTTTTCAAAGTTTTCATCATAGAGGTCCTTCACTTCTTTTGTTAACTCCTAGGTATTTTATTTTTTGTGAGGCTATTACAAAAGGAGTTGCTTTCCTGATTTCAGCCACAATCTTACAGGTTGACCCATTGTAACAATAAAATGTACAAGACACTGTTGAACAACAAACTTTACAATTTAGGCCGGGGGAGCAGGGAGTGTAGTTGTGAAAGTGGGAGGGAAGGGATGGCAGGGGAAAAACAAAGGACGAGGCAACAATGCTTGATAAGAATGAACTCATTACCTTGCTCATGTAACTGTAATCCCTCTGTACAGTATTTTCACAATAAAAACTTACTTAAAAAATGAGCCAGAGGCCGGGCGCTGGTGGCTCATGCCTGTAATCCTAGCTACTCAGGAGGCTGAGATCTGAGGATCACGGTTCAAAGCCAGCCCGGGCAGGAAAGACCATGAGACTCCTATCTCCAATAAACCACCTGAAAACCGGAAGTGGCGCTGTAGCTCAAGTGGTAGAGCGCTGGCCTTGAGCTGAAGAGCTGAGGGACAGCGCCCAGGCCCAGAGTTCAAGCCCCACGATGGACAAAAAAAAAAAAAAAGAGCCAGAAGTGGCAGTGTGACTCCATTTTGAGTGGAAAAAGACAAACAAGAGTTTAAGACCCCAAGTTTCAGGCCTAGTACCAGCACAAAAGAAAAAAGGAAGTCAGGAAAGAGTCCAGAGCCATAGCATACCTCTGCCCTGCCCTGTCAAGGGTCTCCACCTGGGAATCTCAGAAGCTAGCATGGCTCCTCATCAGAAGACTGCAGTTGTTGGACTGCCACACCTGGGCTGGGAGAAAGACCAGGTCCAAGATCCCCACCAGAGAGGCCCTGGGCAGCCATTCTTCACATGTGGCTTCTTCCTTCCTTCCTAAAGGAAGGCTCAGAGCGACCGGAACCCCGGGGGCTCTCTCCACTCACAAGACAGAAACTGTGACTCTACAGCCTAGTCTTAAATCCTGTGCATTTCTGTCATTACTGATGTTACAATGTGAATATGAGTTGTCCTCCCAAACTTTCATGTATTGAAGGCTCTATTCCCAATGCAGCAAGCACTCAGAGCCAGAGGTTTGGGGAAGTGTTGGATCTTGAAGGTTTGTTTTTTTTAATATATATATTTTTTTACTGTAAAGATACTATACAGAGGGGTTACAGTTACATGAGTAAGGTAATGAGTACATTTCCTATCGAGCATTGTTACCTCCTCCTGTCTTTTTCCCCCTACCATCACTTCCCTCCCCACTTCCCCAACTCCTCCCCACCTCCCTGAAGTTGTAAAGTTCATTTTCAACATAGTGCCTTGTACATCTCATTGTTACAATGGGCCAACCTGTATCCTTGTTTCAGCATTTTGTCATTTCCCTTCCCCTCCCCAAATTAGAAAAATGAAAATACAAGTTGCAGGGCACCAGAATCAAATACAGTGACAACAGGGGTTGTACTATGGGGGAAGAACATACAAAAGAACAAAAAAACAAATCACGTAGTACATTGTAAGTACAAAGATAAAACCTCTTGTGTCCCTATTTCACTTAGCATCATCTTATATGGTCATATGTACATAGCTTTGGACCTTTTATGCTTGTCCTAGATGTATACTAGTTATTGCAAATAAGGGAAACCATAGGACCTATGTTTCTTTGGGCCTGACTTACTTTTTCCCAAGTCTTTCTACTTCCTAACAAATGGGCAGGGTCATTCTTTCTGATGGAGGCATAGAATTCGTGTGTGTGTGTGTGTGTGTGTGTGTGTGTGTGTGTGTATGTGTGTGTGTGTGTGTGTGTGTATGTATGTATATATATATAATTTTCTTTCTTTCTTTTTTTTTTTTTGGTCAGGCATGGGGCTTGAACTCTGGGCTTGGGCGCTATCCCTGCGTTCTTCAGTTCAAGGTGAGCACTCTACCGCTTGAGCCACAGCACCACTTATAGTTTTCTGGTGGTTAATTGAATAGTCACATGGACTTTTCTGCCCGGGTTGGCTTTGAAACGTGATCCTCAGATCTCAGCTAGGATTACAGGCGTGAGCCACCGGTGCCAAGTTCACATTTTCTTGATCTGTTCATCTGCTGAGGGGCATCTGGGTTGGTTCCATATCTTAGCTATGGTGAATAATGCTGTGATAAATATAGTTGTGCTGGTAGCTTTAGTATGGCCTTGTTTGTGATTATTTGGGTAAATGCCCAAAAGGGGATTGCTAGGTAGGGGAACTCTATGTGGAGTCTTTTGAGGAAACCCCATACAGCTTTCCAAAGTGGTTGTACAAGTTTACACTCCCACCAACAATGCAATCTACCAAGCAAATGGCCCCCATAAACAGGCAGGAGCTGCAATCCTAGTATCAGATAAAATAGACTTCAAATTAAAATGAGCAAGAAGAGATAAAGAAGGTCATTCCATACTAATTAAGGAGTCTCTCCTTCAAGAGGATAGTACAATTCTAAATATCTATTCACCCAATAACAGAGCACCCAAATTTATCCAAGAAACACTACTTTCCCTAAAATCTCACATAGATCCAAAGACATTAACTGTTGGGGACTTTAACACACCACTATCCCCGCTGTATAGATCAATCCAGCAAAAACTCAATAGAGAAAACTCAGATCTAAACAACTGCATAGACCAACTAGATTTAACAGACATCAACAGAATATTTCACCCAGCAGCATCAGAATACATGTTCTTCTCAGCAGCACATGGAACATTCTCCAAAATAGACCACATTTTAGGTCACAAAGCAAATTTGTCCAAATTCAGAAACTTGAAGGTTTTTGACATCATCAATGGGTTAGTCCACGGAGAGATTAATAAGTCCATGGCATTATTGGGAGGCAAAGGAAAATAGGAAGTGAGGCCTACTTGGGAGGAAATAGGTCACAGGGATTCCTGCCTTGGAAAGATGCCCTTTGTCCCAGGCCCCTCTGTGTCTCTCTGCTTCCTGGCTGCCATGAGCTTGGCAGTCTCTTCTAGAACATGCTTGACTGCCACGACTCCCTCTGTCTTGCCTCAGGCCAAAGCAATGGGTCCAGATGACCTTGGAGTGAAACCTCTGAAATGTTGAGCTGAATTAAATCTGCAATCTGCTCAACTTCAAGTTGTTGCACTCAAGGATTTGCAATGAAAAAGTGATAAGCACAGCATTCTTTTTTTTTTTTTTTTGTGGTGGGTGATGGGGCTTGAACTCTGGGACTGGGTGCTGCTGTCCCTCTGCACTTCAGCTCAAGGTGAGCACAAAACCTGTTAAGCCACAGCGCCACTTCTGGTTTTCTGGTGGTTTATTATAGATAAGAGTCTCAAGGACTTTCCTGTGCAGGCTGGCTTTGAATCATGATCCTCAGATCTCAGCTTCCTTAGTAACTAGGATTACAGGTGTGAGCCACTGGCACCAGGCCAAGACATGACTTTTAAGTGTGCTCTTTTTTTTTTTTTTTTTTGGTGGGGCTTGAACTCAGGGTCTGGGCACTGTTCCTGAGCTCTTTTTCCTCAAGGATAGTGCTCTACCAGTTGAGCACAGCATTCTATGGGGACCTACAAGTCACCATCCATAGGAATCAAAGGGAAGGTGTCTAAGGTCTTCCCTTTTCATACAGACAAGAACATTTGACATGGAAAATACAGTCTCCCTGATTCCTTGAAGCCAAATAGATAAAAATGAACATGTAGACAAATGAACACCTAGGAACTCTGGAACAGACAACTCCAAGAAGAATTTAATAGTATTTAGTGTAGTAAAAGTTTATTTGTTGGTTTGTTTAAACGTTACACTAGCTAGGTACCAGTGATTCATGTCTATAATCCTAGCTACTTGGGAGGTTGAGATCTGAGGATAGCAGTTTGAAGCCAGCTTGGGCATAAAAATCCATGAGACTCATCCTCAGTTAACCACCAAAAAGCCAGAAGTAGAGATACGGCTCAAGTGGTAAAGCTCAGGGACAGTGCTGAAGACCTGAGTCCAAGGCCCATGACCAGCGCGCGCACACACACACACACACACACACACACACACACACACACACACACACACACACCAAACTAAATCATTCATTGCTAGCCAAACACACACACACACACACACACACACACACACACACACACACACACACACACACACCAAACTAAATCATTCGTTGCTAGCCAAACATGCCCACACTGTCCTTGATTAAATCTGAGTGCAGCCTCTACTATGAAGCCAGCCTCTCAGCTCATAGGAAACTATTCAAGTTCTCGCCACTTGCCATACTCTTAAGTGTTATTCTCAGGTACATGCTCACTTCATGTCCTGTACCTCTCTGAGTAGCCTTCCTGGTCACCCACAGTTGTATCACTCACACACACACACACACACACACACACACACACACACACACACACACACACACACACACACACACACACACACACACGGCCCCTCTGTGTTTGAGATCATCCTGACTCACAAGTCCCTTCCATTTTCAAGTATGCACCATGAATGTGGAGCCAGCATCATCAGAGCAACATGTAGGAGAAATGTGTCTATCAGCAAACATGTCCCTATTATATGTATCAACTTTTTTTTTGGGGGGGGGGTCTGGTTGTGGGGCCTGAACTCTGGGCCTGGGCGCTGTCCCTCAGCTCTTCAGCTCAAGGCTAGCGCTCTACCACTTGAGCGACAGCGCCACTTCCAGCTTTTTTCTTTTTGCTTATGTGGTACTGAGGAATCGAACCCAGGGCCTCATGCATGCAAGGCAAGTGCTCTACCACTGAGCCACCTTCCCAGCCCCTGTATCAACTTTTGATGGCTGCCCCATCCCTGGTATGCCCCAGCTGGCACACTGTGGAGAAAAGAGCTGGTGTCCAGGCTCCTGTTTCTACCTATGGCTCCTTAAATATGATGCTCTAAAACTAGATTGCTTTTTTTCTTTTCTTTCTGTTTTCTTTTTTTTTTTTGCTGGTCATGGGGCCTGGACTCTGGGCCATAGATCCACTTTCAGCTTTTTGTGGTTAACTGTACTTAGTCTCACAGACTTTCATGCCCAGGCTGCCTTAGAAGACCAATCCTCAGATCTCAGACTCCTGAGTACTTAGGATTACAGGAATAAGGCACCAGTACCTGGCTGACACATCTCCATCTGGGCAATGCAATGGTATCCCAAATACAACAACTCCATCTTCTTCATCCATGTCAGTGAGCCACAGTCCCAAAGGCTAAATCCAGCCTGTCCTATCTTAGTAAAGTTTATTGTGTGGAACACAGACACACCTAAACATCTGACAAGAGCTAAGATTAGAGTTGTATTTGAGGAGAATCTAGGGGAGCAAAACCAGAGTGAAAAGATAAACAGCTCAGGAATGGACCTGGTGGTAAACAGAGGACCACACTACACATATAAGGTCCCTAATTGGCCTGGCAGGAAGTGAGCCTGGGCTTCCAGCCCATAGCCTTCCCTCAGTCACACCATTGCTGGCTAGCCCAGATTTAAAATCCAACTTACTCATTCTCTGGGCTCCTTTCTCACCTCAGATCGCAATTGTCCCAGTGCTCTTAGATGGAAGCTTGGAATCCTTTCCCACAGCACACACCCAGCAGGTGACTCCTTTCTGAGAGGACATCTGCATTTTCACCTGTTTTCAGAGGAGCCACATGGATACACCCTGAGGCCCAGAATTTCTCTTGTATATTTCCTTTTCAGGTGCCCAGCTTGAAGCCTCTTCCTTAGAAAGGGAAACTTGCAGAATTCTAGACAATCAAGCTTTCAAAATGATGACTTCCAAAAACAACCTGCCACTTGACAACTTTATAACCTCAAAAAATTACTTAAATCGCCTGAGCCTCAGTTTACTTTTCTCAAAATGGAAAAGATAACACTTATGTATGAGGGAATGTCATTCTTTCTCAGCCCTTCTTCTACTTGTCCCCTATAATCCTAATTTACTCCAGTACATTCCATTTTTATTCCATTTTCATGGCAATAAAAATAAGAGATAAAACTGTAGATCGAATTTATGCTTAAATTATACTGCAATATAAAACTTAGGGCCAAGTATAGTAGCTCACTTATGTAACCCCACCTACTTGGGAGGCAGAAATTAGAAGGCTAGCTAGGGGACAAAAGTAAGACTCAAGAAACCAGACATGATAGCTAACTAACACTCATGGTCCCAGCTATGCAGGAGTAGGTAGGAGGATAGCAATCAGAGCCCCTCAAGGCATAGGGAGATCTTACCTGAAAAATAACTAACACAATATAAAGCTGAGTGTGTAGTTCAAGTGGTAGAGTGCCTGCCTAGTAGACATAAGGTCCTGAGTTCAATCCCTAGTACTATGAAAAATAATATTGGCAAAAGAGTTCTATATTCCTACTTCCTGTCTCTCTTACCTCCGTCAAACATTAGCCTCATATATGAGCCAAATATACATATGTCCAATAAATGCACAGATGTGAAGTTGGTTTACGTAATAGCAAAACGTTTTGAAAGACCCCCGACTTCAGGTGTCCCCCATATCAGGACCTCCCTGCCCCAAGCACCAGTCAGACGACACCAGATGCAAAAGGCAAGAGGGTTTTATTTGGGCATGCCCAGGTTCCCAGGTGCACGTGACCTCGAGATCCGCAAGGTTTGGGTCAGTGGCTGGGAACCCCGAGCAGTCCCGGGGATGGTCCTTTTATGGGACCCCTCTGTCCGTTACAGTAGAGCCCGCGCTTTTTCAGCCAGTAAATTTAAAGTATTACAACCTGGTCTGCACGCAGGCAGCCAATCCTTTTAAAACAAATCATGTGTTTTGGCCAATCACTGTTCGAGGGGGTCCCTCGGTGTACATGCCCCGAGTTGTGTGTCTCCCGCCCTTGGTATGAGGAAGTGACCTTTGTCAGCGCCTGTCCTTCGCTCACACCAGGGGGCTGACTGCGGGGTGGGATTAGTTAGTAGGGTGTGGGCTTGTTGATTAACTGGTGAGGTTAGTTATCAAAGGGGGAGTGTGGGGTAATAGAAAAGCAAAGCATGTTACAGAAGCTAGAAATAGCTTGGTTAGATACAAAACTCTGTTCCCCTACAAAGAGGCTCAGGGCCTGGTTGGTTGGGGAGGGGGTCTTTCATTCCCCCATTTCTTTTGTTAGTGCCTCTAACCTTAGAGGCCGGTGTTGTCCTTTTTCATATTAACTACCAGTTTCCTGTTGCCTGAGGGCTTGATATTGTTGGGTCAAAACTAGGGCCTGTACTACCGATAGGTGGTCTTTTACAAGTTGTATCAAGCGGTTCACAATGTAAGGGCCTAAAGTAAGGATTAGCATTAGTAGTATAAGTGGTCCCATCAAGGAGGATAATAGGGTAGTGAACCACCGAGACTTGTTCCATAATCCTTCATACCAGCTCTGTTGGGACTCAAATTCCCGCTTTCTTTTATCTAGCCTCTCTTTGAGTTTGTCTAGGGTCTCGATTATTACTCCTGTTTTGTTAGCGTAAAAACAACACTCTTTTTTTAAGGCTGCACATAGGCCCCCTTCCTTTAGAAAAAGCAAGTCTAACCCCCTTCGATTTTGGAGGACTACCTCAGCTAAGGGGCTTACGGAGTCTGTCAACGCCCGGACAGACTTTTCTAGGGTCTTTAAGTCTTTATTTACAGCCTGATGTAGGAGCATGTATTGATCTGCCTTCATCAGGGCTGTGGTTCCTGTGGCGATTCCGGCCATTATTCCTCCAAGGCCCAAAAGAACAGCTAGGGAGAGAGTTACAGGTTCTCTGTTGTCCCTGTATACAGGGTTCTCGAAATACTGGAGGACAAATTCATCGGGATGGTAGGTGATGGGGGGCCAAATTTGCACTAGTACACAATAATCCCTAGTTGGGTTAAAAACGGCTGTTGACACACACGGGGTAATTCCAGTGTTACAAGCCCAATTTTCCTTTGGCTTGCAGAACCTTTATCTTAGAACAGCCTTAAGGCACCACTGTGATGCAGAAGCTTGCTAGATTTTAAGGCTAAGAGTATTACCTCCATTGATAACACACTCAGGTTATTACCATACCAGAGCCAAACTAGGCTGTGACCATAGAGTGGATTTCCAGTCATTATGCACTGAAGTGCCTAAGACAAGCAAGCCAGTGATATCCTTGTCCCCAATATCCACTGTGGGAAGAGAGGGTTTCTGGATATCACCCAAAAGAATGTCCCACAAGATCTTAGATTTAGCAGCAGTCAACCAGGAAGCAGACTCAGGTGATGGAATCAAGCAGGAGTTCCTCCAAGTGACTGTCAGGCCGTCGTTGAACTTTACCCATTAAGGTATGCAGCAGCAGCAGCAACCGTAACAGCAGCAGCAGCAACAGCAGGATCTCTCAGTGGCTCCAAGGGACTGTCACACCTCATGCTCGGCTGTAAATTCCTACACAGACTGGTTAAGGATACATTGCATAGGCTTGGCAGGCTTTGATCCTGTTGGTTTTTAAGATCTTTTAAACAATAGTTCAGGACAATTTACCAAAATCACAACTTTTTACTAACCAGATATTTTAGTAAATAGACACAGAAGGCTTAGTCTTTTAACCATCTCTGACAAATGCAGTCTCCACACCTTGCACACCTACAAGAGTTAACACTATTTTTTATGCCCTTTTTTAAAATTATTTTATCTATTTTGCCTCATTTTTCCAAAACTGACTCTGGACCCTTGATCTTAAAATGGGGGTAGAAGGGCGAAGGTCCATCTTCTGTAACTTCTTCAAGCTGACTTTAGGGGCGTTGATCTTACCTAGCCAGGAGCCTATAACCTTAGCCTATTTTACAAAGAGGCCATCAGGGTTAGATGTCATTAAGAACAATATTTAACTTTTGACAACTGCACAGACCTTTTCTCCAGCTATAGCAGTGTAGCTTGTTTAGCACTCTGGTTTGTAAAAGCATCTTTCTGGATGACTTAGGAATGTGATCTCTAGTGACCCTAACACAATGCCTGAGTTACCTTTGCAGGCCTTTAGACAGATATCAATAGAAACACACTCTCAGGTTTACAAACTTTTTCCTGAGAAGATGAATTTCATGTAACTGGTGTCAGCTCAATATTACTGCCAATTAGAGCTTTTGGCACATAAAGGGGTTAAGATTTAAACTACCCCCCCATATTTTATAACATTAGCTTTTTTACTATCACAGAGGACTGGCAAGTTCCTGTCCCTTACAAGGTAGTCATGAACATTAGGCATGCTTCCAAACTATCTTCCTATGACCTCCCGGCTCTGATCAGTTTTGAAGGGCCACGCACAAATGACTCTAGGATCTGACATTTCTGCCATCCAAGCAGTGGCTTACTGCCTCTGGATGTTCCTCCATTGTTTTTGTCCCAGGAGTGTCTTCTCTACACTGGATAAATGCCTCATTGGCATTTTCCTTAGCTGGTTGCTGGACTTGAACTCGGGGCCTGAGCACTGTCCCTCAGCTCTACAGCTCAAGGCTAGCACTCTGCCACTTTGAGTCCCAGACTCGGGGCTTGAATGCTGTCCCTTAACTCTTCAGTCCAGGGCTAGTACTCTGCCACTGTGAGTCCCAAAGCATCTCTGCTTGCTCTTTCAGCACTCTGCTGGCTGAGTAGAGGTGACAGTCTCACAGGGACCTTTTTCTGCCCGGGCTGGCTTTGAACCAGTTTGCAGATCAATGAGTCTTATAAAAGGCCACTTTACTCCAATTGAAAGCAACAAGGTGGTCAACATAGAAGTAGCTTTTAAGCATGCTCTTACCTGAAACTTATTAAGAGTCAAAGTTATATCTGACAAACTGTAGGAATCCTCTGTGCTTTGCTCTGGACTTTGCTGGAAACTCGAAAAACCTATAAGAGCAAACTAGAATAGCAATTATTTTGGTAATCCTAATTTTTCCTTTGTGCACATTGAGGCCAATGTCAAGAACAATTTTACATTTAAACTTTATATCCAAAAATCCATTCCCTATTTTTTTTAAACCTCTTATTAACCACCTTTAATATTTTATACTTTAGTTATTATTTGCGTTTTGAAAAGATCCCTTGAAATCTTGAGGCCAAGTGTCACTCATTGCCTCTTGGCTTCTTTTTTTAAAACAGACATACATTAAGATTTTTAAACTCAGATGACAATTTTTCCTTAATGAGAAAATAACAATCATCATAACTGAACCAAAAAGTTAGACTTAGTGTCTTTATGACTTTTAAAAACATCCTAATTGTAAACATTAAAAGCAAGTCACATTATACAAATAACTTTTTAACCCTCTTTTTAAGGCCTTCCTAATTTTAATGTTAACACATCCAAGGGGAAGTTTTAGCAATACTAATCAGATCATCACATCACTCATTTTAATCATGTTTTCAGTGGCTATCCACAGGGAAAAGAGACAGAACAACGATGGGCCACTTGGCCCCTCCTATGGAATAGGCAGGCACACACCCAATCCGACTCTTTAGGGTTAGATGAACTGCGTTTGTGCCAGCTTGCCTCACCATGGGTGGACTCCTCCCAGGGCCTGTCCCACCATGCATGACCAGCTGAACTGCACTTCTGCTTGTTCACCCCTTACCCCTAAAGATAGGTCTTCTGTTGGCTTCTAAGTTTTTCCCCCTGTCTCTTCTCTTGGTTCTCGAATGAAATACACAGTTTTAGACAGACAGAACAGGTAACATCTTTGACAGTGTTAAACTAACTTTTACATTTAAATTTTTATTATTTTTCCCCAAATTTTAGCCAAGGAATTAAATGCCAAACTGCCAATGCATTTTGTTAAGCCAGATAACTTGATTACAGTATAAACAGACTTATGCATTTTAAAATATTAGCTTTTAAAATACCAGATTTTCTAATTTGCAAGTTAAAGAATCTTTAAAAAGCCATTTAAAACAATGTGAAGATTCTTTAAAATTTTTGGTAATGTCCAAACCTCATAATCTTTTGAATTTTAAATTTAAACTCACCCAATTGTTACAGTATGCTGACAATTTTCATCTTTGAACACGTTCACAGACACACACAAAACACTCACACAGATCTTAAAGTGCGCAAAAATCAAAATCAGTTGTATGTACGCCTTCTAAAGTTTTTAAACAAAAATTTAAGACAGTATTTCTTTTAGAACTAGGTACCTTTGTTGGGCTTCATTTTCACAGAGCTTGCTTGTTAGCAAGGCTTTTGAATCTCTTCTGAGTTGGAGAAGGGCTGGGGGAGGGAGTCACCTAAAACAAAACTGGCCTGATTTATTTATTTATTTATTTATTTATTTTACCCAATTTTAGACAGAACTAGCTGAAAAGTCCAAACCAGGCACACAGCCTTCTACGCCCTCGCCTGTCCTCCAGCAGCCTCCACTGGGAGAAGGTGCAGCCTGAGGCTTGAAGGGAACCAAACTAGCCCAGTAACCTTCCATGCCTCGCAGGGAGGGTGGGCATAGCAGGTCTGTGACCAAGCCCAGTTGGAACTTTTATTCCCTCAGAGATGTTTAAATAAATAAATAACAAAAACACAGATACACACAAAAACCAAGGATCCACATTTAAAACTGGTACCAATTTTAAAACAGAACTAGACAAGAACCAAAGGCTGAGTTGGGGACTAATGGGCCCCAGTTTATCCCTACCGGAACTCTGTGCTGTTCTCACTCAGCAAGCTGAATCCAGAGTCTGCTGGGTGAGCCTGCCACACTCACCCAGAACTTTCCTACCCCAGAAAACATAAAACAAACACACTAAAGTTAACAAGACAAACAAGTGGTCACAAAGACAAAATCAGGTCTCAGTGAATGGGGCGACATCTCACCACTTACCAGGGGACTCAACACCCCCTCTACTCATTCCAGAGAAATTTTTCTCTTAGATTCCTGCAGACGTTGACCCAGGGGCCTTCCAAGGCAGAGGAGAATTCCCAGTCATCTTGGGGCAAGGGAAAGAAGTCCCTAGCGGCCATCCCCTCAGACTGACAGGTTCTCCCCCACGCTCAGACCCCCTAAGCCAAGGCCTGAGGCTGAGATCTAACTGGGGCCACTCGCAGGTGGTCAGTGGCAATTTCATAATTGACAAACAAGCAAGTTCCCAAAACCTGACAATCTCGGCTCAGGCTGTAACTTCCAGTGATCTATAGTCAGACTTAAGGGGGGTTGTTAGTTGCTGCCCCATCCCTTTAAGGGCAACAAAACAGACAACAGAGACAATTAACACTAAACAGAAACAGACAAAAACAGACAGGCGCCAAACAGAAAAAGCAACTTCAGATGGGAGTGGCCGACCACGGCTAAACTCCCCGGGAAGGAGAGAGATTCCACGTTCCCTCCTTTCCCCGAGAAGGAGAGAGATTCCACGTTCCCTCCTTCCTCCAGGTCACCCTGGAGTAGGACTCCAGGGCGTGGCCAGGAAGAGAGAGATTACTTCTCCAGTGGTCTAGGGTTAAAGACAGAGGAGTAACAACAGCCTGACCCATGTTAAAAAGAACAAGAGTTAAACCAACACTGAACACAAAAAGAACCAAAAACGGACAGGTTAAGACAAACGCTGCGCAGCTCCGGTCACAAACCGAAAGCAGATTTTCAGACGGGGAAGCAAAATCCCCGGGAAGGAAAGAGATTCCACGTTCCCTCCTTTCCCCGGGAAGGAGAGAGATTCCACGTTCCCTCCTTCCTCCAGACATGAGCTCCGAAAAATCGAGCCCCTCTAATCCCTGAGGCGTCCCCCAGGGTGGCGGGGGAGAAGTCCGAGCTCGTCAGCTCCTTCTCAAGCCGCCCAGATACAGAGCTATTACGAGTAATAGTACAGACGCTGCGCGGAGACAAACACCAGACAGACAGAGACAAAGACAAAGGCCGGCTTACCTCCTGGTGGGTCCGAGCTGGAGTGGGTCAGGGGGCGATCCCGGACGAGCCCCCAAGATGAAAGACCCCCGACTTCGGGTGTCCCCCATATCAGGACCTCCCTGCCCCAAGCACCAGTCAGACGACACCAGATGCAAAAGGCAAGAGGGTTTTATTTGGGCATGCCCAGGTTCCCAGGTGCACGTGACCTCGAGATCCGCAAGGTTCGGGTCAGTGGCTGGGAACCCCGAGCAGTCCCGGGGATGGTCCTTTTATGGGACCCCTCTGTCCGTTACAGTAGAGCCCGCGCTTTTTCAGCCAGTAAATTTAAAGTATTACAACCTGGTCTGCACGCAGGCAGCCAATCCTTTTAAAACAAATCATGTGTTTTGGCCAATCACTGTTCGAGGGGGTCCCTCGGTGTACATGCCCCGAGTTGTGTGTCTCCCGCCCTTGGTATGAGGAAGTGACCTTTGTCAGCGCCTGTCCTTCGCTCACACCAGGGGGCTGACTGCGGGGTGGGATTAGTTAGTAGGGTGTGGGCTTGTTGATTAACTGGTGAGGTTAGTTATCAAAGGGGGAGTGTGGGGTAATAGAAAAGCAAAGCATGTTACAGAAGCTAGAAATAGCTTGGTTAGATACAAAACTCTGTTCCCCTACAAAGAGGCTCAGGGCCTGGTTGGTTGGGGAGGGGGTCTTTCAGTTTAAATACTGGGACTGAGCAGCCAAAGATATCTGAGCATTATATTTTGTATAACTTTCAGGGAGTCATGTGATTTTTCAGTTTCAATTTTCCCCTCACAACAATAAGGGACTTGAGCTAGATTCTATCTGGACATGTTATAGAATAGAGTTTAGAAAAAAGGGTTGTTTTTTTTTTTTTTTTGTATATGTCTTCTCCACTGTTCCTTAGCCAGGTTATAAACATTATGAGATTTTCTCTAAAGCTCTTACAGACATTATTTATCAAATTAACTTAAACTCAAGAAGAAAAGCTCTGGACAACTCCCGGTCATGTGGATTGCTAACTAAAGATCTACTGGTCACACATCTGGGAATAAAGAACTTGACTTTGACCTCAGTATTATCTTACCAGCCACACTCTATATCCAGGGCTTGTGTAAGTTTCTTTGACTGATAACCTTCTGCTTTCTTTTGGACTCCCCTGATGGCACCAATTACTCTTCACATACAACCCCAGTCTACACATAAAACCTTTCTTGAGCTGATGTAGCATTCTGGATAACTGAGAATTAAGGCAGAGCTAATGATTTCAAATTTTAACACTTTCTCCCACACAAAGACTTGCACAGAAATAATAACAGCAGCATTACTCATAAAAGATCAAACTGAAAACAATCTAATCTTATCAAGTGGTAGATATGGTGTTTTATTTTAATGTAGTATATCCATCCAATGTAATATTATTCAGTTAGAAAGGAAACACTATTAATAAACACACTACATGAATGTACCTCTAAAATGTTTTATCAAACAAAAGAAGTAGATACAAAAGGCTTAAATGGTTTTATTGCACTTTCATAGAATGTTCAGAAGAGGAGGATTGCAGTGGTATATAACTCATTTGAACAACATACAGTTTATAAAAATGAGCACTAGAAAGCTGGAACATGTATTGTCAAAGGGAAAAAGTAAGGGGGAACAAGAAGTGGGGCAGGTAAATGGAGAGTATAAGAGTGGGCAAATACAGGCATAATATTCAATATATACATGCAAAAATGGAAACAAGTGACTTGAAGGGATGGATGGGGTTAGGAGAGATGGGAGAGAACACAGAAGGAGTGACATTGATCACAATGCATTATAGTCATAAACTGACACGTTGAATTGAAACATCTTTGTCCAACTACTTAAAAGTAACAAACAATTTTTTGAAAGAAAAGAAAAAGAGGCCAGGCACTACTGGTCCACATCTATAATCCTAGCTACTCCCGAGGCTGAGAGCTGAGGATTGCAGTTTGAAGCCAGCCTTCCCAGAAAAGTCTGTGAGACTCTTATCTCCAGGAAACAATCAAAAAAGCTAGAAGTGGAGCTGTGGCTCAAGAGCACTAGCCTTGAACACAAAAGCTGAAGGACAGCATCCTGGCTGTGAGTTCAGGCCCCAGGACTGGGACACACACACAAAAAAAAGAAGGAAGGAAGGAAGGAAGAAAGGAAGGAAGGAAGGAAGGAAGGAAGGAAGGAAGGAAGGAAGGAAGGAAGGAAGGAAGGAAGGAAGGATGGGAAGGGGGAGGGAGGGAGGGAAGGAAGAAAAGAAAAAGTAAATCAGAGACATAAAAGATTGGTGGTTGTTTGGGGTGTAAGGAGGAAGAACAGGAATCACCAGTCAATACACAATGAGAGATCTTGTAGGGTGCAGATACAACCTGTAGCAGCACAGAGTGAACTTACAACACTCCATAAAATGTGACTTTGGAGCCCTGGACTTGTGGGCTAAACAAAAGCCAGGGCATTTGAATGTCATTGGAAAATCATCACGGTCCACTGCCCAGCACCTCCAAGTGGAGCACTTTGATACTCCACACTTTGATACTCCACAGATCCCAAGGGAAACCACCATAAGCCATGGAAGCAACAGCCTTGGCCCACAGGCAGAGGGAGGGAGGGGAAGTGAGTCAAACCTTTTATTGTGTTCTTTCCTAGTAGGAGACAGGTGAGGAACAAGTGGCATGTCCTAGGTTTTAAGCTATTTCTATTGTCTAACTTCTTGTCTTAGGTAATATAGTGTCCCCAGCTGTGAGGACAGAACCAGTAAGGGAGGTAGCTGAGGGAGCAGACTCTGGGTTGGCTGGTTTATATGTGAAAATCACAAGCTCTGAAAGAGGAAACAACGGGGGCAGGAGGCCAAGGCAAGGTGATCCAGGCATACTAAAGGATTGTTGAGAATGAAGTATGTACTGCACAGAAATGCAGGGACAGATGGTGAAACATCAAGTTTATATACTCTGTAAGCAATATACAGAAGGTATGGATGGGATGGATGAATGATGGATGAATGAATGGATGCATAGATGGACAACTCACATGCTAATACTTTCAGATAGTCTAGAGATGTCACTGAAGCACTTCAGTTTTCTATTCTTTAGTTTTATCCATATTCCAAAGGTAGAAGACATAGGATTTGCCCATAAAACAACTCGGGAAAATCTCAGAAATAATCAGTTTGCTTTTGCATTCTGGCTCACGTACATACACTTTACAGATACCATTTATTTGTAATTTTTCTTTGTAGTTATGTTTAAACCAAAGTTCATATTACAGTTGTATGGCAGGAGTGTAAAATTTCATATTTACCCATCCTAATATTCTGGTTTTGGAAAGCTTAAATGTGCTCAAGGACTCTCAAATACAGGTGTGGGTGTCTGTGTCCCAGGTCAGAGACAACAGAGGATTGAAGGGAACTGAGGCTCCCAGGGGGGCAGGGGTTCAGAATTAACTAATCTGAGATGCATACCTCAAGTCCCTGGAAACACTACTATCTCTCTTACTCTTTCCCTTTTGTTATAAATATAAAATTTTTGCCACTAATTAACAAATTTCCAATGATTTCCAATTTCAATGCCAAAAAAAAATTTTTCAAAAGGAAGCTTTACTGAAACAAAGCAGAAATCCGAGTCTGAAACACATCTCAGGAACCTCCCTATCTGTGCCTCCACTTTTGGTGAGTTTTATGTGACTATAAGGGGATTTAAACTCTTAGTTTGTCATCACCAATCTTATTTAAAGCATCCTGCTAGTTCACATAATTCAAATTAATATAAATCTAGGTGACCAGAAAAGGAAAAAGGATTGTACTTCTGAGAAAAATTAAATTAAAAAGCGGGTAGGCCACTGCCATGGCTGAAGTCCCATTGGGAGCATCTGGGTCTATCATTGGCAGAAGTTGGCAGCTCAGGGTAGATGAGAAGCTGAGATTTCCATGGCTCCCATGAGGAAGGCCAAAGGCGGCTCACATATCCTGGACTTAAGCTGAATGCTAATAAAATGTGGGGAACTAAAACATTTTTGCAGTCAATACCAGAGAGATGCTCTCTGTTACGCAGGCCAGAAACTTTATTGCTTATTTAATAGGCCTCAGTTTCTTAAGCATCCTGCTAGAAACATTGGTTCCAAGTTCTAAATGAAGTGGACTCTCCTGGCAATGGAAGAGTCAAGTAACTTCGGATTAACCTTCCATTGTTTTCCCCACAGGGCATCAGAAACCAGACTGAATATAGGAAACACTGGCAACAGCTCCAGAAGCTGAGCAGTGTGCTGCACAACCTTTGGAAATGCACAACTCAGTACAAATGAGGGTGCCGTGGTGGTTTTCTCTAGCCTCAAAGACCAAAGTCACATCTTATGGAATGTTGTACGTTCACTCTGTGCTGCTGCAGGTTGTATCTGCAACACCAGGCCAGCTTTGAAGGTATCTTGTATTTTCTTTACCCTGCTAGAAGCGGAGGTGTGGCTTAAGTGGTAGAACACTAAACTTGTGAGAAAAAGCCAAGCAAGAGGGTAAGGATATAGGTTCAAGTCCCACAAAACAAAACAAACAAAAAACCTTTGTCCTGCCACTGTCCCTGGGTCTTTCAGTATCTCCTTCCTGGATAAAATTTCTAATGTCCAAGAAAATTTGGATTTCCTTTGCTTTCTGTAGGCTCCTACAAGCAACAAAGGCTTCCTTTTGTTCCTTCTTCAGAAACAGAACACATTTGGTTTTACAAGAATGACTAGTTTCTCAGCCCCTCGAGCTGGTAGAGAGAGGAATGGGGCCTCATTCACCCTCAGTTCTTGGATATGTTACCTGTTCCTGAGTCCTATAAGACAAATGCTTGTGACAAATGTCCTTCCTCATCCACCTCTCAGCCATCTATCTGCACAAGGCAGGTTGTCCAAGCAACATTATCTCTACTTTGGTCCTGTTTTGCCATGAGACTGCATCCCCAGTTCCCAAACCCTAGCCCCTCACTTCCACTATTGCCTGGGGCCTATGTCTACCTGAACTTTCTCTTTCTTTTCTTGAGGATTTTTTCTTTCAATCCTTAGCATCTGCCAAAAACATAGTCCTAGGTGATTCTGATTAAGAAGCCAGGACTGAGGCTCAGAAGGAAGAATTAGTGGTAGTTGTTACTCTGAAATAATGCTTTGTGCATGTTTTTGCATATGGACCAAACATTAAAAGATATCATAAGCCATAAGGAGTCAGTGGCTCATGCTTGTAATCCTAGCTACTCAAAAGTCTGAGAAAAGGGAATTGCTATTCAAAGCCAGCTCTAGCAGGAAAGTCCATGAGACTCTTGTCTTCAATTAACCACAAAAAAGCTGGAAATGGATCTGTGGTTCAAGTGGTAGAGTGCCAGCCTTGAGCAAAATAAAATCTAAGAGATGAGTACCCAGAGCCCCAGTATTGACAGCAACAAAAGACAAAAGAAAAGAAAGGAAGGAACGAACAAACGAACAAAGGAATGAAGGAAAAAAAGAAAGAAAGAAAGAAAGAAAGGGGGAGGGAGGGAGGGAGGGAGAGAGGGAAGATATCATGAATTAAATTTTCTGAGGTATGCCAACAATTGTTGTTTATCATCAAATTTTTAAATACACACAGATCAAGATAGCTGTGTTTTCTTCCATAGGAAAACATGTATAAATGAATCAAAATTGAGGTTCTTACAGATGTTTAAACATTTTTTTTCATATTCAAGTAAGGAAAGCAGGAAACCCTATAAAATTCTTCATATTGCTAGCATTTATGTTAATGAGATAAGTAAAACTTTCATTAGATAAAGCTTTTCCATGTCAAGACATGCTAATGGTTCAGAATATGAGAGAAAATGGCCCCAGAAAAATGACAAAGAACTGTGTTGGATGATGCAGCCAAGAACACTCTCTCCTGACCATGGTGGAAAGGGCGCATTTGCACAGAATTGGGAACAGGCAGTTCAGGAAGACTGTTTGAAGGCATTTCTCAGTAATCCCACTACAAAGAATTTACAAATAAGAAAACAAATAAGTAAAACATATAGCCAGGCCTGTAATCTTACTCAGGAGGCTGAAATCTGAAGATCTGGTTCAAAGCCAGCTTGGACTGAAGAGTCCTTAAGACTGTTACCTCCAGTTAAGCACCAAAATGCAGAAGCAGAGAAGTAGTTCAAGTGGTAGAGCACCAGTCTTGAGAAAAATAGCTAAGGGATAGTGGCCAGGCCCCTGAGTTCAAACCTCACTACACACATTCAAAAATTTTTTTACATAAGGATATTCAAGGCAGCAGAGCTTTTCAAAGAAAGAAGAGAGAGGGAGGGAGGGAGGGAAGGAAGGAAGGAAGAGAGGAAAGAGAAGTCAACTAGCTGTTCCTCAACAGGGATTTATATGTATGTATGGAAGTATTATAATGTTATGAGTTTACAATTTTATAAAGAACTAGAAGAGAGGGGTTTGGAGGATCCCAGCACAAAACTATGGTGAAGGAGACAGAAATGCTAATTACTCTGATTTGATTACTATGAATCATATATATGTATATATACCACATATATCCAGTTATCCAGTTATCACATGGTACCCAATAAATATGCACAACTACTGTTTCAATTAAAAAGAAAGACAGAATGTGAAACAATTAAGCAGTAAATCTATATAGGTTAACTTGCAGAAATGGCTACCGGTGAGATGGAGAGACAGACAGATGCAAACAAGAATCTATAGCTCCTGTGGGGCTTCTGAATTTTTTATTTGTTTTGTCTTTAGTCCTTGTTTTTCTGCAATTAAATTGATCATTTACTACTTTTGTAATCAGAGGAGAAAGGCCATTTCTGTTGGGAAACTAAAGGCACAGAAATCCTCTCACTCAGGGCAAATCCATAGGGATACTTCAAGTACCAGGTGACCCAGAGAGTGTCCTAGAAGAAGAAAGACACCCAAGGACACAGGATACAGCTCTGCTTAGCCAGAGCTGACCAGGACATGGCCACTAGGCCGCCTTTCAGGGACTGAGGAGTTAATTGTGTGTGCAGTCTTGGGCTGCTCTGATCTTGCCAGGCTACATTTCATAGTTTGATTGAAATTGTGCCATCTAGTCTGTCTCTCCACAAACAAATGGAATATTCTGAGCTGCCAGCATTTGGAGGCACACAGCTTGCATCTTTTTATGAAGAAAAATAAACATTGTGTATCATAACAACCAAATCATGATGGATAAAACATGCCTACGACGGAGAAGCATTCGCACAGGCCAGGCCACAGATTCAGAGGAGGCAGGGCCGCCTGGACAGTGATGGAGAACAGACATCAGCAGGAAACTCTTGGGAACTGTGTGTGCCATCCAGGAGGACACTCTTATCTGGTCACGTCCCCATCATTCCTGAAAAACACAGGCATGTGTTGTTGATTGCAATGGTGACATTCAGTGGTGGCATCCAATTCCCTCTGTGCTTGCAAACTACAGTGACTCAGGTTTACCCCTTTCCCGGACATCCTCAGCATCTCTAAGACTGAAAGAATCTCAAACCATTCACACAGGATTTCCCAACTCAGTCCCTAAGATGGTTGCTTTTCTGATGGGCCTCAAATCGTGGGCCCAGGTCCAGCAGCATTAGCACAAATGGAGAGCTGAGAAAAAAGAAGAATGGTTAGATCCCACTCCATACCTGCTGAAGAGAGATGGACACAGGACAAAGAGTGCATGCCAAGGGAAATCTACACTCCTTTACAAACTTTGCAGAAGTTTCTCAATGAATTTTACTTATATACCTTGGGCCTGACCTGCATCCTACCCTACAGTCTCTACTCACTGCAAGGCAGACTGGGAAATGTAGTTCATTAGTTGGGTCCATGAACAACCCAGCCATTGCTTCCAATAAACTAGATTTCTCTTAACAAGGAAGGAGGGCATGAAGACTGCAAAGTAGGGAAATATAAGTGCCTGACACTCTTGTTTTGTATCTGCTTCATCCTTCTCTCTCCATCTGTTGTAGCAGGAGGAGTAAGGGAGCTCCCCACCAGATGCAGTTGGCCATGGCCAGTAGGTTCCATAGGCCTTGACTTTCCTGCAGGTTACATGGAGTTGATCCCTGCCCACATTCAGGGTAAGGGCAGAGGGTAGTTCCACCCCAACCCAGTTCATCCTGCAGCTCTGCCCCACCCCCTTTCTTTCTCTCATCTCAAATAATGCTCCCTCCATTGAGTCTCTTACTGCTAATGCTGAGAACATGTCTCTACCCTAAGGCAAACTGCCTTTCCTCACAGGGCACTTCCTTTTTGTATTTTACTTGTTATTATAAAGGCAATGTACAGAGGAGTTACAGGTGCATAAATCAAGTAAAGAGTACATTTCTTTTTAGACAATGTTATACCTTCCCTCCCTTTCTTCCAGTTTTCCCTTCCCATCCTCACCCACGAGCTATATAGTTCATTTTCAACACAGTATCTAGTGAGTACCACTGCTGCATTTTGTTCACCCTTTGTCCCTCCATTTCTGTGTACCCCTTACTCTCCCAAAGACAGATACATGAACAAACAAGACAGAAAGAAAAGAAGAAGAAAAAAACAGCAAGGAAGAAAAACTTCACAAGAGCACTTTCTACATTTGGGATACAGCTACAACTTTGTCCTTTCTCCCCTCTTTGCTGCAGTGGTAGTGATGATTCCCTTTACCCCCTGGGGCCCCCTGAATGGCTTGTCATTAGCTTACCTGAGACACATACCCATGCCATCATTGTCCTTGCAGAAAATCAGCACTTGTTAAAGCCTTAAAGGACATCCATGGGAATCCCTCATGTTCTGGTCAGCCTTTGCTGCATAACAAATGACCCCAGAAGCTGATGGTTTCAAACAGTTTACTTGTTCTCTCTCATACTTCAGTGGGTTTACTGGACTCAGTTCTCATAGGGGGCCTGTCTTGCAGTTGTAATCAGATGACAGCTGGAGCTATAGCATCGAAGAATCAGCTAGTCTCAACATGTCAGATGGCTCCTCCCATGACAGGTGTGTGGGTGTATGGGCTGGGGGCCAAGTGAAAGCTGGAATGTCCTGAGTGGCTTGGACTCCTTTTGAGCTATTCTCAGATGTATCAGTCAAATTGTGTGTGTCAAGCAAGTCATGGAGGCTAGCCCAGATTCAGAGAAACCTTCCTTTGATACCAGTCCTGCTGGGCCTCCATCTTGGACTTCTAGAATCAGGTGTTTTGTTATAGACTAAGACACTGTTTTCCTGGAATCTAGGTTCCAAAGCAGGCTCAGTTTGTTCTGGGAGTGTTGGCCAAAAAAAGTTTGGTTCCTCCTCTATTAGATTGTTTGTAACCCCAAGTGAAAAGCTCAGTTCCCAGAGCGCCCAAATTGGTTCTCACCCTTCCCTACCTAATGCCATTTTCTGATGAGTGATTAGCCCCACTCCCAAAAGGAATAGGAAAAAAAATAAAATCCACAGCTATAATCTCTCTTCCTTAATTCTACAGTCCTGTAACCTTCTCCGTGCTTTATCTCACTCTGGTCAAACTCAGTGGGGGGAAATCTTTGTCATATTTATTTTCCTATTTTCCCATGTTTCAAAACTGGGGAAAAATAAAATATGGTAATGAAAAAACTCAAAAGAGAGAAGGTATTAATATTTGCTTTTCCCAATGTATCACATAGGTGATACATTGTATTATGTTCACTCATTATCAATACTCATCATCCTCTAAGGAAAGTATGACATGATGAAAATCGGCACCTAGTGCAGATCTATTACAAGTAGTATTGCAAATGAACTATTTAGATGAGAGGTGGACAATCAGAGAGGATTAGTAATTTGTCCAAGTTCTTTTTTTTTTTTTTTTTTTTTGGGTCCGGTCGTGGGGCCTGAACTCTGGGTCTGGGCGCTGTCCCTCAGCTCTTCAGCTCAAGGCTAACACTCTACCACTTGAGCCACAGTGCCACTTCCGGCTTTTTTCTTTTTGCTTATGTGGTGCTGAGGAATCGAACCCAGGGCTTCAGGCATGCAAGGCAAGCACTCTACCACTGAGCCACCTTCCCAGCCCCTTGTCCAAGTTCTTAACAGCAGAGGGAAGTACTGATGTGATCACTATTTTCAGCCAGTCTGTAACAAAGTCCATCTGCTGGTCGTTGGAGCCTCCCTCCGCCTACCCTGGGCTCATGAGTCCTCTCTGCCTATCCAGCCTACCAGGGGCTCACCCTCATTGATCTAGGCTCCTGTTGTGCAAAAGTTTTGTGTCTGTCTGACAAGCCACAGGAAACAATGCTGCTCCTGGCACTTTAGTGGCAGTTTCCTGGAATGAGGGACTTAAAACTCAAGGATTTTTGAATGATCTCAATTCAGAGGAACCAAGGAAAACAAGAATTCTTCAACTGTGGTGTGTTGGAGTGTCTGGACACTTTTCCCAGCATGTGACATCATTTTCCTTCCAGACTTCAATGCTAAAAATAGTCCAGCAAACCCTTTGAACCACTGACTTCCTCAAACACAATATGGATTGTGTGTGTGTATTTACCACTTTGAAGAAAGGTTTTGGTTTTTTTTTTTTTTTTTTTTTTTTGTGACACAAGACATGTTGGCAAGTTGTTCCAGGGGCTGATTGATACTCAGCATGAACCACAGACTTGTACACACACACACACACACACACACACACACACACACACAGAGACTTGTACACACACACACACACACACACACACAGAGATTTGTTCTGACATGGTAAAGACATTCCAAACTCAGCACAAGGCCCATTTTTTTTTTTTTTCCCCAGGGAGAACTCAGCGCCTTCTGTTCTCTACTCTTCCAGGTGAGGTAAGCCTTGTCTGTTCCAGGGTCTTAATAAGGGCTTGCCCTTCTGAGGCCACATTTTCTGTGTTACAGATCCCTGCAGAGGAAGTGAGGACATTTGCTATGAAGCCAAAATACTAAGTGGGGCACAGGAGAGTGCTGGGGTTTGGATGTGGTTTGTCTCCCAAAGGTCCATGTGCTGGAGGCTTCCTCTCTACTGAGGTATATAGGAACTGGAACCTTTCAGAGGTAGAGCATATTGGGAGGTCCATTATATCATGGGACTCCATGCTCTTGAAGGGATTAATGTTGTCTGTCCTGAAGGGAGGGAGTCAGTATGGCAGGAGTGGATTCATTTTCTGTGAAGGCTGAGTATTATAAACAAGCAAGCAGGGACCTTCTTAAACTCTTGCTTCTTTGTTCATATATTTTCCTCTGTCTGTGCAAAATCGTTTTCCCTTTCCTCTTCTCTGCCATATCATATAGCTAGAGGAACTTTACCCAGATATCAATACCTGCACTATGTTGTTTGGATGTTCCAATACCACAAGTATGTGCCAAATAAACCTCTTTGTGAAAAACCTGACCTTAGGTATTTTGTTAAAGCAACACAAAATAAACTGATTAAAGAGGAACTGGCCTGTGTCTTTGAGATTTACAATTTAGACCTTTTTTTTTTTTTGGGTCGGTCATGGGCTTGAACTCTGGGCCTGGGCACTGTCCCTCAGCTCTTCAGCTCAAGGCTAGTGCTCTACCACTTGAGCCACAGACCCATTTCTGGTTTTCTGATGGCTTCTTGGAGATTAGAGTTTCACGGTCTTTCCTGCCCAGGCTGGCTTTGAATCTTGATCCTCAAATCTCAGCCTCCTGAGTAGCTAGGATTACAGGTGTGAGCCATCAACACCTGGCCAGTTTAGATCTTTATGAATGAATTGCAATATTCTAACTAATGTCAGCTGCCTTCCCCTCCCCCAGAAAATCCTAATCAGGGCATGGAGTGCCATGACTATCGGAATGGCCTTCTGGATGCCTCTGACAAGGTTCTATGCACCCAAGCCCTTTTCTCTATTTATTTTTTGCAGTACTAGGGCTTGAACTCAGGGCCTGGGCACTGCCCCTTAGCTCTTCACTCAAGGATAGTCTACTACTTGAACCCACGGCACCACTACCGGCCTTTTAGTGGAAAATTGGAGATAAGAGTCTCAGATTTTTCTGTCTTGGCTGGCTTCAAATCTCAATCCTCAGATCTCAGCTTCCTGAGTAACTAAGATTACAGATGTGAGCCACCAGTCCTACTCTTCCCACCCCCCCCACCCCCCCACCCCCCACCCCCTGAAAGTGCTCTTGTATGTTTTGATGAATGGGAGTTTGAGGAAAAGGTTTCTTTCATTCACTGGCTTCAACAACATCCTTGTCCAGTTGAATGCCTCTGCTTCTTGGGCTAAGAGTAAAGGCTAAGAGTGGTGCCTTGTGGGGTGTTTCAAGGGCTGCAGGACTGAGTGGCTGAGGGGTCATCTGCACAGCTTTGTTTTCGCAGTCCCTCTAGTGCCACCAACTTGTACCAGCAGTGTTTGTCCTGTGGCCCTGAGAAGGCTGGGCTCCCATTGAGCTGTTTACCCAAGTGAGACACTAGGGAACCATCTGTAGCCTAGCTGCCTGCTACAGGACCCCTATCTGGGCTCACCAAACATATGAATCCTTTTCTACAGACGGCTGGGTTCAGGGAGAAAGGGTCATCTGTAATCTCATAAGGACACAAAGTAAGAACACACTTGGTAAAAACAGCTTGAAAAAGCTCACCGTCCCACATTAAAAATTAAGATAACCAAAATCACTCCAAGAAAATGGCATGCTGCAATGAACTAAAAATAGATAGAAGAACATGCACCCAAGAATGCTATGAAATTGTGTGATTATCTCCTAAAAATGTCCACACTTTGTAAGTAGCTCCATACAAATCTGGAAACCAAAACTGACTCTGTTACTTGGGCTCAAGTAGGTCAATTTCCCAGAGCATCTGGCAGTCATAAAGGACAGCACTTGGCTGCTAAGTAAGCTCATCTGTTTTATTTTTCATCTTTTTTCCCCAAAACTTAAACCAAACTATTACTCCATCCTGACCATTAGCCACCCAGAAAGCCTTAGGATTCCATCTATTCTCAACAGTTTGAGTCTTTTTAATGGAGAAATGGCATTTTCCTTCATTTTATTCTCTCCTAACTAGAAATAAAATGATAATAAAGTTCCCCCCTCCACTTTCCTAAAAAATAAAACCTCTCACCTTGAGTCTAAAGCCTAGAATGAGAATATTTAACTCAAGCATCATAAGAGATGGTTGTTTTTTGCTTATTAAAGTTTCTATAGCACAGCTTCATCAACAACGGGTGGAGCTCACTGTGAAAGAGCTACATGATGGCCTGCAGACTGGTACCTGGTCATTTTTTCTCCTCTTTGTTTTCTCCATCCCTCACCCTCCCCTGTCTCCATAGCTTTCCATTGTAATCCTAAAATATTATCACAAAAGTAGCAGATAAAAAGCAACACAAGTGTGTTACCTCAGTCTTAAGTCAGATGTCTAGGCACAATGTGACTTGGCTGGTTCTTTGTGTAATTGTACTCTTAAGACCCAAATTAAGACAGAGGCTCTAGAGATCAACTCACTTCCAAGTTCATTCATATTGCTAGCAGATCTAAGAATAAAGTCTCCATTCCTTGTTGATAACTGGCAAGGTGTTGCCAGCTTTTAAAGTCCCCATCCTCTTCTCCTGACCCCTTCTCCATCTTTGACCCTAACTTTCTGCCTCATCTTTCTAACTGAATCATTAGGTCCATTTTTGCAATTCTGGATTATTAATTTTAATGCCTTATTACTAGCCTTAATCTATCTGCAAAGCCCCTTCAAAGCTGTATCTAGTTAATTGTTTGAAGGAAAACCAGGGATAGAAATCTTTAGAAGTCTGCCTACCCATTTACTAAACATTCTTAGCTGATTTTCCTTCTTTGGCTTGATGGTGATCCAAATAATGTTAATACAGTTTCACTTATATACTTGTGTTTTGAGAGTTGCTCGAATGGGAGCATCTTTGCCATTCCAAAAAGCTGTTATTTTGCCATCCAGCAGCATATGTGAGCCTAGGACCTGGTGAACACAACTGCAGCCTGTGTATATAACTGAACACCTGCCAGAGCCCCACTTCCCCAGTGATGAAAGAGAGAGGGTATGCTGTATCACTTAAAGAGTTGTTAGGACAATTTATGCATAAACTGACATGTTGAGATGAAATCCCTTTGTAAAGTTACTTAAACATAATAAGAAAAGAATGATTTATGAAGGTGATATATTTGGAAATGCTTTGTGCCTCTCAACTGCTTTGTACACATGAGCACATATAGGTATAGACACAGAAACCAGATTGGGCTCACCATTGTCCTCTCTCCCATAAAGGGAGAGGCAGAGTCTGAAGCCTTCATAGTCCAAGATGTATGCCTCTAAAATAGCACTTGTCTAATCCTGCCGTTGTCATTGATCCATCCCATTAGACTCATCCACCCTACGGGGCAGAGGTTGTCTCTTATTTGCTGCCATCTCCTCAGAACTGAGCTGAGATCCAGATGTAGTTTTGGCACACAACACATACTGTTGAAAGAGACAACAGCCCTTCCCAGAAATGTCTGACTGCCACCTCTGACAAGGTGCTGCTAAGTCTCTACCAAATGTCCAGAAGCCAAGCATATATTTTTTTAAAGCCAACATCTGATCTAGTAGGTAAACAAAGCTAGTGCTTGACATTTTTAGAACTCCATTTCACAGTCAATATATATTCTTCCTGCATCTCATTTACTGTTACCTTTCTACTACCTCCTACCTCATTTTCTCTACCTCAATTAAAGGTTACACCTTAAGGACAAAGTTGGGCATGAAGCTTGATTTCTCTTTATTTTCTCTGCCTGCTTTAATAATCTACCATCAAGTCTTATTGTTTCCAAACCCAAACTTAGGAAACTCCTTTTATTTATTTGTTTATTTGTTATTGTCGGTTATGAGCCTGAACTCTGGGCCTAAGTGCTGTCCCTCAGCTTTTCAGCTCAAAGCTAGTGCTCTACCACTTGAGCCATAGCGCCACTTCTGGCTTTTTTCTGCTTATGTTATGCTGAGGAATTGAACCCAGGGCCTTGTGCATGCAAGGCAAGCACTCTACCACTGAGCCACCTTCCCAGCCCCCAGGAAACCCTTTTTAAAAGAGACAACAAACGAAACTGTCTAATATTTGTCTCAGAAATTGACATAGTTTATTGAGAAGAGGACAATCTCCCTGTATTCACAGTAGTCTGCTAATATAAAACATCTTGAAAATATCTCTAAATAAAACTCTTCAGTGCCTCTGCTTACAAAATGTGTGGAAGATGGAAAAACGCTTCCCAACACATCTTTGACTAGTGCGAAAACTGAGGAAAAGACAAATTGGTATAAATGTTAGGATGCAATAGGTACAAAGTAACAAAACTTCCCTCCAACAGCAGCCTAAGTAATAAAGTACAGAAGAGAAGGTCCCGGATTCGTTTGATATCAATGTCCAAGTTAACAAAGACTGGACCATTCTTCTTCCCCTATTCTCAACCTGTTAGTCCTTGTATTATCTTTTCTGCTATGAAAAAATACCTGACAGAACAAGAATTATTAATTAACAGGAGGAATTAATTACTTTGATGTATGGTTTCATAGGATTGTGAATACAGCTTCTTTGTGTGTGTGTACTTAGGTTAAACATTTGGCAGCAAGCATGTGGCAGAAGAGAGCTGTTCACCTTATGGCAGATGAGAGCCAGAGAGAGAACAAGACAGGGATAGAGAGGAAAGGGGCATGGAAAAATACCTCCAAGGACTTTCTTCCAGTGACCTATATCTTTTTGCTAGGCACTACCTCCTAACATCCAAAATCTCCCAAAACATGACCACTTAGGGCCAATTATTTGACATATGACCCTATGGGAATATTTAATATTTAAGCCATAGCATTCTTCCCTTTGGCCCTCAAAGGCTCATGTCCTCTCATATTGCAAAAGGCATTTAGTCTACTTCCAAGAGTTCTTAAAGTGACAATGATTCCAGCGTAGTTCAAAAAGTCTAAGTCTTCTGAGACTCAAGGTAAACTCATAGCTGTGAATCCCTGTAAAATCAAGAAGAAAGTTACATACTTTAAAAATACAATGGCACACTCATCCAAAATAGAATAATGGGGACAAGAGAGACAAGATCAAAGCAAGATCAAAACCCAATAGGATGAACATTAATCCCTGTGGCCCCATCACTACCATCTAGGGCAGACAGTACTGTGATGAGAACTCCCAGGGCTTGGACAACCCCACCTCCAAGGCCTTAATATTTGCAGCCCACATGGCCTGTCCCTTTGGCTAGATCCACTCATTGCCTGTGGCTTTCCTCAGCAGATGTCCCATGTTTCTAGCATTTCTAACATTCTGGAGTTATCACTGAATCTTTGCCTTCACCCTCACAGCTTCATTTATTGTCCTCACAGGGGCTGCCAGCAGGTCCTGACCCTGTCATACATTGCCTAACACCCCCCCCCCCAATCCCCTCAGGCCTTCTTTTGAAATCTGAGCAGAACCCACCATGACTCCATAACTTACATTCTATCATCATGAGGATGACACCAAGACCAATGTTTGTTGCTAGCTTGAGCAGTAGCTGGGCTCCCTTGGACCTTCTGAGTGCCTGAATAGTTGAATCTAGGGGCAAAAAAAACAAAAACAAAAACAAAAACCATCCCTATGCAGTCAAGGCACCCAGGAAGTTCTCTTCTAAAGGAAAATTATTTCAAATAAGTTTTAAATGTTATACCCAGGAGCCAGCAATGGACAGGGTCTGATCAATTCCAGAGATGCCCTCAAGAATTCTCATTTCCTACTATTTTCTGTATCAGTTACTTTTCCTGTCATTGAAAAACAATTTAAAAGAAGGAATTATTTGTTTTGGCTCCTAGTCAAAGGGTTCAGTTCGTGGTTGCTTGACACTATCTGCTTAAACAAAATATCTTGGCGGAGTAAGCATGACTGTTCTCAATGGAAGAAAGGAAGGAACCAGAAACAAGTTGTCCCCAAGGATTCACCACCCAGTAACATAGTTCCTGCAATTAGACACCCCATTAAGGTTTCTAGATCCTCCTAAAATAGTGCTTCCAGCTAGAGACTTACTTTAACACATAAATCTGTGGAGCACATTTCATATTCAAACCATAATAGTTCTTATGTTCTCAAGACAGATGCTACAACTCCACACATCAACACCACTCAAAGGAAAAAGGCCTCACTGTGGCCAGGTGCTGACAAAGACCATAGTTTTGTACTTCTCTGGTTTTTTGCAGCAAGGAAGAGTTATTTCCCAGAATCCCTGAAACAACCTACTATATAGGGTTCATTGGCCCGAATTAGGACACGTGCTTACTTTTAGCTGAAAGGGAAGCTGGCCAAGAATTTGGTTAAAGACAATAGGAAGACAGTAATTGTCCTTGATCAGTCATGCCATCCTGAATTAAATTAGAATAGAGTAAAGACTAGCACCTGTCTATCAGCTAATTGCTGTGTTGTTTAGGGATGGGATTGCACAAGAACTTGTCTCAACAAGGAAAGGCCAAATAAACAATAGAAAAGAAAAACATTTTTGATAAACCTGAAAGCAAGGAATAGAAAATATAACTTCTAAACAAAGAACAGGAGCAATAAATATAAAGGGGTGTGGATGTGTCTGTCTCTGTGTGCACACACACTCTAGGGGAAAAATATCAGCCCCAAGGTATCTAGATACAACTCTGTAGAAGAATCAACATCTTAGCTTCTTTTTAAGACAATAATTTGACATTTTGTGCCTTTCAAAACACAGTTACCAATATAACTGCAGAACAAGTGTTCTGACAAGCCATATCACTGGAAAGTCCATTACCAAATCCCATTTGCTCCAATTTAGCATTTCACAGTAGCCATCATCTCCCTGCTCTTCCATGCCACCACTTTAAAGCCTGATTATTAGACAAAAGAAGTATACATTTGGATGGGGAGAGTGTTTGCAATTGTATTTTAAGGTGCTTCTCAAAGTGATAAAGTCAAAGCTATAAATGGCACGATGGACAATGTTAATTATCAACAGAATAGGAAGCAAGCTTGAAATTATAGTTAGCTCTGCTCAGCCTAAATAAATGTGCCAACAGTGCACACCCATCAGAAAGGATGTGATGGGGGTTGCGGAGAGGAGGCTCAAGAAGTAGTCAGGAAGCTGGGTGACCTCATCATGTCACTTAACTTCCCTTGGACTGAATTTCTTCTAAAACGATGATGGGACTTAATGGCTTCAGAGGGCCCTTTCGGCAGAAGGTCAGGAAACAAAAATTAAACCTTATGTAGAATAAATGAAAGGGGGGCCACTACCCATATTTACACTCTTATTGAGCTGTTAATTTATGCCAAGCTCTGGAAGCCTAATATCGTACAAATGTAATTAAATGTACACAACAATCCCAGATCAGCAGCACTGTTGCCATTTTACACAAGTGAAACACAGACTCTTGAGAGATGGAATGGCTTTCCCAAGGAAACAAGGGAGTGGGAGATCAACTCAGGTCTGAAGAAGCCAAGCTCTTTCACCTGAGCTATGCTTCCTGGGTTTTTCTTGATGTTGCTTAAGGCACTGAAGTACTCATTCTGCACTGATTTCCTTTTCAGACTGGCTCCCAAAGGTTATTTAACTCAGGCTCCACTTATACAATAATGTGAGAAACTTTTCACAGTCACACTAGGTCTACAACCCTCCTAGTCAGATTATACATAAGTGAAAGATCCAGTTTCACCAATGAAGACCACAAGGTAAGTTTATGAGTCTCAGTCACCAATGAAGACCACAAGGTAAGTTTATGAGTCTCAGAAAGACAGAAGAGGTGAGCTAGCCAGGTACAAAGTTCTTTTGAGTAAGCTCTTCTAGTGGTTCATTGATTGCCATGAAGTTTTCACACATTGCACACATTTCAATTTTCAGTTTTATTAAATAGTTATACAAAGAGCTTACAATCGTAAGTTGAGTATGTAAGCATTATGCCTACCTTTGGTCCTCAGCTCCACCCAGACCTGAGCTCCTCCCAGCCCTGGAGTTCCTGTCATACAGCTGGCCCCTCCCTCTCTCCACCTAGGCCCACCTGAGCTCCCACCTACCTCACTTCCTGCCCCCAGACCCTGCTGCTACCTAGATAGTGGAGGGTGCCATGTGCTCCCTCTCAAGGGGATGGGAGGGTAGGAATATGGCTCCTCTAATAAACCTTGTAATAATCTTTCTCCTGTGCCTGCCTGCCTCTGCATGCCCCCTGGGGTTGGATGTGATGGATCCTTTCAGTGTAAAATACATCTTGATTGATGTCACTCTTTTTGTAGCTCACCCTATTTCCCACCTCCCATCCTTACCCTCAAGTTCTGTAGTTCAATTTTTACATAACATATTTTAATCTAGTTAAAAATAGAGTTATTATTTCCCTCTGAAACCAACCACATGATCACAGTATTTTGTTGGTACTATTTCTTTACTTGTTAGGTCCTTCTAAGTAGCCCAGGCCAGCCTAGTATCTGCTATAACCTACATGCACCTCAAACTCACAGTCCTGATCCTACTTTCCAAGTGCTGGAATTATAGGTGTGTACCACTCAGACATCCAGCTGAGCAGTCTTTAGTATCCACATTACTATTCATTTTCCTTTTTTAATTTAAATTATTGTACAGGTAATGTACAGAGAGGTAACAGTTATATATCAGGTAATAAGTACATTTCGTTTTGAACAGTGTTACCCTCTCCCCCTCATTTTCTCCCACTTTTTCCACTCTTGCCACCCCCCCCACCCGCAGTTGTAAAGTTCATTTCCAAAGTAGTCTTTAGTATCACTGAATTGGTTCAGCCTTTGTTCCACCATTGTGATTCTCCTTCCTCTCCTCAAATCAGATAAACTTATATATAAGACAAAGGGTACAGAAATAAAAAAGTGACAATAGGGAATAACCAAAGGAAAAAAAGAAAGAAGAAAAATAACTGCAAAAAAAAATTTTAAAACCTAGTTTCCATTTCTTGGGGTTCATTTCAATAAGCATCATTTTATATGGTCATATGCACATAGCTACTGAACCATTGTGATCCTCTCCTAAGAATATCCTAGACATTGAGATACCACCTCACCCCAGGTAGAATGGCTATAATCAAGAACTCTAATAACAACAGATGCTGGAAGGGATGTGGCCAGAAGGGAACCCTACTGCATTGTTGGTGGAAGTGTAAACCTGTTCAACCACTTTGGAAAGTAGTATGGAGGTTCCTCAAGAGTCTACATAGAGCTGCCCTGTGACCCAGCAATCCCACTTTCGGGCATTTACCCAAATGACCACAAACAAGACCATATTAAAGATACCAGCACAACTATGTTTACTGCATTCTTATTTACCATAGCTAAGATAGGGAACCAACCCAGATGCCCCTCAGTAGATGAATGGATCAAGAAAATATGGTATATATACACAATGGAATTCTATGCCTCCATCAGAAAGAATGACATTACCCTATTTGTTAGGAAATGGAAAGACTTGGAAAGTCTTTGGAAAGGCCCAAAGAAAGATAGGTCCCATGGTTTCCCTTATTTGCAATAACTAGTATATGTCTAAGACAAGCAGAAAAGGTCAGATAAGATGATGTTAAGTGAAATGAACCCCAAGATAAGGACACAAGTGTTTTTTTTCTTTCTTGCTAAGGTACCACGTGATTTTTTTATTGTTGTTGCTTTGTATATCTCACCCCCATGGTATAATCCCTGTTTTCACTGTATTTGATGTTGGTATAATTTGGGGAGGGGAAGGAAAAAACAAATTGTTTAAATAGGGATACAGGTTGACCCATTGCAACAATGAGATGTACAAGATGCTATGTCAAAAAAACGAACTTTACAATTTAGGCCGAGGGGTGGGGGGGGGGGGGTGGTAGGGTGAGGAGGGATGGGGGAGGTGCAGGAGTGTATTTGTGGGAAATGGGAGGGAAGGGATGGTAGGGGAAACACAAAGGAGGAGACAACAATGCTTGATAAGAAATGTACTCATTATCTTGCTCATGTAACTGTAACCCCTCTGTACAGTATTTTCACAATAAAAAACTTATTAAAAAAAAAGAATATCCTAGACATATTCTAGTTATTGTAAATGAGGGAAACAATGCAGCCTATGTGTCTTTGGGTCTGGCTTACTTTGCTTATTACAATTTTCTTCAAATCTTTCCATTTCTCCTTACGAATGGGGCAATGCCATTCTTTCTGATGGAAGTGCCGAATTCCATTGTGCATGTATGCCATATTTTCTAGATCCATTCATTTCCTAGTCTTCTGAGAGCCCACCAGAATCTTCTATTATCTTCTGCATACAGAATTCTAAGCTTCTTCTAGTTTGCGCCTCCAAACTTTTAGCAAATTCTTTCTACAAATGATTTGGGTATAACTACAGCAACAACTCTAAGCTTTGGTACCAATTTTCTGTTAGTCACTTTAAAGCACCATGAAAAAATGCCTGTCAAAAGCAACTGAAAAGCAGAGAAGCCTAACACTGCCTCACAGTTTCAGAGGTTTCAGAAAAGTCACTTGACTCCATTGCTGTGGGTCTGTGATGAGGCAATGCTGGGGGCGGTGGGGGGGGGGAGGGAAGAAGTGGGGGGAGTACAGGGCAGACCTACTCAGCTCATGGCAGCCACGAAGACAGGGAGTGGAAAATGCATACATACACAAGGGATCAAGAACAACATATATTCTTTTTTTTTTTTTGTCGGTCGTGGGGCTTGAACTCTGGGCCTGGGTGCTGTCCCTCAGCTCTTCAGCTCAAGGCGAGCACTCTACCACTTGAGCTACAGCGCCACTTCCGGTTTTCTGGTGGTTTATTGGAGATAGGAGTCTCACAGTCTCTCCTGTCAGATCTCAGCCTCCTGAATAGCTAGGATTACAGGCGTGAGCCACCAGCGCCCGGCAACATATATTCTTTTTAAGCATTGGTATCATGCTTGTTAGGCAGGCACTCTACCATGTAAGCTATTCTCTCGGACATTCCACCTTTTATTCCCCTTTGTTTATTTTTCAAACAGAATCTCACTTTTTGGTTTTGAGCCAGGCTCCGGCTGTCATCTTCTTACCTATGCTTTCCATGTAGATGGGTTTACAGACACATATCAGCGCACCCATCTTATTTGTTGAGATGAGCATCTTACTTTTTGCTTGGGCTGGTTTCACCTCCAAAATTGATCCTTTCAATCTCTGCCTCTTGAATAGCTGGGAATACAAGCATGTACCACTGTGCCTTGCCTCAACTTTTTTTTTTTTTTTTTTGGGTGGGTCATGGTGCTGAACTCTGGGCCTGTACCCTGTCCCTCAGCTCTTCAGCTCAAGGCAAGCACTCTACCATTTGAGCCACAGTGCCACTTCTGGTTTTCTGGTGGTTTATTAGAGAGAGGAGTCTCACAGACTTTCCTGCCTGGGCTTTGAACTGCGATCCTCAGATGTCAGCCTCCTGAATAGCTAGGATTATAGGTGTGAGCCACCAGAGCCCGGCTATTAAAATGTTTTTAAATGATACTGTGGTTTGAATTCCTGCTTTATACTTGCTAGGAAGATAGTCTGCTATTTGAATCACACACCTCATCCTTTTTGCTGTTATTTTTCAAATAGAGTCTTGCTTGTGCTTTGGCCAGCAGGGACCTCAACTGTCCTATTTATGCTTCCCATATAGCTGGGATAACAGATGTGAATCATAGCACTCAGCTTGTTATTGGTTGAGATTGGATCTTGTGAACTTTTTGCCTGGGCTGAGCACAAATAGTCTCTATAAATCCAATGATGAAGTTAGGAACTTCATGATCTAATCACTTCTCAATAGCACCAAGCTGTTTCAAGCCTTTTGGCACGAGACTTCCAGGGACATCTCATATTCACACTATAACATCTAAGCACATCTTCCGTCCCTTGAAATAGTCAGAAAACACACACACACACACACACACACACACAGAATTCCAGTTTAATAAGATTGCAGGATTACGCTAGAACAAAACAAATCTATTATGAACTACTAGAGAACATATAGTAGTGTTGTTAAGTGGGGAGGTAAGACACAAAAATGATCACGGGGCTGGGAAGGTGGCTCAGTGGTAGAACACTTGCCTTGCATGCATGAAGCCCTGGGTTCGATTCCTCAGCACCACATAAACAAAAAAAAAAAAGAAGAAGAAGAAAAAAGCTGGAAGTGGCGCTGTGGCTCAAGTAGTAGAGCACTACCCTTGAGTTGAAGAGCTGAGGGACAGTGCCCAGGCCTAGAGTTCAGGCCCCACAACCAGACCCGCCCCCACCCCCCAAAAAAAGATCACTTAAAAGACCTGTGGTGTACTTATACCTCTGCTTGTTACATGTGTTCTTATAAATCATCAAGCAGATAGGAATCCCTTTGATGTGAGATGGCAGCTGCGTAAAAATCAATATACCAAAGAACTAAAGGTAAAATTTTGGTTTGGACTCCTAATGTGGACCTGTAGAACAGTAGTGCTTCTGAAACAATTTTCCCCTTTACTAAATCTTCAAAAACAATTGTTTATGTCCAAGTTGACATTTTTTATTCAATCTAAAACCCCAGTTCTTTGGGTACAGGCTGGCTCCTGCTCTGAGACAAGCCTTTGTCATTGTCTGATTCATTATCTATTTCAGGCCATTTGATTCTCTTCTGAGCCCTTAGAGATTTTTCATGAGATTCCCTACATATCAAGACCACCTTCAGATGGCATCTGCAGGATGACCAGGTTATAATTACTTATTGGAGGCCATAGCTTGCTTCTGAATGAGCCCTCTATACTACCTCTCCAGTGCATACCCAGGTAGGTATAACAGGACATAATTCATTTGGAATTCTTCCCCCAAGACGTAACATTCACTCATCAGTTGTCTGTCATTGTGTGTGTGTGTGTGTGTGTGTGTGTGTGTGTGTATAAATATACATGTGTGTGTGTGTATATATATATATATATATATATATATATATATATATATACTTTAAAAACTCTATAGACAAGTAACATAGGAAATACTTTACCTTACTTTTTTCTCAGTCCAACAACCTTTCCCAAAAAGCAATGTTCTTCCAGTTTAGACAACAGAGCAATTTTACTTCCATCTTCTTTTTGACAACAAAAAGGTTCATGATGGGGGCTGGGAATGTGGTTTAGTGGTAGAGTGCTTGCCTAGCATGCATGAAGTCCCAGGTTCGATTGCTCAGTACCACATACACAGAAAAAGCCAGAAGTGGCACTGTGACTCAAGTGGGTGCAAGCCTTGGCCAAAAGAGGCTCAGGGACAGTGTCCAGGCCCTGACTTCAAGCCCCAGGACTGGCAAAAAAAAAAAGGTTCATGATGGGAACCAAATCATACAGTGATTGGAGATTGTTGTCCACCAGGAGGCACACAATGGAGAGACAGAACCGTAAACAGAGTGCTCCCTCAGAAATACTGACATAACAGAGGCCACCCTGATAACATTACCAAGCCTCAGGGTCAGTGACATTGTTTAATTAGGCATGGCTAGCAAAATGCTGACTCAAATCTGTACGTCCATGCTTAAACCCTAGTCAGATATTGTGAAGCCCTATGATAGCAACTGTATTCTAGAATCAATGGATTTCCTAACATTTATTAGTTGTGTAACCTTAAGAATGTGTGCACTTGCAAAATGGTGATAATAGTACTTATAATAGAGTTATGGTGAGCATTAAGCATACATGATGAATGTGGTAGCTCAAGCCTGTACTCCTAGCTACTCAGGAGGCAGAGGTGGGAATTGTCGTTCAAGGCCAAAGTTCAACAGACTCCATCTTAACTAATGACTTAGTAAAACTATGCATCCTTGTTATCTATAGAGGTAACACAAGGGCTGGGTGCAGTAGTGTGCACCTGTCTTTGCCAGTGACACAAGGAAACACAAGTAGGAGAATAGCCCAGGTAGGCCTGGGCATAGTGAGTCCATACCTAGAAAATAATAGGGGCTGGGAAGGTGGCTCAGAGGTAGAGCACTTGCCTTGAATGCTTGAGGCCCTGGGTTTGATTCCTCAGCACCACATAAGCAAAAAGAAAAAAGCCGGAAGTGGCGCTGTGGCTCAAGTGGTAGAGCACTAGCCTTGAGCTGAAGAGCTGAGGGACAGTGCCCAGGCCCAGAGTTCAGGCCCCACGACCGGACCCCCAAAAAAAAAAAAAAAAAAAAAAGAAAATAATACATAAAGATGATGAAGGTGGGTGTGAGTCTAGTGGTATAGCACCTATCTAGCAAGCACAAGGCCCTAAATTTAATCAACAGTACCACAAAAACTTCATGTACACAGATGCATGTATACTTATGTATACACACTGACATGCACACAAATCATGTCTATAGTATCAGTGGATATCACAGTACTTTGGAAATATGTCTTTATCATCATCAAAGCAAAAAATAATTGTTGTATTCAGTTCCAGTATTGGACTGAATGGCATGCTTTGTGGTGGCCCAACTAAAAGGCCTCATAAGTTTTGATGGGCTTCTCTGCAAAGATATAAATTGCCCATATGATATTGAGGAGCGTTCTTGAACTTGTCTTTGTTTAGGATGCCTCCACATTGGACTTTGGGATGTTTTTCTTAAGAATTCTCTACATGTATGTCTTTCACCAGGCAAATGGAAAGGGCATCTTGTCAGACAGCAGCAGTTATATCTTCTATTTCCTCATTAACAAAAATTCAAAATTTTGATTATAGGACAAAAAAGCTTAATCTACCTATGAATAAGATGCTGGCTATAAAAGTTTTGCAAATACCTCTACAATAAGCTAATATAAAGTGGAATGTATAGATCATCTTGTTCTTGTTTTATGCTATGGTTTTTAACCTCTAATATTCCATCTGGATAATATTTATGGGATCACTTCTAATACTTATCTCCTAGCTCTGCCATGTGATAATGAAGTTACAGAATAAACCATCTTTCTAGTTTAAAAAAGGTCGTAAATTCTTTGAAGAAAAAGCAACAGTTCACTAGAGGCAAGTCTGTTGGACAACTTGTTTTTTAGGTAATTATTTTATTTTATAAGTCTACTGAACAAAATACTTTCCCTTCACCATCACAGAAATGAAAGCAGCTTTCCAAGCTTCAAGAAAGCAAAAAAAAAAAAAAAAAAAAGGGAAAAAGGATTGTTACTAACCACTACCTATTTTGTTAAATATAAGAGACTCCAGGGACTCTTCCCTTAAAAAAAAAAGATAAAAAGGTAATAAACATTAGATACATTGCCTTTCTTCCAACCATCCATAAAAACGGTGATTTGGAAAATATGAGAAACCTTCCATGTGTAAAAGGAAAATGATTCTAAAAAGAAAACGACACTTGGACAAAGTCCCCCCAAAACTGCTCAACACATTGTATTTTATAATTGTTAACTCTCACCTGCCAGAAAAACCCCAAGGCATCTAAGTGAACAACTGCATAATTTTTTTTCCAGTATTGTTAAGTTACTCCCTTGTTTAAAGGGAGGCACAGACCATTTGACTGAGCAAGGAATGGCTTAGTCTTTGCCTGGTACCAGTCCCTGCTGGGCTTTTATCAGCAAGCGCATGTCAATCACTTGGCCTCTCTGTCTCCTGGAAAAACTAATGAGTGCTAGGTTTTTCATTCTACACTGAGGAAAGCCCTCCTTAAAGGGGGACTCAAATCTTCTGTGGATGACAAAAGAATGGGTTTGCAGTTCCTACCAGTGGGTGGGTGGGGCTTTGAAATAGGCAGGTAAATATTATTAAGACTTCATGTTTCTCAGGCTAGAGACTTTTAACTCCTATTCTCAGTCTGCATAATTGGTCTAATTGAGGAAACTCAACTAAAGGAATCTGTTCCCTCCCTCTATCTTATCATAATGCACCGTTAAAAAGGTGCTTCAGAAAGTGGCGCTGTAGCTCACATGATAGAGCACTCACCTTGAGCTGAAGAGTGCAGGGACAGTGCCCAAGCCCAGAGTTCAAGCCTGACCACCAACCAAAAAAAAAAAAAAAAAAAGTGCTCCAGCCAGGTGCTGGCGTCTCATACCTGTAATCCTAGCCACTCAGAAGGCTTAAGATTATGGTTCCAATACAGCCCAAGCAGACAGGTCCTGAGTAGTTTATCTCCAATAAACCACTCAGATAGTCAGAACTGGTGTTATGGCTCAAGTGGTAGGGCACTAAGCCTTGAGCAAAAGAAGCTCCGAAACAGCACCCAGGCCCTGAGTTCCAGCTCCAGGACTGGCATAAAAAATGCTCCATTTCAATATTAATATTTAACATTTATGCCAATCATTGCCACAAGAGAGGATTTGAGGATGCTTAAAGGCTAGCTTTTAGGACTTTAAACAAATGAAGGCAAGTATCAGTGAAGAAAATATTCCCTGACAATAAAGCAACAATGACAAAACATAGTCCACTTCCAAGCCTGCAAATATTTTAGGTGGATAAAAATTAGTTCCTTGTCTGGCCTTGCCCAATATCCTTTGTGTCAAAGAACTTATCCTTTGACTCTCTGAGGACATGTGCTCTGGAAGGAGCCACCTCTTCTGGAATGGTCTGGGTGCTGGCCTTTCAGATAGGTTTCAGACTTAGCTGACTATAAACAGAATGAAGGCAATGAAGGCAATTAAATAACGAAGGCCATACAATAGACACAATGTAAGGTTTCAAATACAGCTTGAGATAGGGATGAAGTAGTAGGAACAGTTGCTTTTGATATTTTGGCTCTACACCCTAAATACTGGCTTGTCCTGTGCACATTCTCCTCATGGTTACATAGTGGCTGCCAGTGGCTTTGTCCTTCCTTATCAAGGAAAAGTCTTCTAACTCTTTTCTACCAAAAGTCCTGATGTACATTCTGCTTGGACTAGCTTAAACCACATGCTCACTGCAGCTCAATCCCTGAAGTCAGCACAGGGACTGTGCCAACAAGGGAGCTGGAGTAAGGCTTTCCCCACCAGAACTGTCTGGAGGAAGCTAGTGACCTCAGAACACATTCATCTGTGAATGGGATATTTGAGAGGCTCTCACCTGAGTGTCCAACTTATAAGAGATTTGCATCTCAGCATGTGAGAATAATAGTGGTTTTGTTTCTTTTTCTTTCCTTTTCTAATTTACAAAGCTCTTTAGGAGGTAGAAATAAAGGTTGGCAAAGGTCAGTATGCTCTAGACAATCCTTTAAGTGTTATTTCAGATTTTGAAATTTATCCATGGAATATACAATTCACTTTTTATTTGTCTCACATTCTTAAAGAAAAAGAATAGATGAACTGTGAACCATTTCTAAGAATGATTATGAAGAAAACAGCAAATATGCTATGAGGTAAAAGTGGAAAAACACTGTTAGCAGTCATGACACTATACAAAAGGGCATAATTTGACTTCAGTAAACATTTAGTACTGACTGGTCTAAAAATCCTAATTATACTTCAAAAAAATCTGCCTAGAAACCAATCTATTTTTTAAGGTGTAGATAGCATTTATTTGTTCATCTTTCCTATTTTAATTTTTTGCTACTCATACATCTTTATGTGATTTAAAAATATTTGATATCATCAAAATTACTCTATTCCTACTTCATAATTAATTGGCATTTCATCAGTGATGTCTCAACACAGATTATGTCACATTTGGTACTATAAAGGTAAATATTTGAAGCTAAATCTATTTATCCCTTTTAAAGTTATCTGAGACTACAACCTGAAAGGATCCCACAAAGCCATATCCACTTGGTAGGGGTTTTGTGAATTACAGATACATACAAGTGCATCTACATGAATACTATTGCAACTCTCAAGAAACAATGTCAACAAAATCCTAAACACAAAGCACCACCCTGACAAACCTGTGCAGAAATGCCAGTAGAAATAGGATATTCATTTGGATTTGACACAGGAGATATTAACAAGCTCAAATTGAAAGTTTACTTTAGTTCAGCCAATAAGCAGCCAAGATCTAAAAAGTGAGATTTGATACAGGCTTCCAGGTCAGGAAGTCTCTGCAGTGGAAAGGCTTTTGAGGTACAATGGCAGGACAGGATGAAGTGGCCATAGAAAACTATCCATTTGCCCACTCAAGGTAAGACAAAATGCTTTGTAATTATCACTAATGATGGAAAACAACTGACACATGACTTTTCAAAGACTAATCCTTCAAAAATATTCATTTTCATGAAAAAATGAAACTTCTAGAGAACTTCCCTTTCAATTATGATACTGAAATGTATTTTAATCAAAGAAATATTGACTTAGTATTAACAAGAGCATTCTAATTTATAAAAAAATGTTTCCTAATGGAAAGCACTAGGGTTTTTTTGCATACAGCTACTAAATCCTCCTCAAAATAAAAGAAAATCTATCCATCTTCAATTGGTATTTTACAATGATTAAGGCATGTATAGGATAACAAAGGGACTTATAAGGATACATTTATTGTTTCAATACTGTGATTTATTTCTGCATCATGTACAAAAACAATTCCATGAGTACATTATATTATCCATTCCAGTACCTACACCAATATAATCATCTTAATTTTGATTTTCAACTTTGAAAATAACATATACATTACTGTTAACATACCATCTGAAGCTGAACTCCAGATTACTTATCTACAATTAAAATTCAGACCATTGTTTCTAAATACCACACAAAAACTAGCAAAAGTGGCAGACTGAGTTTATTTCTTGTATTTGAACAAGACTGTGACCACAATATCAAAAGCCAATGTAAACCACAGGTTTTGCCTTCTACCTTTCCTGAAACACTTCATTAATCCAAGAAAGTCTCAAACCTGTAACAGTCCTTACTATCTGGGAAAAAGTAGGGATACAATCTCCTTCTGGAGAAAGAATGTAAGGCTAGTTACTAGGAACCTGGCTAAAACTGTCTTTACCTGAGTGACTATTTGGCCTTATTTGTCTTCTGTGCAACTGGTTCCTTTTACTCTACCAATTATTTAATCTAAACTTCCCTGGTGATAATTTCCACCTCATAGGTCCTATGGCAATTGGGAACCTGCGATTATCCCAGTGATTCTCAAAGTGTGGGCCTGCCGCATGACTACCTGGGAATCTGGAAGCACATACGTTATCAGAATCCACACTAGAGCCACATGATGACAAAATCTGTGCTTTGGGAAACCCTGCAGATGATTCTTATACATACCACAGCTTCAGAACTACTGGGTTAAATGAAAGTTACATTTAAGAAATTTAAAGACAAAATGCAAGGTGAACTAAGGAAGTCTAGACTCCATCATTAGACTCAGACTTCACACTACTGGAAAGGGTAGAATGCTGACTTTCAGGTCTTAGCAAGGAAGACAGCTCAACCATGCTTTGGAAATCCTGAAAATAAAAATGTGGCCAACAGAGGTCAAAATAGATACCAACAGCTGAACTTAACTATACCTCTAATTAGGAAAGTTAAGATTTTAAAATATTTTTATTTTCCAAAAGCTATTTATGGCTATGAAAAAATCATTTCCTAAGCACAAAGGTCTCACTCTGTGAATACTTAATAAAAGGCATGTTCAAATCTGTAACATATGTTAAAAAATGTTCTTCATTAATATGAATAGTAAGGAGTTTTTACAATGTTAAAGTAATAAACTGAAGTTTTTAAATCATTCAACATTTGTTTTTTGGTCAGTCATGGATCTTGAATTCTGGGCCTGGCCGCTGTCCCGCAGCTTTTCAGCTCAAGGGTAGCACCCTATCACTTGAGCCACAGCACCACTTCCGGCCTTTTCTGCTTATGTGGTGCTGAGGAATCGAACCCAGGGCCTCATGCATTCGAGGCAAGTACTCTACCACTGAGCCACCTTCCCAGCCCTAAATCATTCACATTTATATTAGCTATAGTGCTTTTTATATGACTGTCTTGACTTTGTATTCCTAATTCTGTAAAAGCCAAGAAAAATTCATACATGGTCAAAAAGTGCTCCATAATCTACTCACTGAAAAAAAAGTAAAATTATAACAAAATATGGAATTGTTTTATGTATAAAAATAACTTGTCATTATAAATAAATGATAAACATTTAATACTTTACCTTATTAAATTATTCTAATCATTTCTAAAGCTACTACACTGTAGGAGTGGCTCAAATTTAGTCTATTTAATCTTAATTTTCTGAGATTAATATGAAGCAGGCTATTTAGAGAAAAAGACCTCTTTCAATTGCCCTATATTTTTAAAGATGACTCCCCCCAAAACAAAGAAAATACATATTGTAAATAAAAATGTCCTAACTGGTATCTAAAAAAATCTTCATTAATTTGAAAAATGCATAAATCTGAGATACACTTTTTAAAATTTCTCTTCTATTTTAATAGGCTCAAAATATTACATGTAGGAATAAATTAAGAAGATAAATTACAAAATCTAAGCATCTAATTCCTGGAAAGCATCAGTTAATACAGTATCTGTGAGAGCTTGGTCTTGTTACAACATAAACTTAGTTCTTAAAGCAATAACCTAAAGTCATTAGATTTGTTTTATTTTATTTAAGACAAAGTCATTCCCGCAACAGGATGGCTCAAACTCAGGAAGGTATTACTACAAGAAATTGTGTGAATTCATTGCAGTCATCCAGGATATTATGCCAGTATCAGCACAGTGTATATAATCACAGCTTAGGAGATGCCAAAGAAGCCCAACATACAAATGCATATTTAACAGATACTATCCAACAACCTAAATGCAGTGAAGAAAGTTTGGGTGCACTTATGAATCCTAATTTCAGAGGAAAGAGCTACTCAAATATATCTTTAATAACAGGTATACATATACCCAAATAACTGAATTTTTTTTGGGGGGAGGGGTCCAGTCGTGGGGCCTGAACTCTGGGCCTGGGCACTGTCCCTCAGCTCTTCAGCTCAAGGCTAGTGCTCTACCACTTGAGCCATAGCGCCACTTCCGGCTTTTTTCCTTTTTGCTTATGTGGTGCTGCAGAATCGAACCCAGGGTCTCATGCATGCAAGGCAAGTGCTCTACCACTGAGCCACCTTCCCAGCCCATCAAATAACTGAAAATTTAAGACTAATAAATTAGGCTGTATTTTAAGGATTTTTTTTTGCCGCCAGTCGTGGGGCCTTAACTCTGGGCCTGGGCGCTGTCCCTCAGCTCTTCAGCTCAAGGCTAGCACTCTACCACTTGAGCCACAGCACCACTTCCAGCCTTTTCTGCTTATGTGGTGCTGAGGAATTGAACCCAGGGCCTCATGCATGCAAGGCAAGCACTCTACCACCACTGAGCCACCTTCCCAGCCCTTTAAGGAATCTTTTTATTAATGTGTTCAAGTATTGGATCTTTCTCAAATGTATAAAAAGTTCTATACACTACATAATCTAGAATGGTTAAAAGGATGACGAAGTAAATGCAATATTTGATATTGTTTTTATTTAATTTAGTAAATGTAAAATGTAATGTTTTCAAAGTAAATTCTAGATTACTCTAGTCACAATCCAACAGTAAACATGATTCAGAGGAACAGTCTTATCTACTCACCTCAACACAAACACATCTACAGGAACCCATATACATAAATATTAGAATTCAGCAATTCCAGATAATCAACAATTCTAGAACTTAAATTTTATATTTGGACAGCTTCAAAATTATCCATTTGACTCAGGTACTATAAGGAGATAAAACTCATGCAATGATATTTGAGTATGGTTTGTTGTTTTTTTTTTAAGTAAATCCATTATTTGATAATTTAATGCTATATAAACTGAATATCTAAAATAAAACAAGTGCCAATTTCATCATGAATTAATAACATTTATTGTCTTGCAACCAAAAAGCCCAAGTTACTTTTGGTCTTTTTTGAGTCAGTTCTCTAAAACTCTTTTCTCTCAAATTTCCTGTATAATAAAAAACAAGATATTTTGTATCTGCTTTGCAGTAAACAGGAAATGACAGAGGGTTCAATGTAGGTATGTTCTGGGTAATTCAGAGTCAGAAAGTATTTCTTCTTGAGCAGAAGGTTCATAATCTCCCGCATTTTCAGCCAATTCAATATCTAACTCATCATTACTTTCTGCACTGTAATCAACTTCTTCAAGGAATCGAGGTTCATCTTCATCCAAAACGTAAGTGGTAGGGCTGCAGCCAAAACATACAGAATATGCAAGACTTCATGAGATTTTTAAGGTTCTTTTGTAAGATCATTTACCATATTAGAGTAATGCTGGGTTCAACATAATATAATCATTAGCTTTTAAAATGATCAAGTTCAGAGATCTTTAATAGTTGGCAGTTCCTGGCACTGACAATAAGGAGTAAAATGATGTCCAGGCATCAAGACTCATACCTATTGTCCCAGCTGCTTAGGAAACAAGAGAACTAGAGGATTGTGGTTAGAGGTCAGCCGGATAAAAGGTTAACAAAGCCCCATTCAACAAACAAACCAGACAAGTATGCAGGAGGCAGAGTGGATGGACTGCAATTAAGTATAGCCCAGGCAACAATGACAGATACTATCTGAAAAATATCTAAAGCAAAAAGGGCTCAAGGCTTGGCTCAAGTAGTAAAGTATTTGCTTTGCATGAGGTCCTGGTTTCAAACCCTAGTATCATAAAGGGAAAGCTGTATGACTTGTTTGTTTTTAGTAGTAAGTGCATGAAACATATATCCTACCAGTTAGCTTTTAAAAACCTGGACTCCTCTCACTAAGTTACTTCTTTCAAGGATTTCATCAAATTGCAGGCTACTGAGGTTTATTTTTAAAGTTATTATTGAAGCACTGTAAACCAGGTTAATAGGCAATTTCAATAGGCTTTACAAGAAATTATTGTTACCATTTAAGTCTAAAGTGATTAGCTGCCACAAAACAGTCCACATACCTAGCTCCCATAGGCCTATAATAAAAATAAAAACAAGTGAATTCACAAGATTCGTTGCCCTTGGGGTATAGAACAAAGGTATTTCTTTAAAAGCACTAAGTACCTCTCAATATTTCATTAGGTAGGCTGGGAATAAGATGTTTTCCACTAAAGTCTGTAACATATTCTTTCCTTTTGGGAGAAAAAAACCGCTTTTTAAAATTGTCCTACTTTTACACACATGCACACTCATGTGTGCACACATTCAACATCAAGAAACAATGCAAATCTACCTTAATTTCATACTCATGTATATCAGTTTATATCCTGTTTGTTTCTAAAAGAAGATTCCTGTTAAGTGAAGCAAGTTGAAGGCTAACAAAGTCAGACAATGAAAAGAATCAATGATCTGTTCAGATAAGCAGGTGACTATACACCTGAAAAGAGAGAACTTTTGCAACTGAGTATTAAAGTCAACTAGATATCTGAAAGTGAAGGGAGAAGCTAATGGGTTATGTCATTCCAATTTTCTGAGAAGAGAAAGATAAATTCATGTGGCAAAAATACATTTTTCCTGTTAATGGCCTTAAATCTTGCTTCTTAGAAAACAAGAAAAGAAAAATGAACTGAAAAACCACTTATATATAGCCAACTTCCTCTTTAAAGTTCAGAACTTGCCCATGATAAAGCAGTCCTGATATATGAAGCCAAATGTCTTGGAGGACTGTTTGTGATTTCACAACATGCCTACCACTCAGTTTTTAATTATGAAAAACATATTTAATATGAATCTGTTAGTTCTTTGGTGGGGGAGAATCTCTAAGAACAGATTATTTGCCTTTTAAAATGACTATAACCATCTTTCTTTTGAAATATAATAATCCATTCCTCCTTGACCTTGGGAAACTTTAGTCAATCGGTTAAATCAGTTTCAAGATTAGTGTTTTTTAGTATGTAAGTCAATGAGCAAACAAAAGAAGAGAATTATAATTTAGGGGCAACAAAAATGTTCTTAAAGGATGAAGTCAGGTAATTTCCAAGACAGAAGAAAAGAAACCAGGTGAGGATATCAGATGCTGATGTACTTTCAGGTCAAAGAAGTTCAACCTGAAAGGCAAGCTTCAGGAAATTAAAGCACCATATCAAGTAATGGTTGGGACCATTAGTCCAGAAAACAATTCTATCCTTTCAGCCTTGATCTTGCTCATTATACTGATGACTTTGACAGGAGCCCCATTCACCTATTCTGATAAGCAAATGGAATATTGGCATAGAAAACCAACAAGACCACAATAAAGGCCAAGAAACTGCACCCAAACTGAGAATCCAAGAACCATAGGAAGAACCCCGTTTTCGCAGCCCCCAAGAAGGTGGATAACATGGTAGGAACTCCCAAATACCTCTCAGTCCTATCTCTCAACATTAACGGACTTAATTCTCCAATTAAGCGACATAGACTGTCTAGTTGGATTAAAAAGCAAGATCCTTCTATCTGCTGCCTTCAGGAGTCACATCTTGCCCATAAAAACACATTTTCAATTTTAAAGGCTGGAACAAAATCTACCAAACGGCCCCCATAGACAGTCGGGAGTTGCAATCCTAATATCAGATAAAATAGACTTCAAATTAAAATTCGTGAGAAGAGATAAAGAAGGTCGCTACATACTAATTACAGGATCTCTCCTTCAGGAGGATAATACAATTCTAAATATCTATTTGCCAAACAAAGGAGCACCCAAATTTATCCAAGAAACACTACTTTCCCTCAAATCCCACATACATCCAAAGACATTAATTGTTGGGGATTTTAACACACCACTCTCCCCACTAGATAGATCAACTCGGCAAAAACTCAACAGAGAAACCCCAGATCTAAACAATTGCATAAATCAACTAGATTTAACAGACATTTACCGAATATTTCACCCAGCAGAATCAGAATACATGTTTTTCTCAGCAGCACATGGAACATTTTCTAAAATAGACCACATTTTAGGCCACAAACCAAACTTGTCCAAATTCAGAAACATTAAAGTTATACCTTGCATTCTCTCTGACCACAAGGGAATATAATTAGAACTCAACACTAAAAGCAACCAAAGAAAGTCCGGCAACACATGGAGGCTGAACAACACACTGCTGAATCAAGAGTGGGTCATGGAAGAGATTAGAAAGGAAATTCAAATGTTGATGCTATTCAACAAAAATGAGCGCGCAAATTACCAGCTCCTCTGGGACACAGCAAAGGCAGTACTCAGAGGCAAGTTTATTGCTCTGAGTTCCTACATCAACAAATTGGAGAGATTTGAAACCAACAATTTAATGAGACATCTGAACCTCCTTGAAAAAGAGCAGCAAGATAAACCCCAATCCAGTAGCCAGAAAGAAATAATTAAAATTAAATCAGAATTAAATGAATTAGAATCCAAAAAAAAACTATAGAAAGAATCAACAAAATAAAGACTTGGTACTTTGAAAAAAATAACTAAATTGACAGACCCTTAGCAAATCTTATCAGAAAAAGAAGAGAACACACCCAAATAAACTCAGAGATGAGAATGGAAACATCACCACAGAAACAACCAAGATTCAGAACATTGTAAGGGAATACTTCGCAAAACTTTATGCTAATAAGTTTGAGAATTTGGCAGAAATGGACCTTTTCCTAGCAAATACTGACATGCCAAAACTAAACCAAGATGAGTTAAACCAGCTTAACAGGCCCATATCAAGCATTGAAATAGAAACAGCAATAAGAGACCTCCCATCTAAAAAAAGTCCAGGACTTACAGCAGAATTGTACAAGGCCTTCAAAGCAGAGCTCACACCAATACTCCTCCAACTCTTCAATGAAATTGAAAGAGAAAGTTCACTACCGAATACATTCTATGAAGCCGCCATCATAACCCTCATCCCAAAACCAGGCAGGGACTCATCAAAGAATGAGAACTATAGACCCATTTCTTTGATGAACATTGATGCAAAACTTCTCAACAAAATTTTGGCCAATCGACTTCAACAATTCATCCAAAAAATCATACACCATGATCAAACAGGATTCATTTCAGGGATGCAAAGCTGGTTCAATATACGCAAATCAATTAATATAATTCATCACATCAACAGGAGCAAGGATAAGAACCACATGGTTATCTCAATCGATGCAGAAAAAGCACTTGACAAGATCGAACACCCCTTTAAGATGAAGGTTTTGGAAAAATTAGGAATCCATGGAACATTCCTCAATACAATAAAGGCTGTATATGACAAACCTACAGCCAGCATTATACTTAATGGTGAAAAACTAAAGCCATTTCCTCTTAACTCAGGAACGAGACAAGGATGTCCGCTCTCTCCACTTCTCTTCAATCTAGTACTAGAATGCCTACCTACAGCAATAAAACAAGATGCAAACATAAGGGGATCCAAATAGGGAAAGAAGAAATAAAACTCTCCCTCTTTGCAGACGACATGATCTTGTATTTAAAGAATCCCATAGACTCCACTCCCAAATTGCTCAAGCGGATTCAAAACTTTGGCAAAGTAACAGGGTACAAAATTAACCCCACCCCCAAAATCAATGGATTTTCTGTATGCCAACAATGAGAAAAGTGTGGCTGAAATTAGGAAAGCAACTCCATTTGTAACTACCCCCACAAAAAAATAACATACCTAGGAATTAACTTAACCAAAGAAGTGAAGGACCTCTATGATGAAAACTTTAAAAACTTGAAAAAGGATATCAAAACAGAATTTAGAAAATGGCAAAAACTCCCATGCTCCTGGATTGGAAAGATCAACATCGTGAAAATGGCAATACTCCCCAAGGCTATCTACAAATTCAATGTGATACCTCTCAAAATTCCAACCTCATTCTTCACCTGTCAAAATTCCAACCTCATTCTTCAAGGAAATAGAAGAGGCAATCCAAAAATTCATATGGAACAATGAAAGACCCCAAATAGCAAAAAATGCTCCTGAACAGAAAGAACACTGCTGGAGGAATATCAATACCAAATTTCAAACTCTACTATAAAGCCATAGTAATCAAAACAGCTTGGTACTGGCACAAGAACAGACCTCAGGACCAATGGAATAGAATTGAAAACCCAGAAATCAACCTACAGACCTATGGCCATCTAATCTTCGATAAGGGAGCTTAAAAAAATAGAATGGAAGAAAGACAGCTGGCAAATGGTGCTGGCAAAATTGGTTAACTACTTGTAGAAAACTAAAACTAGAACCTTATATATCACCCTGCACCAGAATCAACTCCAAATGGATCAAAGACCTCGAAGTCAAAGCAGACACTCTGAAAACATTACAGGATGGAATAGGAGAAACCCTAGGTCTCCTTGGCGCAGGCCAAAATTTTCTTAATAGAGACCCAGAAACACAACAAATCAAAGAAAGGTCAGACAAACAAATGGGATTGCATGAAGTTGCAGAGCTTCTGCATGGCAAAGGACATAGCTAGCAAGATCAATAGAAAGCCCACAGATTGGGAGAAGATCTTCACTAGCCGTACAACAGACAAATATAAATGGAACTCAAAAAATTAAATCCCCCAACAACAATCCTCAAAGAAACAACTGCCCAATAAATAAGTGGGCTAAAGACTTAAAGAGAAACTTCTCTGAAGAAGAAAGAACGATGGCCAATAGACAAATGAAGAAATGCTCCACCTCTCTAGCCATAAAAGAAATGCAAATCAAAACAACATTAAGATACCACCTCACCCCAACTAGAATGGCAAAAATCAAGAACTCTAATAACCACACATGCTGGAGGGGATGTGTAGAGAAGGGAACCTTACTTCATTGTTGGTGGGAGTGTAAACTTGTTCAACCACTTTGGATAGTATGGAGGTTCCTCAAAAGACTCCACACAGAGCTCCCTTATGACCCAGCAATCCCACTTTTGGGCATTTACCCAATATCTAGTATATGTCTGAGTCAAGCAGAAAAGGTCAGATAAGGTGAGGTTGGGAAATGAACCCTAAGATATGTATTCAAATGTTTTTTTTCTTTCATGTGATTGTTTCTAACGCATTTATAAGATTATTTCTTTGTTGCTTTGTATGTCCCTCCCCCACAGTATAACCCCTTGCTTTCACTGTATTGGATGTCAGTATAATTTGTGGAGGGGAAGGGGAAAAACAAGTCCTTTAAATAAGGATACAGGTGGACCCATTGCAACAATAAGTACAAATTGTTATGTCGAAAACGAACTTTACAACTGGGGGGGGGGCGGGGGAGGATTGGATGGGGGTGGGGGGGGAGGTTGGGAAGGGGAAACAAAGGAGGAGGCTACAATGCTTGATAAGAAATGTACTCATTATCTTGCCCATGTAATTGTAATGCCTCTGTACAGTATTTTCAGAATAAAAAATAAATAAAAAATTTTTAAAAATGCTTGTGGCAGCTTTTCTTATATGCATGTCCTACATGAATTGAATTCATTCATTTTAATCTATATTATAAACAGTTCCAAATCCAAATTTCTAGTCTTGACTCTACTGAACTTCTCTGCATACATGGACTTACTAAATATGCCCCATGGCTATTCCAAACTCCTTGCTAGAAAACTTACTGTTCTCTCCACCTGTTTCTCTTCCAATAGTCTCATATCATTCACTCAGGAAGTTGTACGAATCTCAGGTCCTGGCTGCCCTTTCAACCCACACTCCACCCCATATGATAAGCCTTGACTGATGCTGGTTCCTTGGCATAGGCTGTATTTTACACCTTTCTCCTCAAACTACTCAGATTTCCTCCAAAATTCAGCTCACACTCATTCTCAGATATTCTTCCTAAGTATTCACTTTCTCTACATTCTCTTTATGTTCTACACAAGCCTTCCATTTGATCATGTATTGCATGCAGTGAGCCTGCCCATTCGTGAGCCTGCTTTATTGGTTCTAAATTTTAGACAGTTCAAGAGCTGTGGCTTACTCATTTAACCACCTCCTGTCAGCTCCCAAAAAAGGTCTAAGACTTTGAAAAGCATGGAAGTTGACAAAATCATTGATATTTATATTATCTCACCCCACTAATTTTGCTTTAGAAAAAAAAATTTAGTCAAAATACTAACCACAGCAATTCATCTTTCTCATTAAAAATTCCAACTTTTTCTTTTTTTGGTCGGTCGTGGGGCTTGAACTCTGGGCTTGGGCGCTGTCCCTGTACTCTTCAGCTCAAGGCGAGCACTCTACCGCTTGAGCCACCGCACCACTTCTGGTTTTCTAGTGGTTTACTGGAGATAAGAGTCTCATGAACTTTCCTGCCCGGGCTGACTTTGAACCGCGATCCTCAGATCTCAGCCTCCTGAGTAGCTAGGATTACAGGCGTGAGCCACTGGCACCTGGCTATTAAACTTTCTTCTTTCTTTTTCTTTTTACTATGCTTGGGGCTTGAACTCAGGGCCTGGGCACTGACCCTGAGCTTCTTTTGCTCAAGGCTAGCACTCTACCCCTTAGCCACAGTGTGTATGTGATGCTGAGGAATCGAACTCAGGACCTCATGCATACAAGGCCAGCACTCTACCTTCCCAGCCCCAACTTATGTTTTGAATACTTCATAATTAGGCATTGCCTTCATATGCATTATCACATATGATTCTCACAACAATCTTCATTTAAGTACTTTGCAGGTAACTTGCCCTGGGGTTATAATACTCCCCCTTATATAAGCATATAGGAATTAAAATATTCTTACAATTGCAAGGAAAGGAAAGAGTAATCAGCATTTCATTATTTCCCATCACTATTAGTTTCTCCACTACTTCCTGTTCTCCTGTTCTTCAAAAGTTTATTTCTTTTCTCCTGTTTTTCTTCAGCTGCTGTTTCAACCTGTCTTAACACCCTTATATTCTAGATTTTAATTTTAGTGTAATGTTGAATAGGCCAGAAACAATTCAGCAAGACATTTTGTTCTGAAAGAAAATAGCATTTTAGTTCAAAAGCAAATCAGATATGCTGCTTCAAGTAAAGTAATATCTTTACCCACAAAGCTACTTGATAGGCTGAATGCAATGAAATTCTGACTTGTGTCATTATCATATAGGAAAAGGTTATGATTAAAGTGATTTCTATAGAGAACAGAAGCAACACTGCTTCATACAGATTTGGAAAGTTTTCTGTGTACTCTCTAGTTACTAAACTACCAAGCACTATACAAACCTAAACATAAAAAGTTCACAATTACCGTAAAATATATGCTACCTGCTTCTATTAAACCTCTTTGCTATTCACAATATCAGACAATTGGTTATGGTAGTAACACACTTGTAATCCCAGCTCTCAGAAGATGAGGCAGAAAAATCACAAGTTCGAGGCCAGCTTAGGCTACACAGGGATATATTGTCACAAAAAATAACAATACAAAACAAAGCACCAGAATGCAGGCCTATCTAGACATGACAGTAACAAAATGGTGAACTGAATATAAAGCTATAAATTCTGGGTTTCTGCCTCTATTCCCACTAATCAGCTGTTCAGTGGTTTACTCTTTCCAAAAATGAGTTTTTTCAAGTGAAAAGCAGAGATAACAGGATGGGACTGTGGCTTAGTGGCAGAGTGATTGCCTAACATGCATGAAGCCCTAAGATCTATTCCTCAGTACCACATAAACAGAAAAAGCTGGAAGTGGTGCTGTGCTTCAAGTGGTAGAGTACTAGCCTTGAGCAAAAGAAGCTCAGATACAGTGCCCAGGCCCTTAATTCAAGCCCCAGGACTGGCAAAAAAAAAAAAAAAAAAAAAAAAAGAAAGTAGAGATAACAATATCAGCTTCATCTATCTCACAAAGCTGTCTAGCTCAAGTTAGGCGATAAATAACATTTATAAACTATTAAGCTTTACAAGCATAAAGCGTTATTCTGACAATAATAAAATCTATCCAATTAAGGAAAATGTAAATCATTCTCTTCCTCAATTCCTAAAGAGCTCAGGCAATGGGCAGTCTCAAGCCATCACTCCTAAAAATACTCCCTCTACCTTTGTAACTGTGGAGCCTCTTTTGAGCATATATATATATATATATATATATATATATATATATATATAATATTATAATATATAATCATAGTATATACTTACATATTATATACATATCATATACTTTATATATTTAATATATTATATAATATGTATTGTACATACTAATATATATTATGTATATGTTACATACAGACACACGCTTTTTTTTTTCAGTTGTGGGGCTTGAATTCAGGGCCTGGGCACTATCCCTGAGCCTCTTTGTGCTCAAGGCTAGACCTCTACCACTTGAGCCACAGTGGTACTTCTGATTTTTGAGTAGTGAATTGGAGATAAGAGTCTCAAGGGGACTTTTCTTTGAACCACGATCCTCAGATCTCAGCCTCCTGAGTAGCCATGAGCCATCAGCACCTCACTTGATCTTGTATTTCTAAAAATTAACCATTTTGAGAACAATCTGTTTTAAGATGGTACAATAAAGATGTCATGGGGGACATTTTCTAATCTGATGCATAAACAGAAAAATATTCTATGCTCAAATATCCAATTTCCAAATTACCGATTGTGTCCAGCTTTCTTGTATTAAAATATAAAAACCAGGCTGGGAAGTTGGCTCAGTGGTAGAATGCTTGCCTCACATGCATGAGGTACCACATAAGCAGAAAAAAGCTGGAAGTGGTGCTGTGGCTCAAGTGGTAGGGAGCTAGCCTTGAGCTGAAGAGCTGAGGGACAGCGCCCAGCCCCAGAGTTCAGCCCCCATGACCAACAAAAAGAGAGAGAGAGAGAGAGAGAGAACTGTGAAAATTACCTAAATAAATGCTGTGTTATTACATTTATAATTTGATGCCTATCTTATGAGCAGTAAATATAGCATCTCCTAAATATCACAAGGTAAGCAAAATTATCTGTAGAAAATACAAGAACTTGTGTTAAATCCTAAGCGACAGAAATATATACAAATGCATGCACATACACATATATGTGTGCACACACAGAACTAGTGTATGGGATAGCTAATAAAAGAAGTTTATTTACTTGCAAAAAGGGAGAGAAATCTTCTAATTTATTTATATTTTCATTGGAAAAATGTTTAAAGTGCCTCTGGGAAACAGTAATTAATCACTACATTCCAGCTTCCTTTTGTTATTGATCTAAAAACATTGCTTACAAGTAAGACTGAAATAGATAAATTACCCAACAGTGCACAAGAACTTCAAAATCTTAAATCAGTATAGGATATAAAATGCAATGAAAAACCGGGAAAATTTGAGTAGACCTGGATCCAATTCCTGATTCTGTCAAGAATTACTAGTTGATGACACAAAAATTCTGAGCTTCAGTTGCACCCAAATGTAAAAGGATCTCATAATCTGTCTCTAATCATTCATTCTCAATAGAATTCCAAGATAATCAAACTTAACAGAAATTTGGAATGGACATGTTTGTTAAGGGTCCCAAGACCACCCCAGGATTAGTGGTTTACTAGCATACAGTTGTATTCATACTTATGACTCAATACGTGAAAGGATACAAAAAGCAAAGTCAGAAAAAAAGAAAAGGTACGTGAGGCAAAGTCCAGTAGAAACCAAGGCAAAGCAATGGCAGCTGCTAGAAGCAGAGAAGTCATCAGAGCTTTCAGCAATTTCAAAGGATTTCAGGCAAAAACTGGAGTTCTGAGCTGCCAGGTTTCCTGAAAAAATGGAGTTGCAGAGATGTGACTCCAACATTCAATTTTCCACAGAAGCATTTGACAAATTTTAAACTATATAGTGTAAGAGGCTTTTTAAAGAGCAGTAAAACAAGATGAAAAGTAAACAAACCACAGAAATCTTGAGGAAGTCTTGTGGGAGGAAAGGAGGGAACCTAGACCTTGAATCATGACTAGAGGGCTGTAACCTAGAAAGCAAAGAGGGGTTGTCAAGTGTTAACTAGTTTCACACCTTTGTGACCCCTGCAAGCTAGTTCAGTGGCTCACTGTGTTTTGGAGAACAGTTCTATTCTAAAAGCATATCAGAGAATAAAACCAATCCTCTTTGATTAAAAATATCTGTAGCCTCTTAAGAGTGTCCAGCATTTGAGCAAATATTACCAGGCCTATCAAGAAATAGAACCGGGGGGGGGGGGGGGAATACAATAGAAACAGATCCATAAGTAGTCTAGCATGGGAGTTATTAGACATTAACTTTAAAACAACTGTAATTAGTAAGAAATTAGAAAATAAATCTAGGGGCTAGAGGTGTGGCTCAAGCTGTAGAGCAGCCAAGTAAACAAGCTAAGAGAATATGCAAAAGCATTGAGTTCAAATTCTGGTACTAACAAAGTAAATCCAGGTAGGGGGACAGGTGGCATATAAAACTTGAAAGAAGCTAGTAGCAAAGAAGAGCTTTCAATAAAATGAAGATGATGGCAACTGGTAAAATTAATGAGCTTACTTTCCAATTCCAACTTCCTCCCTTTGCTAAGTATCAGCAGCAGAGGGAGCTAAGGAGGAAACACTGATTTACATGACAAAAGCCCTAGCCCCAGAGCCAGTAATTTTTAAAGAATGAGTTTCTGAATGCAACTAATTTGCACCAAAGGTTTTATTAGAGCATTAGAATATCAGGTATCTTCTTCAGCCCATGCCCTAATTCACAAAAACGTGAAACTGGCTGGCAAGAAAACCAAAAGGCAAAATCAAATCACTATCCAGAAAACAAGTGGGGTTAGGGAGAGGTAAGTCAAAGTGTATTCAAAAAATTCTGGCTTTGAACTTATGTATTTAATACAATATTCCTCAACTTAGAAAAAAATCACCCTATAGAGCTTGGGAAGTGGGGGGCCTAAGTCTTTTTTTAATTTTAAATACATATTTTTATTGTAAAGATACTGTACAGAGAAAGGGGTTACAGTTACATGAGCAAGGTAATGAGTCCATATCCTATGAAGCATTGCTACTCCCCCTTTTGTTTTTCCCCTACTATCCAGTTCCTCCCTACCTCCCGGACTCCCCCCCCCACAACCTTTTCTTTATTCTTTTTTCTGTGTGTGTGTGTGTCAGTTGTGGAGCTTGAAGTGTGTGTGTGTGTGTGTGTGTGTGTGGAGCTTGAAGTGTGTGTGTGTGTGTGTGTGTGTGTGTGTGTGTGTGTGTGTGTGTGTGTGTGTGTGTGTGTGTGTGTGTGTGTGTGTGTGTGTGTGTGTGTGTGTGTGTGTGTGTGTCTCAGTTGTGGAGCTTGAAGTCTGGGCCTGGGCACTGTCCCTCAGCTCTTCAGTTCAAGGCTAGTGCTGTACCACTTGAGCCACAGTGCCACTTCTGGTTTTCTGAGTCGTTTACTGGAGGTAAGTCTCATGGACTTTCCTGCCAGGGCTGGCTTTGAACCATGATCCTCAGATCTCAAGTCTCACGGACTTTCCTGCCAGGGTTGGCTTTGAACCATGATCCTCAGATCTCAGCTTCCTAAGTAGCTAGGATTATAGGCATGAGCCACCAGCACCTGTGGCTAAGTCTTTTAAGACAGTGATTTTTTTTTTCTCCTATCCCTCCTCTGATTATTTATGATTAAGAATTAAAAGATAAAGTTGGAGGGTACAATTCAGGGATAGAGAACATGACAAGACCCTGGATTCAGTCCCCAGTAAGTGGGAGTGAGTGGGTGTAAACTGAGGAGAAATAGAATCTGAGAAGATACAGCTAAAGAGGGAATGGATGATTTGAAGGTGGATTAGAAAGAACATGCAGAAAGAAAAAAAAAAAGAAACAAAGAAAATGTATTCATAATAGAATAAAAGGCAGTTGATACAGTGAAAAGATCTAATATAAATGTAAGTGGAGTCACAGAAACTTATGGGAAAGAAACAAAACTTGAAGATGGCTAAAAAGTTTCCAAAACTGATAGATGATAAAAGTTCACAAATTAACAGACCATGTAAATCTCAAAATTTATAAAATTAAAAATCATTTCTATTTTATACTACTATCAAAAACTGCAATAAATCTAGAAAGTACTGTCATCCTAAAAGACAGATCACCAGACCAGCCAACTTGACAACTCAAGAGACAACTTGACAAAGAGAGACAAAAGGACAACAGAGTAATACCTTCAGTGTGTTAAATGAGACTCTAACTAGATTCTGTATCTTAACTAAAATACCACTCAAAAAGGACAGTAATGACCTAACAGTGCTCTTTGAGAGGAAGAAAAATGACTTCAGGTACAATCAAAAGGAAGAAATAAAGAAGAAATGTAGAAGAAAAAAAGAGAAGGTGAAGACTGTGTGGGTTAAGATCTAACAACATTGATGAGATTATATAAAATAATATCTGGCCAGGCACTGTGGTTCATGCCTGTAATCCAAGCTACTCAGGAGGCTGAGATCTGAGGATCATGGTTCAAAGCCAGCCCAGGCAGAAAAGTCCCTGAGACTCTTATCTCCAATTAACCACCAGAAAACCAGAAGTGGTACTGTGGCTCAAGTGGTAGAGAGCTCACCTTGAGCTAAAGAACTGAGGGACAGTGCCCTGACAAAAGAGAGAGAGAGAGAGAGAGAGAGAGAGAGAGAGAGAGAGAGAGAGAGAGAGAGAGAGAGAGAGAGAGAGAGAGAGAGAGAGAGAGAGAGAGAGAGAGAGAATGTGTTTGTGTGTGTGTGTGTGTGTGTGTGTGTGTGTGTGTGTGTATGTGTAACAAGCCAGGCACTGATGGCTCATGCCTGTAATCCTACCTGCTCAAGTGGATGAGATCTGAGGATTGTGGTTCAAAGCCAGCCTAGGCAGAAAAGTCCATGGGACTCTTATCTCCAATAAACTCCCAGAAAACTGGAAGAAGAGCTGTGGTTCAAAGTGGTAGAACAGCAAAAAAGCTCCAGGCCCCAAGTTCAAGCTTCACAACCAAAAATCATCATCATCATCTATGAAGTTTTTTTTTTTTGTTTTTTTGGGGGGGTCCAGTTGTGGGGCCTGAACTCTGGGCCTGGGCACTGTCCCTCAGCTCTTCAGCTCAAGGCTAGCACTCTACCACTTGAGCCATAGTGCCACTTCTGGCTTTTTTCTTTTTGCTTATGTGGTGCTGGGGAATCGAACCCAGGGCCTCAGGCATGCAAGGCAAGCGCTCTACCACTGAGCCACCTTCCAGACCCCATCTAAAAAGTTTTAAAACTTCTTTATTTTTTTGGTCAGTTGTGGGGCTTGGACTCTGGGCCTAGGTGCTGTCCCTCAGCTCTTCAGCTCAAGCCAATGCTCTACCACTTGAGCCACAGAGCCACTTCCTGTTTTCTGGTGGTTTACTGGCGATAAGAGTCTCACAGATTTTCCTGCCCAGGCTGGCTTTGAACTACAATCCTCAGATTCTCAGCATCCTCAGTAGCTCAAAACTTCCATTATTTAAGAAATGAAGAATTCCAGCACTGAAAGAAGGGTTTGAAAAATTCTTAAATTCTTAAATTAACTCAACTAACTAAAACACATAAGAATTTCATTAAATTGATACTGAAGTTACACATTAGAACCAAGAAAGACAGAAAATTAACAGTTAAAAAAAATCAACAAAGATAATCAGGTGTAGCTCGTCTATAATCCTAGTTATTTAGGAGACGAACATCAGGAGAATCATAGTTCAAGGCTAGCATGGGCTCATAGCTTAATAGCTGGGAGCAACGGTGTGAGCCTGTCACCCCAGCTACAGGGGGAAGCATAAACAAGAAAACTGATCCAGGCTGGTACAGGGGAAATGGAAGCCAAAATAATACTTCCTCCCTTAAGTTGTTGATGCCAGGTATTTTTGTCATAGTGACAAGAGAGAATAGCTAATATATCTTATCATTTGTCCTCCCCACTTAAGAGTTAGAAATGTGACCTTACCCAATTCTGATCCCATATTTGACCATCAAGAAGAGCTTTTCAATGCTACTTCATATTATCTCTAAAATAAAAATGCCCATTTTCTTACTGGAGCTCTTGTCTGCTTCTCAAATATAAACAATTCCAAGCATCTTCCAATAGAGTTTTCTTGCCTCCAGCTTTTCAGTTTTAATAAAATCCATAGACTATTTTCAGGTTAAAAAAACAAAACCCTCACTCTCACTTAACATACTTTGCCATGATCTGGGTGCTGGTGGCTCATGCCTGTAATCCTAGCAATTCAGGAGGCTGAGATCTGAGTATCACCGTTCAAAGCCAGCCCCGTCTAGAAAAGTCTGTGAGAGTCTTATGTCCAATAAAACTACTCAGAAAAAGCTGGAAGTAGTACTGTGGCTCAAATGGTAGAATGTTAACCTTGAGTAAAAGAAGCTTAGGAACAGTATACTCCAGCAGAATTCAAACCCCAGGACCTGCACAGAAAAAAGAAAACAAAAAAAAAACAAAAACAAAAAACAAAAACAAAAACAAACCCCCATACTTTGCCTAGGGCTTCAAACCTTACAAAAGACCTAAAAGACAAAGTCTAAGCCTTCTCACTGGATTTAGGGAATTCTCTTTCTCCTCTCTCTTTTTCTCTCTCCTCTCTACTGTCTGTCTGTCTGACACACACACACACACACACACACACACACACACACACACACACACACACACACACACACACACACACACACACACACACACACACACACACACACACACACACACACACACACACACACACACACACACACACACTATCTCCATCCTCTAGCAATCCCCAACAGAATTTCTAAATCTTATGTGGATACCAATCAGTATTCAACACAATATATATAATCACTCTGTACAAGACACTCTGATTGGCACATAATACAGCATTAAAGTATATAGATAGAGCCTCCAGAGTTACCTAGGCATTAGCCAGGTGAAGGATAAGAAAAGACTTCTCTTCTGGGGGAAAAGGGGTCAGTCGTGGGGCTTGAACTCTGGGCCTGAGCACTGTCCTTCAGCTCTTCTTACTGAAGTCTGTAGACTACAAGGCTCAGGATCCACAGCAGATACTTCAATATAATAAGAACAGCAAAATCTACAAATGACTTTGAATGTGATGAGGATCTTCAAAGAATAAAAGCCATAAAATAAACAATATAAAATAAAAACAAGCAGAAACAAAAGAGAACTGATTGTGCGTGAAATATATTGTCATTAACATAAAATCTCCCTTGAGATAAAACTTTAGACTGGAAACAATTGAAGAGTATAAAGTGCTACTGAATATTCCATCTAGACTGAAGCAGGGACAGGAAATGGAAAAAGCAGTTAAGAGATAGTATGGCAAATACAAAAATAAAGTCCAATGCAGGCCAGGCGCCAGTGGCTCACGCCTGTAATCCTAGCTACTCAGGAGGCTGAGATCTGAGGATCACGGTTCAAAGCCAGCCCTGGCAGGAAAGTCTGTGAGACTCTAATCTCCAATAAACCACTCGAAAACTGAAAGTGGGTCTGTGGCTCAAGCGGTAGACCCCTCGCCTTGAGCTGAAGAGTGCAGACACAGCGCCCAAGCCCAGAGTTCAAGCCCCACAACCAAAAAAAAAAAAAAAAAAGTCCGATGCAGGAGTTCTGGAGTACAGAATAAAAGTCATTTTCAAAGAGAAATTAGCCGAGAATTTTTCAATATTGAAGAATCTAGATGTTAAAAGTGTATTTCTAGTAAGATATATTAGCAATAAATTCACTTCTAAACATAATACACTAAAACTGAACAATTCTGAGGATAAAATGTTAAAAGAAGTAAATGCATAGATATTCCAGCAGAGAAAACAGTACTTGCAAAGACCCCTAGGATGACAAAGAGATTCACTTAGTCGAGAACAAAGGTGTGGTCCATAGACTAGTGTAGTCCACAAACTTTTTACTACTGTTCTATGGCAGCAAAAGAACAAAAAATAAAAGTATTCCAAAGCTTTTACACAGAATTGTATGTATGGTGAAAATCATCATATCAGAATTTTTATCTCTATTCTTTGGAAAATGGAATATGTATTTCATTTCCCTGGTATTCCACTACTATCATATTTTAATTGAGGTAGCAATCTAGAACAAATTACAAAGTCTTTTGTCATAGTTTAGAACTGTGCTTGCAAACATTAAAAGTTGCTGGAGCAGTTGTAATGGTATAAACACAAAGTAAGAATAGGACAAACAAGATAGAAGAGAGAGTGTTGGCTCATGCTGGACCACAATTGAAGGTATTTAATCACAGCAGTGAGGACTACATACAAAGAAGCTAAAGGGGGGCTGGGAAGGTGGCTCAGTGGTAGAGCACTTGCCTTGCATGCTTGAGGCCCTGGGTTCGATTCCTCAGCACCACATAAGTTTTAAGTCGGAAGTGGCGCTGTGACTCAAGTGGTAGAGTGCTAGCCTTGAGCTGAAGGACAGCGCCCAGGCCCAGAGTTCAGGCCCCATGACCGGACCCCCCACCAAAAAAAAAAACAAACAAAGAAGCTAAAGGACACAAACAATACAAGAAGCAAGACTAGTCTGAAGGTTGTTGGAATAGTCCATGTAAGAGACAATGGTAGCCTTGACCTATGTCATAGTCGCAATGGTAGAAAGAAAGGGAAAGACCTGAGAATTTTTTTTTTTTGGTTGGTGGTAGGTCTTGAAATCTGAGTGTGGGCACTGTCCCTCAGCACTTCAGTTCAAGGCGAGTACTCTACCGCTTGAGTCACAGTGCTATTTCTGGTTTTCTAGAGGTTTATTGGAGATAAGAGTCTCACAGACTTTCCTGCCCGGGATGGCTTTGAACGTGATCCTCAGATCTCAGCCTCCTGAGTAGCTAGGATTAGAGGCGTGAGCTACCGGGCCTGAGAAATAATTTGAAGGAGAAATTAAGACATTCTGGTACTGAATGGGATTAGACTAAGGGAAGAAAAGAGGGAGGAGGAAAAAAGAGACAAAGATGCCAAGAATATGACACAATCTTATGGCTAAGGATGAACAGATTTGTTTGGGGTAAAGTAGGAAAGCAGACACTTCTGAGCTTTAGTTAAGTTAATTTTGTGTCCAAGGGTATGTAATCAAGTTGGACGTTAAACAGAGGGCTAGAACTGAGAAAAGGTATCTGAGAACTGGCAACATGCAAACAGAATATGAAATAACAGAAATGACTATCATACATAGAGAACAGGTAGGGTAAGAAGATATGTGGGGGGGAGAGTACAAAGAACAAGATGTAAACCCCACTACCCATATAATAATATGGCAAGGATTTTCATTTATTTCTAAACAGTTTCTGAGAAACAATAAAGATAGTGTAATGAATAACCAACTATTAAGAAATTTACAGGGCCGGGCGCCTGTAATCCTAGCTACTCAGGAGGCTGAGATCTGAGGATCCCAGTTCAAAGCCAGGAAAGTCCATGAAACTCCAATAAACCACTCAGAAAACCAGAAGTGGCGCTGTAGTTCAAGTGGTAGAGTGCTAGCCTTGAGCTTAAGAGCTGAGCAACAGCGCTCAAGCCCAGAGTTCAAGCCCCACGACCAACCAAAAAAAAAAAGAAATTTACAGGGGCTGGGAATATAGCCTTGTGGTAGAGTGCTTGCCTAGCATGCATGAAGCCCTAGATTCCTCAGTACCACATACACAGAAAAAGCCAGAAGTGGCACTGTGGCTCAAGTGGTAGAATGCTAGTCTTGGAAAAAATGAAGCTCAGGGCTGGGAAGGTGGCTCAATGGCAGAGTGCTTGCCTTGCATGTATGAGGCCCTGGGTTCGATTCCTCAGTACCACATAAACAAAAAAAAAAGCCTGAAGTGGTGCTGTGGCTCAAGTAGTAGGGTGCTAGCCTTGAGCTGAAGAGCTGAGGGACAGCACTCAGGCCCAGGGTTCAGGCCCCAAGACTGGCAAAAACAAAACAAAACAAACAAAAAAACCCTCAGGAACAATGCCCAGGCACTGTGTTCAAGCCCTAGGACTGGCAAAATCAAACAAAAAGAAATTTACAGGTGCCAGTGGCTCACACCTGTAATCCTAGCTACTCAGGAGGCTAAGATATAAGGATCAAAACTCAGCCAGGGAAGGAAAAGTCCGAGACTCTTATCTCCAATAAACTACCCAAAAGCCAGAAGTAGAGCTGTGGCTCAAGAGGCAGAGTTCTATCCTTGAGCAAGACAGCTCAGGGACAGCACCTAGGCCCTGAAGTTCAAGCCCCAGTACTGGCAGGCAGGCAAGCAGGCACCCATGTGCACACACACACATGAAAGAAAGAAATATAACACTAAAACCATAAATGACAGTAACTAGGAGGAGAAAAGCTCTGTCAATCTCTATTAAAGAAGAGTAGACTTAAAAGCAATAGATTATTACAAATAACTCCAATATGAAACTGGATAATTTTATCTTCAGCCAATCAGAAACTGGGTCATTACCCTTCCTTCTTCTATCTGTATTATATGGAAAGCAATGAAAACAAAATAACAACAAATGTATAGTAAAGAAGCATCACACTGAAAAACTTGACTCTGGCTGTGACATTGAAGAATCATCTAAGCTCCAGATGTTCTCTATTATTGTTCCTCAGAGTACCACATTACCTGACACTTATCTCACACAAGTGTCAGCTATAATAAGCTTCTAAACATTTAGAATTTTCATATTACATATAGGATTTATCAGCTATCATAGAGAGGCATTCATATTAACACAGAACTAAACACTTTTTCCTTAACACTTTCTTCAATTTAAGCCTAAGACTTTATACCTTACCTATATTAGTGTCTTTCCCAAGGCTAATTTTGTTTCCTTCATATCAGCTAATATTACTCTATCAAATCTTACCTTGTACACCCTAATTCAAAGCTTACTAACTTTAGAAACTTCCATATAAATTCAGGTCATTTTAAAATTCATTCAGTATTCAAGCCCCACAACTGACCAAAAAAAATTTTTTTAATTAAAATTCATTTAGTAAGTCCTTCTCAAAATGTGTATAACTTTTAGTGTATTCTTTGGTAACTAGAGTTGTGAGACCTCACAAATGTAGCTGTGTTTCCCAATCATGCCCACACGTCCCTTTGGCACATACAGCCACTCTTCTGATTCCATGTACTGCACACTAAGAGCCTGACATAGTACTGACTACAAGAAGTTTTTAATAAATATTTAAACATAACAGCTCATCAACAGAATGTAATCACACAGTGAACAGCGACTATATTCTAGGCACTGAGATTTCTTTTTCTTTTTCAATACTGGGTTTTTGGACTCAGGGTCTTGTTCTTGCTCTACCACTTAAGCCCACCCATCTACCTCCAGCCCTTTTGCTTTTAATCTCCAGATACAAGGTCTCACACTTTTGTGTAGGGCCATCCTCACACTGAGGTCCTTCTACTTACTTCTGAGTGGCTGAGATTACAGGTGTGATTTTTTTTTTTTTTTTGGAGTCTGGTCATGGGGCCTGAACTCTGGGCCTGGGCACTGTCCCACTTGAGCCACAGCACCACTCTCGGCTTTTTTCCTTTTTGCTTATGTGGTGCTGAGGAAGCGAACCCAGGGCCTCATGCATGCAAGGCAAGCGCTCTACCACTGAGCCACCTTCCCAGCCCCTCAGGTGTGATTTGAGATTGGTTTTCTCTCTTATTTTTGCCCAGGCTGACCTTGAACCACAATCCTTCTATCTTTGCCTCTCAATTAGGATTGTAAAAACTATTTTTTTTTAAAAACTCTTCTTTGAATGTTGGGACCAGAGAGGAGTGAGGAAAATATTCAAGAGAGAGCAGTGGGGATGGGAGACTTGTAATACATAGAAAAGTTGACAGGCGGACCCATTGCAACAATGAGATGTACAAGTCCTTATGTCGAAAAATGAACTTTACAACTTTGGCGGGGGGGGGAGGAGGCAATAGTGCCTGATAAGAAATGTACTCATTATCTTGCCCATGTAATTGTAACCCCTCTATACGGTATTTTCACAATTAAAAAAAAAGTTGATCAAATAAGTAACTTTATTAAAAGTAATGAATACCAGGTTCTCACTATTAAACTTGGAGTTAAAAATAATAAATTTGAAAACTAGATTGAATTAGGTGTAGGTTTGTAATCAAAAGTACCACTATAAACTGAGAGTATTCAAGATTTCTGATTATGTGCATGGATGTTTATATGCATGTATGTCATATATGTAAATACTTAAGTATATTCTACAGCTGTGACTACTTGAGAGAATTGGAGAGCAGCGATACTTCAAATAAATACAACTTGTAACTAGATTTTTATATAAATACCATTTTCTACCAAATGGAATCAGGAAACTTTGAAAAAATGACATTCTAATTGGATAAACTACCTGCAAAGATGAACCTGGAAATCCTGTTGTACTGGGAAGTAAGGGAGTCCTCAAAGATTGTGGACATGTCAAAAACATATAGAAGTTGAGCAAACCAGGGGCTGGGAATGTGGCTCAGTGGTAGAGCGCTTGCCTTGCATGCTTGAGGCCCTGGGTTCAATTCCTCAGCACCACATAAGGAAAAAGCCGGAAGTGGCACTGTGGCTCAAGTGGTAGAGTGCTAGCCTTGAGCTGAAGAGCTGAGGGACAGCACCCAGGCCCAGAGTTCAGGCCCCACGACTGGACCCAAAAAAAAAAAAAAAAGAAGAAGAAGAAGAAGTTGAACAAACCAAATCAGGATAATATTGAACCTCAAAATAAAGTATTACAGTACTACTGAATCAAAGTGCAAATTGTTAAGTCCAATACATATTTTTTAATGAACAACTGAAAGAAGAGAAACATGACACTTAACATGGTCACTTGAACTCAGGGCCTCATGCTCTTGCTTAGCTTTCCACACAAAGATGAATCTCCACCTCCACTTTTGGCTGTTTGCTAGTTAACTTGGATTGGTCTGCCTGGACTGATTTTGAACTAGAATTCTCATATCTCAGCTTCCTGAGTAGCTAGGATTATAGGTATGAGCTACTGGTACTCAGCAAACACCATCTTAATTAAGGATAAAAGGGAATGTTAAAAAATGAGACTAAAACTATAAACTACAACCAAATGCAATGAAACAAACACATTATCCAAGATATTTCTGCCAAAGATGCATAATCTGAATACAATAACAAGGCAACAGACAAACTAAGATTGAGAAGCTGTAAACCTCAAAAGCATCAGGATACATCGATCAAGGAAAATCAGACATACACACAAAACTGATTTGAAATGAGAGAAAAGAATGACAGCATAGAGGAAAAAGTGACTGGTCACTTAACACTAAAATTAAGAGAAAGAGCTAGGGGAACATTCCAAGGGAAAACTATTTGAATTTATAATTGCCTATTGTTAGATTTGTGTTTTCAGGTACATAATGTGATTAAAAACTAGCACCCTGTAATCCTAGCTATTTAGGGAGCTAAAATTTGAGGATTACGGTTTGAGGCCAGCCAGGGCAGAAAAGCTTATGGGACTCTTATCTGTAATTAAGCACCAAGAAAGCTAGCTGGGTGTCGGTGGCTCACGCCTATAATCCTAGCTACTCAGGAGGCTGAGACCTGAGGATCGAGGTTCGAAGCCATCCTGGGCAGGAACATCTATGAGACTCTTATCTCCAGTAAACCACTCAGAAAACCGGAAGTGGTACTGTGGCTCAAGTGGTCAAGAGTGCTAGCGTTGAGCTGAAGAGCTGAGGGACAGTGCCCAGGCCCAGAGTTCAAGCCCCATGATCAACAAAAAAAAAAAAAAGAAAAGAAAAGAAAGCTGTAAGTGCAGCTGTGGCTCAAGTGATAAAGTGCTAGCCTTGAGCAAAAAAAGAAAGCTTAAAGACAGAGCCCAGGCCCAGAGTTCGAGTTCAAGTTCCAGTCTGGCACTGACACGTGCACATGCACACACATACACAAACACACACACACACACACCATTTGCACTGACACATGCATGCACGCACGCACGCACACACACACACACCATTTGCAGCAGGTGCCAATGGTTCACATCTATCATCCTAACTACCCAGAAGGTGAAATAGTCAAGAGCCTAATAAGTCAGAACTATGAAGTGTTAATAATCAAAATTGTAATTTGGGGCTATCTAATGTAACCATAATGTGTCTAAGGACTGTAGCACACGAATTAAAGCCAACTTCTAAATCTCAGTGAGAACTAGCAATATTTGAATTCACTTGTCATTGTTTAGTAGGCACTTGGAAGAACTCAGAACTGCAGCTGATCTCTTGTCTAAATTATCACATTAGTAAAAGCTGGAGTTCCAATTAATGTTTTACTGCACTTAAAACTGCTACAGTGATTTATGCAAGTTAAAACAACAACAAAGAAAATTCCAAAGGTTTCATAAAGTGGAACTGCTCTTACCTATTTACATCAAACATAAAATTTAATAGTTTAGCATTATGAGTTATTTCTTTAAAAAATAATTTCTTTGGAACTAATCAAATGTCAGATATTCTAAATTTTTAAGAAAAAGACTATTCAAAAAATTTTGACAAATGTAAATAGTCAAAGAGATGCTAAACTTAACTGTTTCCATTACATATAATCAGATGACTATTGAACAGCCACTGCTTCTCTATATAAACGGATATCAACAAAAGAAAATCACTTTTGAAATATGAATCCTGACTCTAAGTCCTCTTAATTTAAGATATTACCTAAGTGGAAGATTTCTTCAAGGATTATTTTTAGGATAAAAGAAAACCATTAAGATCAATGAAAACACTCAAAATATAGATTTTTTTCATTAAAATCTCATTCAATAATGAAAGAATCAAGTTTATCAAGGTAATTTGTGACAAATATTAGATGTGTAAAATTATATTAACTCTAAGCTTGCTCTTGGTTATCAAAATCTTTGTGCTTTTCCTACACTTAACTATTCAGTGTAATAAAACAACTGTGTCCTACCTGGTTACTTTACAGCTTGATTCAATTAAGTCATTTTCAAAGTCAAGCAGGCTGGAAGGCTGATTGTATTCCAATGGAGAGGTCAGTCTTTTCAAACGCATTAGAGCAACACAAAATTTTGCTCCCATCTCTTCTAATTCTCGAGTACCAATCTGTAAACCCTAGAAATAAGGTAGTATTACATGTAAATTAGAAAGTTTGCTTTCCTTTTGCTGCATCTCATTAAAAAGAATTTGTAATTACATAAATAATATTAAAAGGCTGATATGAAAATATGACCTTATATTGTAAAGTCCTTAATAACATGAAATTATTCCAGGTTACAAAGTAAATTGTTCTTAAAAACTATTTCTAAAATGCCTACTCAACTCTGGCTTTTCTACAGATCATAGATAATTTTACCAAAATGTCTCCATCCCATTCACTATGGAGCAAATTATTTTTACCAACAAACTGGGGAGGAAAAACTGATGAACATTAAGTTTTATGATTGTTACTTTTACAGTTGTGTGAAACTATTTCAACAAAATCTGGTTAAGAGTTCCTGTAATCATGTTCACAAACAAGACCACACTAAAGCTACCAGCACGACTATGTTTATTGCAGCATTATTTACCATAGCTAAGATATGGAACCAACCCAGATGCCCCTCAGTAGAAGAGTGGATCAAGAAAACGTGGTATATATACACAATGGAATTCTATGCCTCCATCAGAAAGAATGACATTGCCCCATTTGTTAGGAAATGGAAAGACTTGGAAAAAATTATATTAAGTAAAGTAAGCCAGGCCCAAAGAAACATAGGTCCCATGGTTTCCCTTATTTACAATAACTAGTATATGTCTGAGTCAGGCAGAAAAGGTCAGTTAAGTTGATGTTAGGGAAATGAACCCTAAGATATGTATTCAAATGTTTTTCTTTCATGTGATTATTTCTAACACATTTATAAGATTATTTCTTTGTTGCTTTGTATGTCCTTCCCCCACGGTATAACCCTTGCTTTCACTGTATTTGATATTGTTATAATTTGTGGAGGGGAAAGGAAAAAACAAATCGTTTAAATAGGGATACAGGTGGACCCATTGCAACAATGAGACGTATAAGTCATTATGTCGAAAACGAACTTTACAACTTTGGTGCGGGGGGGGGGGGGGTGTAGTAAAGGGGTGGGGGGAGGATGGGATGGGAAGGGGAAACAAAGGAGGAGGCTCCAATGCTTGATAAGAAATGTACTCATTATCTTGCCCATGTAATTGTAACCCCTCTGTACAGTATTTTCACAATAAATAAATAAAAAGAGTTCCTGTAATCCACCATTTTGGTTGCCAGTGTTGCATATTATAGTCACAGTTCCTGTATGGATGCTTGAACATTCATTACTTTATATATACTAATACGATATGATTTATTCCTAAGTCAGTAAAAAAACGAAACAAAGTAACTATCATTAAAAAAAAAAAAAAACAAATCTAGGGGCTGGGAAAGTGGCTCAGTGGCAGAGCGCTTGCCTTGCATTCATGAGGCCCTGGGTTCAATTCCTCAGAACCACATAAGCAAAAAGAAAAAAGCTGGAAGTGGTGCTATGGCTCAAGTGGTAGAGCGCTAGCTTTGAGCTGAAGAGCTGCGGGACAGCGCCCAGGCCCAGAGTTCAGGCCCCACGAACAGACCAAATAACATTAATAGTCAGTTAATTTTCCATTTTCTGTGGCAATTAAGCAAATTCATTTCAGGTGGGTTCCAGTGGCTTACTCTTATAATCCAGCTACTCAAGAGGCTGAGATCTCAAGATCTAAATTTAGAGCCAACCCAGGCAGTCAAATCTGTGAGACCCTTATCTTTAACCAGAAAAAAAGATCCAGAAGTGTAGATGTGGCTCCAATGGTAGAGCACAAAAGCTGAGCTTGAGGCCCTGAGTCAAGCCCCCAGTACAAGCAGGCATGCACATGCGCACACACATGCACACACACATGTGAAGAATTAGACAGATGTAACTAAAACTTAAGGTATTAAGCAAGCTATTTAGTTCAGAGAAGTTGAAAACAACCATGCTTATTATTAGAGCTGATTCAATTCCATTATAGCAAATTACTTATACTTTAATTTTAAAAATGTACATTTAATGTACTTGAAAACTATGAGCATATGCATGACACTACTTTATGTCCAGAGCTCCTGAGTTGCTCACCTTGTATTTTCCATGATCACAGCCACACAAAGTACTCTCCATGGTATAGCTTCTCTGCACTCCTATTTCCCGCCAAACTACAACACGTGCTGTAGATTCTTTAGATTTTTCCACTACAAAGCTACAGCTGCTCATGCAAAATGCTGGGGCAATGTGGCTCAATATCTTAGGCAATGTCTATAAAACAAAAGTTTGAATAAAATAAACAAATACTTATCATTTAAGGAAATAATGGAAGAAAGGGTCACATTTACAGTAGTAATATAGAATACAGTATAGCACAGATTACAATCATGATTCTCTGGGCAACGGCGGCTCACGCCTACAATCCTAACTACTCAGGAGGCTGAGATCTGAGGACTGCAATTCAAAGTCAGCCCAGGCAAGAAGTCTATGAGACTCTTATCTCCAATAAACTACTCAGAAAAAGCTGGAAGATAACAATGTGGCTCAAGTTGTAGAGCTCTAGCCTTGAACAAAAGAACTCAGAGACAGCACCCAGGCTGAGTTCAAGGACCACGACCAAAAAAAAAGAAAAAGAAATCTGGGTGCTGGCGGCTCACATCTGTAATTGTAGCTACTCAGGAGGCTGGGATCTGCCAGCCCATGCACAAAAAATAAATAAATAAAAGACTACCTCTCCAAAATAATCAGTGAAAAGCCATGCTGGAGGCATGGCAAGCAGAGCAGGCATGAGGCCCTGAGTTCAAATCTTAAAGCTGGCAAAATAAATAAAACAAGGTTGACATCTACCAATACATATATATATATATATATAAACACATTTATAGAAGTATGCTTTGAAGGAAGTTTCATAGCACACAGATAAAAGTGACTACTCAATGTTAAGGGAACTGAGAGATGACCTACATTTATTAATTTACATGTTTTTACTAAATGTCTTCTTCTAATTTTGTTCCAAAAATTTACTTACTTGAGAAGGGGAAAGAAGAAATAGAGAAGCCCAAAAAGGAAGTGTGCTTTCAAATTCTGTAGACAATGGTATGTTACTGAAACATTTTTTGGGGAAAATAACCTGGGGCACCTGCTTGAGCCTTGCTATGGCAGGAGAAATGATCCAACAAGTAGAAAGCACCAGTAAGCCAGACGCTGGTGGCTCACACCTGTAATCCTAGCTACTCAGGAGGCTGGGATCTGAGGATCATGCTTCAAAGCCAGCCAGGGCATGAAGGCCGTGATATTCTAATCTCCAATAAACCACCAAAAAACTGGAAGTGGTGCTGTGGCTCAAGTGGTAGAGCAGTAGCCTTGAGCCGAAAAGCTGAGGGACAGTGCCCAGGCCCAGAATTCAAGCCCCACAACCAACCAAAAAAAAAAGAAAAAGAAAAAAAAAAGCACAAGGAACTTGAAACAGCAACATCTCAATTCTGTCTAAAACACACCACTGTTCAGCCAAGGCTTCAAGTACATCAACTCACAAACAAGTCTTAGTTGATAGACTTGTACAGAAGCAGTGAGCATTTCTATATCCCTAAGCACTCTAAGGCTCAAAATAGCCTCATATGAAAGTACACTAAAAGCTATAAGCACAGACCAAAAAAGGTAACTGTTATACACTTGTCAGTACATAAAATAAATTCATCTATTCAACAAAAATATTTGCATAATGCCTACTAAGTACTGAAGGTCATAAGGCAACCAAATAAAGATTGTATTTGGTCACTTAGCTCAAAATTAGTAATGTACTATCCATAATATTTAGCAGTATTAAAAGGTACTTCAAGAGCTATTAGTTACTTTATTAAATCAAAATCACCAATTTTCTTCCCAAAAGGGACCATCAGAGCATGTAATAATAATAGCTTATTTTAGACATTTTATGTAAACCTAGAAGTTATTTTTAAAAAAAAGCATTAAGAACTTTCATGTATCTTTCAGGAACATTTCCCACAATCTGATGACCAAGTGTGTTTGTTCCAATTCTATGAAGGCACTGTTGCACCAAGTTTTTGCTTCTAGTGCTGCTGAAAAGTGTGATGCTATTTTGATACATAATATTTAGTAAAAGGATCTAAGAATTGCAGGCATTTTTTATGCAGAGTTTAAAACTTTCTATACACCATCAATGATCAAATGTGGACAGATGATATGTCAAAGAGAAAATGCTCATTCCCAACTACAACAAAATTCAGAAGTATTTAGGAATAAATCAAGCTAAAATATCACGTACGTGGGGAGATTTCATTAAGAATATATGGAAGTGGCACTGTGGCTCAAAGTAGTAGAGCACTAGCCTTGAGCTGAAGAGCTCAGGGACAGTGCCCAGTGGCAAAGTTCAAGCCCCATAACCAACAGAAAAAAAAAGAAAAAGAAAAAAAAAGACCATAAAAGACAACAGGGCTTCAATGGCTCATATCTGTAATCCTAGCTACTTAGAAGGCTGAGATTTGAGGACTGTAGTTTGAAGCCAGCCAGAATAGGAAAGCTCATGAGATTTTTTTTTTTTTATCTCCAATAAACCATTCAAAAGCCAAGAAGTAGAGCTATAGCACAAGTGGTAAAGAACCAGCCTTGAGCAAAATACCTCAGAAATAGAGCCCAGGTCCTGAGGTTCAAGCCCCAGGACGAGCATAAAAAAAAAAAAAAAGAACATAAAACACAAATTCCTGTAACCCTAGCTACTTAGGAAGCTGAGACAATTTCAGCTGGAAGCCAGTCCAGGTGGAAAAGTTCACAAGATTTCTTTTCAACCCACAGTTGAGCATGATAACACATGCCTATCATCCTAGCTATGATCACCCAAGGCAAAAAAAAAAAAAAAAAAAATTTACCAAGACTCCATTCTCAGTAGAAGCAGCTGCTGTAGCAGTACAGGTGCCCATATTCCCCCAGAAAAAAGAAGAAAAAAATAACCAGCACACAAAAGGGCTACAGATATGGCTTAGCAATAAAGCATTCACATAGTACTCAAATCCTAGATCTTAGTACCAAAAAAAAAACAAAACCCAGAGTAATATAATAATTACCATTATCATCATAATAATTTTCTCATATTTAATTGATCTCACAATCAATTCTCTCAAGCTTAACTGACCCAAATCCCAACAATTTATCCACAAACTGATCTTAAACTTTATTAGGAAGAAAAAGGCAAAAATGGGACTTTTTTTTTGGGGGGGGGGATTTTTTTTAAAGGAACATAAAAGGAAAGCCAGGCATTTGTGGTCACACCTGTAATCTTAGTTATTCAAGAAGCTGAGATCTGAGGATCATAGTTTAAAGCCAGCCCGTACAAGAAAGTCTGTGAGACTTTATCCCCACTAAAATACTAAAAAAATAAACAAACCAGAAGTAGAATTGTGGCTCAAGTAGTAAAGCACTATCCTTGAACAAAAAACGCTCAGGGACCCAGACACTAAGTTCAAACCCTAGGACAACACACACACACACACACACACACACACACACACACACACACACACACACACACACACACACACACACACACACACACACACACACACACACACACACACACACACACACGACCCAGGCTCCAGGCACTAAGTTCAAACCCTAGGACAACACACACACACACACACACACACACACACACACACACACACACACACACACACGACCCAGGCTCCAGGCACTAAGTTCAAACCCTAGGACAACACACACACACACACACACACACACACACACACAGGACCCAGGCTCTAAGTTCAAACCACACACACACAAGACCCAGGCTCTAAGTTCAAACCCTAGGACAACACGCGCGCACACACACACACACACACACACACACACACACACACACACACACAGGGCCCAGGCTCTAAGTTTAAACTCTAGGACAACACGCACACACACACACACACACACACACACACACAGGACCCAGGCTCTAAGTTCAACCCTAGGACAACACACACACACACACACAAGCACACATACACACACAAACACACACACACACAAACACACACACACACACACACGAAAATCTGCCCTACCAGATATCAACACTAATTCTAAATTTGCCATAATTAAGACAATGTGATCTGCAAAAAGAAAAGAAACAAGAATGAAAATGACATACCCATACATGTAGAACACGGCATGTTAACAATGGCTTATTAAATCAACAGAGGAAGGATGTGCTATATAGTAAAGATTTCTAAGACAACTGGTATCCATAGGAAAGCAAGATGTGATTGCCAGGTCACTTATAAGATTGAGCATCTTTACAATAAAATTACATTAAGAAGTAAATCCATTTTTTTATTTCATTTTGAAAAACAAAAAATCTGTAACAAAATGGCAAGATGTCAACCTTTTTTGAATCTGAAGTTTGTTTATATTGTATTATATTTTGTACTCTATACATATTTGAAATTCAAAGACTCAAAAATCATCTGTAATAATTACCCTATATCCCATGTCTTCCACAACATCACATGAACTTGCACTATCATTAGTATGCCACACTGTCTCCTTGATACTGCAGCCATACATAAACACATTCTTCTTTCGGGAATGGCCATGATAATCACAATATACCTTTGAAGATAATGTGTAGAAATTAAAACCTATAAATTCAGAAGTTGCCAAACAAAAGTGGTTAATATGAAACCAATGACTGAACATGTCCCTTGGTCTTTTCACTGTAAAAGAGTCATCATATAATAATAACTTTGCTTATAAAGGTTCTATAATTAATTCTAGAAGGATTTAGGAAAATCCTTTGGAAGTTTTATATCAAGCCCCAAGTGTCACTGTTTCTTTTGCATATACTACTTACCATTTAAAATATGTTATAGATGCTTTCATTAAAATTTTTTTAAACATTTTAGTTTTGTTTTTTTAAGATGAAAAATGATTCAAGTATCAGTTTATTTCTCCCTTCCTGCCAGGTGTTTCTCTTTCCCAATGGAAAATTAAATACTTTAAATACAAGCCCATAACATAAGATCATTCTAATCTAAGCTGAAAAGAGAAAAAACATATACATAACCCAGCACAGCTTCACACCATGACTGCTGCACCTCACATGTGTGAATTGAAGACATCAGTTTCAGAGTTAATGAAAAATGTCAGAAATAAGCTTGTACTAGACTATTCAAACAATGAAGTTAAATATCTAAAGCCATTCAAATAATGAAGTTAAATATCTAAAGCTTACAACTAGGAGCTACCAATATCCTCAGATAAAAAAAAAGGTTTATAAGAATTATAAACATCAAGCATATAGAATATGTTACACTAATATACCACAATTTTTTAAAATAGAAAAGATATTGTAAAGAATTGCTGTTGAAATGATTAACACTTAAATTTTAGAACCAGAAAATCATACATTAAAATACTTAGTCACTAATCAAATCAACTGACTAGCCACTAATCAAAATGAAATCATTTGGACTATATAAAATAAAAACAAATATTGCTACCTACCAGAGGCAAGCGTTTCACTGCAGCCAAATATTGTAGGAGCCCCTTTGCATGGTAAATTGTAGGATGTAAGTCTGGATTTGGACTTTGCCACTGTCTGTTCAAATCCTCTCCACTTAAAGAACAACGATGACTACACATACACAAACACAAAGATACAAAACAATGGTACCAGTATACCTATATGCATTTTTTATTTAATCTTATGATTCTATTCCATAAGTATTCAAATGGTATAAATAGTGGGCTCAACTGAATACATTATATTGTTCACCTAATAAATATTTATTGAGCATCTGCTATATATAAGATCTTAGGTTACCTATAAATTCATATATAGTGGTTCTATTCTTTTTTAAACAAAAAAATCAAGTGATGGAAAAAATTAATTCCCAATATTTCATAAAATGTATTAGAATAATAAATCATTTCCTCTATCACTACTCTATATCTTGATTGTAGTAGTTTGTAAAAGTGCTAATGAGTCCATCTTCTGAGAAAGTATATATTCTTATGAAAGTATGTATTCTTATAAAAACATAAATACATTTTCATTTATTCATGGGCATTAAATATTTAAGCCATCAAGCAAAACTCTTAGCAACCAGAAAATTTGTAACAGAAATATAAATGAATTTCAATCGATCTCAATTAAAAAGTTGTATTTTAGTTCTATAATATACTAAAATTCTTCTAGATTTAAAAAAAATTCAATTATTTCCTAAAATTTGAGAACTATTCACACTACTACTAAATAAATAAGTTGTGTTAGCGCTATCTTTGGAGATGTTTCAGAAACACTACAGCAATTATTTTAGTCAAAATGATGAAATAAACCTATTGTATGGAATATAAGCCACCTTCACTAAAAAATTATCTTCTAGGATTTCCAATCTAAAGAATTCTTCTGTGATCAAATGGGCCTAATACTCCATAGCAATGGAAAGAGATCCCAGATAATTTAAAATCATACAATGGAAAGGAAGAGGAGAGGGAAAAAAGGAGGCAAGAAAGGAAAGAGGAAGGAAAGAAGGAGGATATGCAAAAAGACATACAGACAATTCAGGTAAGGTAGACGAATAGAAAGTACGTTTTAAGTGTCACAAGTCCTGACACTGTGACTTTTCTAAAACAATGCAAGATACTCTGATTTTATGGAATCAATAGATACCAAAATTTTTAAGTATATACTACTACTAGATGCAAAATATAATTTAAAAGCTATCTTCAATAAATTCCCCATCAAGAATTCCTTTGTTCTAGAACAAACACTAGTTTTCTTTTCTGCATTAACCTGGACACTATTTCAACAAGTTTACATATGACCAGCCCAATGTTCTATAATATTTCTATAACTATTGCTTAACTTACTTTCCATTGATGACACCATCTGGATTTAGCATAGGGACAATTTTAAAAATATAGGATTCTCGTAAGCTCTGAGCAGTAGGGTTATTACTCATGAGATACTCCAATGTTCCTTTCATAACCCAACTTGCATTAGTTTCTCCAGGATGTACCCGAGCAGATAAGAAAACATAAGGGCGATTTCCTAAGGTACACATAAAATCTCAAATTAAAATGAAACAGCTACTAAAAGTTTGTATGACATTTCACTTTGGGATGTTAGAAGCCTCTACTTTTCTCTACTTAATTGTAAATTCTAATATAAACTCACAGTGGAAGTCACTGTGCACAGATATCTAAAAGCACTTATAAAGAATAAAGAAAATACAAAATACAATATAAACTATGTACTGAAGGATGAAAAGACCTTTTAATGTGAATATAAAAATCAACATTATTTTAGTTATTTACTTATTTCCAAATGATTAACATGTAAAAATAAGTTCTTTAATGTGAGCTTGATTTTCTAAGTAATAAGTAGCTGGGAAAGTTTAAAATGTAAAAAGTTTTTCTATACAACCAGGGGACAAAGACAATTAGCAGAGTAAAAATGTCTATTTACTCCAAGATTTATCAAAATGATGGAAATAATGTATTTAGATATTTCTAAGTCAACAAGACAATCAGTCATACTCTTATTTTCATAAAAATAGGCTTTCTTTTCTCCTGAAGATCCTTTATCATTCTATCTAAATTACAAAATATTTTTACCATGATTTTAAACCTGAGGCAACAGTTAAAATGTAAAAGGAGAGAAAAACAAGTTGCTTTTCAGTAGTTGATGTCAAAACACTTTATAGGTTTCTGGTTTTGGGGTGTGTGTGTGTGTACGTGCGTGCGTGCGTGCGTGCATGCGTGCGTGTGTGTGTGTGTGTGTGTGTGTGGCAGTTTTGGTGTGTGTGGCAATTTTGGGAGAGGGGGTGTTTATCGGTCATGGGGCTTGAACTCTGGGCCTGGGTGCTGTCCTTCAGCTCTTCAGCTGAACGCTGGCACTCTACCACTAGAGGCACACGGCCACTTCCAGGTTGCTGAGTGGTTTATTGGAGTTAAGAGTCTCATGAACTTTCCTGCCCGTGCTGGCTTTGAACCCGATCCTCAGATCTCAGCCACCTGAGTAGCTAGGATTACAGGTGTGAGCCACTGCACCTCTGGCAGTTTTGTTTATAAATAAAATCAATCATCAATTTCTAAACTGATGGAATTATTACATAAACTCTCCAAATTATGTTATATTTTACATTGAGCACAACTTCTAAGAACTAAAGATGATTAACATCTCAGGGGGCTCCTCACATCAAGATGAAGAAATTGAGGCCAGAGATAAGTCCATGGCTAGTGATAAGACCAAGATTAGAATACAATCCTTTTGAAGCCTATTCTTAGTATTATTTCCATTATAAAATATATACAGAAAAAAAGTAAATGATAATGATAAACATTTTGAATGAAGAAGACAGACTTACTGAATTGACAGATATGTTCATAACAATTAGACTCTGGCATTGCTGTTATAGTCAGCAATGGACAGCTGTTTCCAGACAGGGTTTCACATAACACATCTCTTCGAAAATAGATTTGCTGAGGATTGTGAGCTGATTCCAATTTTTGAAGATGCATCTTTATAAAAAATTTAAAACAAAGAATATAATTATTTAAAAATTCTTTATGGTATATAGATATAATGCATGGAGCTCCACATTACTAGAAGTGTAACTGATTTCTTAAACTCTTATCTCAAACAAGGCCAAGTATAGTTCCACTGTCAGTATCTGGGGAATTTGAACAGGGTGATATCTATAGCACATAAATTAATGAATTATGTACACCAACAGCAAGGTAAAGGACACAGCCTGTAATATATACATTACGATTTCTGCAGTAAAACATAGGAAAAGTTATTCTAACTGGAATCAATAGTCTAAATAAGCTCATATCTGAGATATGCATAAGTAGTTTTCAAATCCTTTTGAATCTTGAAATTGTTAAGTGAGTATAGACTTATAATTGTATTTAGAATGTAAAAAAGAAGAAAATTCAGTGGCACACATTTAGTAACTTCTTTTTTTGGATTTCCAGATTAATATACATTCACAATAAAATGTCTAGAAGACAGAGTCAAATAAAAGCTTTAACACACCTACTCTTTCATCATTTAGATTATCAACAAATATAATGCATATAAACTCATTATATGCTACTTTTATGATTTTTTTCAGTTAATAATTTATATATAATACATGTTTATAATTATATCACATATTAAAAATGAAATATATTTTTGCAAACACAGTTTTGTTGTTGTTGTTATTTTTGTTGGTCATGGGGCCTGAACTCTGGGCCAGGGTGCTGTCCCTCAGCTCTTCAGCTCAAGGCTAGCACTCTACCATTTGAGCCATAGCACCACTTATGGCTTTTTCTGCAATGTGGTGCTGAGGAATGGAACTCAGGGCCTCATGTATGCAAGGCAAGCACTCTACCATTGGGCCACCTTCCCAGCCCCACAAACACAAGTTTTAATGATTTTATTATATGTTACATCAAAAATAAATTGTCAAATTATTTATTTTTAGAGATTTAGTTGACTTTCAAGTTTCTGCCTGTGTTCATTCATACAATCATTACTTGGAGGAGAAAAAAACTATGCAAGACACTGGAGACCTAACTGGACTAAGTGGAGATCTGGATAAGTTGCCCATATCTGGGGAAAAAATGGAATACTCTGAGATTTTACAATAAGGAGATAGGAACCTAGTCAACTATGGCTAAGGAAAAGTCTTCTACAAAAATTTCCATTCAAAGAAAGATTCTAAGAATGAGTCAAAGGGAGAAAACAAAAGGAAAAGCAAACCCAAAGGTCAAAGATTAGAAAGAAGAAAAATAATTATCTCTAAAGATTCATAATAATGAAACTCACTAAAAATTGCAAAGAAGAAAAAAGGATAGGATAACACGAGAAGGGGTGAATATGATCCAAGTACATTATATACATGAGTTAGAAATAGCACAATGAACTCCTTTGTAGAATTAAGAAGAAAAAAAAACCTCATTATAATTAGACCAGAAAGAACAAGATAAGAAACAGAGGTCAACCCACCCAGTAGACTACATTTTTCCCAAGCATGGGATACATATTACTAGTGACTGAGGTAAACAAACAGTACAAGGATACCCTTTTTAAAAACGCTTAATAGGTATATATTTTACTATGTATTGGGGGTGCAAGAAGTCTGGCACATTAAAACTGTAATTCCAGCTGGGTGCCAGTGGCTTACAACTGGAACACTAACTACTCAGGAGGCTGAGATCTGAGGATAGCAGTTCAAAGCCAGTTCAGGCAAGAAAGTCTATGAGACGCTGATTTCCAATTAATCACTAAAAACTCCAAAAAGCTCAGGGAGAACGCCTAGGCCTTGAGTTCAAGCCTCAAGACCAGCACAAACACATATTTAAAAAACCACCTATAATTCCATGGGCATTAACTTGGAATAAGGATGAATTCTAGTCTATTTAAAAATAAATATCAAAGCTGACGGCTCACGCCTGTAATCCTAGCTACTCAGGAATCTAAGATCTGGGAATAGTGCTTAAAGCCAACACTGGCAGGAAAGTCTGTGAAACTCTTAACCCCAAGTAACCACCAAAAATCCTTAAGTAGAGCGATGACTCAAGTGGCAGAGTACTAGCTTGAGCAAAAAAGCTCAGAGACAGCAACCAGGTCCTCAGGTTAAGCCCCAGGGCCAACACAAAATAAATACGTTCAGGCAGACAGATATAAATGCTAAATAAATAGTAGTTCAAACAGCATATAGATGTAGCAAAATGTATGAAAAATGAACAACAATTAAAATTTTAGACTTCATAAGAAAGATAAATCAATAAATGTTTCTTTGTTCGTTTGCTTTGCTTTCTTGTGGAGCTAGGAATCAAACCACTTGTGCATATTAAGCAAGTTCTCTGGAACTGAACCAGATTCCCCATCCCACTAAAGAGGTTGAATGGAATTTTCATTATGATATTTGCCATCAAGGAGCCCTCTAACCATCACATGAAGAAAAAGAACAAAGAAGAAGAAAGAGGGTAGAATACTAAAATCAAAGTAACAAAAAAGCCTGCAGAAATCAATGAAAAAAGATTTAGATTGAAAGAAAGAAAGAAAAGGAAAGAAAGACAGACAGAAACAAAGGAAGAAAGAAAATGTTATGGATTGGAAGAATCCAAAATGTATCAAAAGGTAGTATTAATATATAAACAGGCAAATAAAAAATGTTCAAAGATATACAAAGATATTACAAATACCATTCTTTTTCTAGGATGAACAACCCAAAGTAGATTTATTCTGATGCTACATTATTCAATACAAAAGATTCACAAACACACATATTTATTATAGGTTATAATCTTTATTAAAATACCATGAGTTGGACCAGTAGCTCTCAACTGCAATCCTAGCTATTTGTGAGTTCAAAATTGGTGGGATCTTGGTTCAAATCAGCTTGGAGAAAAAAAGATTGCAAGAGCTCCCCCCAGCTCAACTAACTAAAAAAGACTTCGAGAGCCCCAGCTCAACTAACAGCTGAGTCTGGTGGCATATGTCTGTCAATCTACAATCTACCTACTGGGGAGGCTAAGATAGAATCAAAGTTCCAGGACAATCCAGGATCCCCCCTACAAAAAAATTGTGAAACCCCATCTCAACATAAAAAGCTGGCGTGATGATAAATGTCTATCATCCCAGCTGCAGCAGGAAGTGTAAACAGAAGAACTCAGGTTCCAACCAGCACAGGCCAAAAAGGGAAACCTATCTCAAAAATAGCCAGAGCAAAAAGAGTTGGAGGTATGACTCAGGGGTAAAGTGCCTGCATAAGCAAGCACACATTCTCAGTTCTTTGTTGTACCTTAGTACAACAACAAAAAAAAAACTATAGTGATACTATTTCAAGTGTCTTTGACCTGATTAAATCTATTCCTTTTCCTTTCTCTAATACCTTGGGGGCTCCTTTCTTTCTTAGTAAATGGCTCATACCTTCAAGACACTGACCATTAGGATATTTTTGTTGTTGTTGATGGTTGTGGGGCTTGAACTCTGGGTTTGGGTGCTGTCCCTCAGCTCTTCAGCTGAAGGTGAGAGCTCTACCACTTGAGCCAAGCGCCACTTCCAGTTTTCTGGTGGTTTACTGAAGATAATCACAGACTTTCCTGCCCGGGCTGGCTTTGAACCATGATCCTCAGATCTCAGCTTTCTGAGAAGCTAGGATTATAGGTGTGAGCCACCAGCGCCCAGCCCATTAGGATATTTTATTCTGAGAATAAATCTACCACAGTTGATCATTTAATTAATTGATTCAGTTTGTTTACTTTGGTTTTACAATGCAAATATTAAAGAATCTAAAGAGGTCCCACAAAACAACTTTTATAGGAGAAAAAAAAACATATACTAAGGCATGGGGATCTAGGACTATATAATGGGACCATTTACTAATAAAATTTTGATCTTTTCCTATGAAAAATTCAAATTATACCCACATTTTTCTACTCTTACATTTTATGAGATTCAATGCTTCTGGTTAAATAAAACCCCATTAAATTTTGCAAATCATGAATCGTAGTTTAAGGAGCTACAGATTTCTACAAAAAATGGGAAGTAAAAATCACATTAATGTGATAATTCTTTAAGGACCACATTCCCATTTCCTCCCTCCCATTAATGTTTCTAATAAATACAGTAGTATTTTCTAAAACTTCTGGCAATAAACCTTTTTCTTACTTTATTATGACATCTAATTAAAAACTTTTCTTCAATTATCAGACACAAATACAATCATACTACAATTTAGTTCAGAGTTCTCACCTGTAAAGTTGAGTATGTATATGGATAGTGATAAGCAAAGTAGCAGACATCATCTTTATGTGGAAAAGTGACAGTGAATGTCATCGTATAGTAGGACTTTCCCTTTTGCCCACCTGCAGCAACTGAACTTCTTGAGAAGTGATTTCTGTAATTGAAAACGTAAAGCATGTTTACTTTACCCACTTCGAAGTTCTGATTTTCTCACAACTTTTATCAATTAGAACTTTAAGAGGAAAAAGAAAGAAGAAAAATTCAGTCTATAAAAGTTTAATGTAACCAGTCTAGACAACATAAACTTACTACTAATAAAGCAGCCAACAACATTACTTTTCACCTCCATATTTACTAATTAAATGAAGCTATATACTAAACATCAGGAAAAAAATATAAAACCTAATTCTCTGGTAGGCATAAACATGATGACTTTTAACTCATTCTGTGCTACAAGAGTAAAAATCTGTCTTAAAAAAGACAGCTAACTAAATTATAGAGACAAGGTTTAGATCTAAATCAGTTTATAAAACACATTTTATTTCTATTACATAATACTATCTATACTTGGATTTTAAATTTAAAGGAGTCTTCAAAGTTACTAAAGCAAGACACCCCAGTTCAAAGAATATAATGATAATTCAACTCTATCTTTACAGTAAAACATAATGAAGTTAGTATCCTCTTGAACAAGTTGGTGTCTCATTTTTAGAATACTTACTAATAGGGGAGGAGTTTTTAACTCCCACTTCCAGGGCAGGGAGCAAGAAATGTTTTCCCTTCCCCCACTTCTCCCATCCCTCTCTATTTTATCCTATGAAAGCAACTTAAAAAGATGGGCTTGTGGATTAAATGAAAGTCTGCAACTTGTATCTGTGCCTTCTGATCTGAACAATTCTCTGTTGCAGCTGCTTTACAATCTCCTTGGGCTCCAATAAAGAGAAAATTCACTTACATGCATCTTGTGTGAAAGGCAAACTTCCCTCAAACAGGCAATGCCTTTGTATTATCGTAAAGTAAACAACCCCAAACTCTGAGATTGATGACCATTTCAATAGTAAAGTGATAATAACAATTCTCTGAAACTCCCTCCAGGACAAAGACTGGGCTAATGGACAACCAGGCCATACTTGTGACCTGAGACTGTTTTAACTATGGCACACCTTTCTCACCCCCTGCCTCTGATTTTTCTTTTTAGCTTGAAGCCAATGTCTGCAGTACTCCCAGAAGACTGCTGAAAATGTACTAAAATGCTGTCTTCCCATTGCTGCCATGTAATAAATTTCCTTTTTCTGCCCTTCACCATGACTATTCAACCTAGCCAGATCTAACCTAGGCACTGGTCTTCGGGCCTAGGGTAATACCAAAACAAATCCCTGATAATTTTTTACCTTGTGAGATCCTCTTTCTTGTAAGACCCCTTGAAGTGCTTTTTTTTTTTAAATGCATGCATCACAAGGGTCTGTAATTTTGTGTGGAAACTAGGAAGCTGAGAGCATACCCTCCCCCCCTCCCACCCATCCATCATCCAGTGACAAATCAGAGAGCCTGAATCAGGAGTTGAATCTCACAAATTTAGACTCTTCTGTAGTATGTTTACAATCATACTCATGGAAAATATTTCTGAGGTACAATTGCTAACAAAGTAGCCTGAGCAACATTCCTTTACAATGCCAGGACATCATTGACAAACCACACATAATTAAATCTAAAAACAGATGAATATAAAGGAATAACTCATGTCTTCTGATCCTGATCATGGCAGCCTGCCAATTAAACTTCCCATTTCACCAAGGGAGAGCCACTACCACTCAATCAGCTCAGGAGCAGCTACTGAAAATGGACCATTGATCCTCTGAATTTCTTTAAAATCTAAAATGGACCAAAGTTCTTCCTGGAGTAAAAGAAGCAGGATAAATAAAGGAGGTCAGGGAAATACTAGATTATTTTAGTAACATTAAAAGTCACACACAGGGATTAGAATCAGAAAGTAAACTGAAGGAGCCATTAGTTCCCTTCTACCACCTCCTTTTTTAATTTCAAGTATAAGAATAAGGAGACATATTGATAACAAGGTCAACAACAAAAAAAAGACCTTTTGTTTCTGTATCTTGGGAGTTCATTTCAATTAGCATCATTTTATATGGTCATATGTATACAGCTATTGAGTTAATGTGATCTTCTGCTAGGACTACCCTAGACATATACTAATTATTACAAATGAGGAAAACCATGGAGCCCATGTTTCTTTGGGTCTGGCTTACTTCACTTAATATAATTTTTTCCAAGTCTTTCCGTTTCCTTACAAATGGGGCAATGTCATTCTTTCGGATGGAAGCATAGAATTCCAGTGTGAGTGTGAGTGTGTGTGTGTGTGTGTGTGTGTGTGTGTGTGTGTGTGTGTGTGTGTGTGTGTGTGTGTGTGTGTGTGTGTGTGTGTGTGTGTGTGTGTGTGTGTGTGTGTGTGTGTGTTTCACATTTTCTTGATCCATTCATCTACTGAGGGGCATTTCAGTTGGTTCCATATCTTAGCTATGGTGAATAATACTGCAATGAACATAGTTGTGTTGGTACCTTTAGTGTGGCCTTGCTTGTGATCATTTGGGTAAATGCCCAGAAGTGGGATTGCTGGATCATAGGGGAGGCTCTATGTTTAGTCTTTTGAGGAACCTCCATACTGCTTTCCAAAGTGGTTGAACCAGTTTGCATTCCCACCAACAGTGTAATAGCATTCCCTTTTGGCCACATCCCTGCCAGCATCTACCAAATTCTTTCTTTTTATTTATATTTCTTTTTCCCTTTGGTTTGTCCCCAGTAGTCACTGTTGTTGATTCTGGTACCCTGTATCTTGTATATATGTTTATCTATTTATCTGATTCGGGGAAGGGAAGGAGAATAGCAAAATGGTGAAACAAGGACAAAGGGGTGAACCAATGCAACAGTGATACTCATAGGACACTATGTTGGAAATGAACTTTACAACTTGGGGGGCAGGGGCAGGGAGAGGGATATTGGGAGAAAAATGAAGGAGTGGGAAACAATGTTTGACAAGAAATGTACTCACTACCTTACTTATGTAACTGTAGCCCCTCTGTACAGCACCTTTACATCAAAATTTTTTAAAAAAAGAAGAAGAAGGAGACATAAAAGGGCTTATCTACATCTGTCTCCTCTCCTTTTGAGATAATGAAGAAACTGCAAGGTTCCTTAAAAGTCATAAGTGGCAAAAGGAATTCCTGAATGTTACCCACTGTCCTGCATTCTGGGTAGGCCACACTTATCTTACCCAGGAAAGACAAGGACCTGGAGTTGCTACAGGACACATCACCTGTACCTCCCAACTCAGAAAAGATACAGGCACAAACAGAAACCACCATTAGTTTCTACTCCCATTTCCTCCAAAGGACAGGAAGTAGGGGGGTTTTTTCAACCTCCCATTTCTTCCTATTTTATCCCGTTACAGTAAAATAAATCCTTAAAAATAAAGAATACTTACTTGTAGTAACAGATGTCATTTCCTACACGGATCCACCAGGGTCTGGCATTTAGTGCTTCCCGAACCGAATACATCAGTGGCTGCATACCTTTGAGAGAAATAGAGCAGGGGAGATTTTAGAAGACAGAAAATCCTTTTCAGAATTCCTAGCCCTGCAGTAGTGGCTCACGCCTGTAATCTGAGCTACTCAGAAGGCTGAGATTTGAGAATTGTGGTTTGAAACTAGCCTGGGCAGGAAAATCCATGAGACTTATCTCCAACTAATCACCAAAAAAGCCAAACATGAAACTATGGCTCAAGTGGCAGAGTGGTAGCCTTGAGCAAAAAGCTCAAAGGCAGTGCCCAGGCCCTGAGTTCAAGCCCTAGGATCCGCATAAAATCATCCTATCATCATCATCTTCTTCTTCTTCCTGTTCTAGAAAGCACTGAGATTCAGGAAAACTAAAAGGGATTACATTCTGGTTTTGTAGCATTTATTTAAAAATACAGCGAAACTTGTTAATGTCAACCAATAATATGCCTCATTTTTCAGATTAACAGAAATAAGATTTCAATTTAGAGTAAGAAGTCATTAAATCCTTTCTATTAGGTCTTCCATTAAATCAAGGAAAAATAACATCCCTTTTAACAAGGGAACAAGTCAAAGCCCTATAAAGGAATACTAGAGCAATCTTCTCTGTGACTAGCTCTCCAGAGGTTCCTCACTGAGGTCCAGGAGAAAGGTCATAAATACAGGTTGGATTTTGTTCCCACAAAAATTGGATGAAATACACAGCATATTTTCTTTAGCATTGTTACAAATACTCTTTCCTCATGAACCTTAAAATCATCTTATTTAAGTTACCAAAACAATGCATTAGGCTTCTACCCATAACTGTATTAAAATCTTTACACACACTAATTTTACTGGACTTTTTGTCTGTTTTGGTTTTGGTTTTCGCTGGTCCTGGGACTTGAACTCAGTGTGGGCACTTTCCCTGAGCCTCTTTGTGCTCAAGACTAGCACTCTACACTTGAGTCAGAGCGCCACTTCCAGATTTTTCTGAGTAGTTTATGGGAGATAAAGAGTCTCATGAACTTTCCTGCCCAGGCCAGCTTTGAACCGCGATCCTCAGATCTCAGCTTCCTGAGCAGCTAGGATTACAGCCATATACCACAAGCATTACAGGATCACATCATAGTGCCGACAGGGTTTTTAGGTATACAATCAGGTAATGTGTAATTTTAAATAATTATTTTCTCTTCAAGTACTTATTTCATTCTCAACTTCCACTGCATTTCACAAAATAACAACTTGAAAAAAAAGATTAATAACAAATAACTGTTCTGCCCATAACTTTAATGAAAATTTTTTGCCATTCAAAGCAGTATCTGCCATTGTTTTTTGCAAATCAATTTTTACCATGCACATAAAAACAGCAAACATTGAATAATTTATATGTGCCAGCTACTTCAATGGGTTATACATATTAAAACAGTCCTTGAGCCTCCCAGCCTCCAGGTGGTGCTGTCATCAGTCCCATATTTTGTGACTAATTTTACTAGTCTATTATTCTCACATCTACTAATAGAACATCATGCCTTTTTTCCTTTAAACCAATAAATAATGTTAATGATGCCTACTTATAGTCCAACGAAGTGTTATTCATTTGGTAGGAACGATATTAGCTAATATTTAAAATTCTGTTCTTGAATCAAGAGTTTGTCCTTCTAAAAATAATCTTTAGAAATCCTGGCACTGAGATTATACCAGCTTCAGAAAAATGAATTCAAAATTATTTATTTACATTGTTTGCTTTTTATTTCATGGGGCCTGAACTCTGGGTCTGGATGCTGTCCCTCAGCTCTTCAGCTAAGGCTAGTGCTCTACCACTTGAGCCACAGTGCCACTTCCGGCTTTTTTCTGCATATGTGGTACTGAGGAATGAAACCCAGGACCTCATGCATGCAAGGCAAGCACTCTACCACTGAGCCACCTTCCCGGCCCATATTTATATTGTTTTATTTCAATAACAATAGTGAAATATATCTTTAGAGGATAAATGTAATTCAGGTGGAATACCACCTCAAAACAGTGACAAATATATACATTTTTTATATTTATTTACTTATGTATTTATTTCATTTTCTGAGAAGAGTTTCCCTGCCTGCCTTGAACTTGACATGTATCCAGACTGGCCTCAAACTCTCAATTCCTGTCTCCATCAAACTATACAAATGTGCCACCATATTCAACTTTAACTTTACTCTTCAACAATTAGTCTGAATGTATATATTTTTCTAATCATTTCTTGGCATCTCTATATTTTGCTTTATTTTGATCTAATTATTTTCAGCATTACTCTTGTCACTTTGATTTTTTCATTACTGTACCCAATTTTCATCTTTACTGTAAATAATAAAAATATTCTCATTTTTAACATACTAGTTTAGCTATGCTCCTTAAATCTAAAGTGTTCACCTTTGAAATAGTTTCTACATAAGAGCTATTTGCTAGACTGCTTTCCAATAGGATAAAATATATATATAAAACACATAATATAACAAGCATTAGCCACAGGTAGCTGTATCTATTAGCATAGGTAGCTAGAAATAAGCCTAGTTCATCTGAAGACCTCAGTTTTTAAAATACCTTATTCATATATTTATTTATTTGTATTCCTAGAGTTTGAACTCAGGGCATGGCCAAGCATTCTACTAGTTTTCGTTATTTTTTAGTCAAGAGTCACACACATTTTGCCTAGGCCCAGCCTCAAACAGCAATACTCCTATCTATGGCTTTCATAGCTGGGATTGCATGAGATTACAGGAACATACAATCACATCCAACTTATTTGTTGAAATAGTCTGTGTGTGTGTGTGTCTGTATGTGTATGTGTGTACACACCAGCACATACTAGAGCTTGAACCCAGAACCTCAGTACTGTCCCTTAGCATTTTCACTCAAGGCCAGTGCTCTAGCATTTGAGTCACAGCTCCACTTCCAGAGTATAGAAATCTTTTTTAGTGGATTATTGGAAATAAGAGTCTCAAAGACTTTCGCCTGGTCTGACTTCAACTGTGATCCTCAGATCTCAGCCTCTTGAGTAGCTAGGATTATAGATGTAAGCTACCTCACCTGGCTGAAATAGGGTCTTGCTAACCTTCTATTTGATTTGGCCTCAAACAGTTATCCTCCTAATCTCTACCTCCTGTAGTTTGGATTGCACACATAAACCTCTGTACTAAGCCCTTAAAATACTTAATTCTGATTAATTTTAATAGTAACATGTTGCTGTTAACTACCATACTAGACAGCATTCATTATACTAGATAACCTCTAGAATCAGTTTTAACTTTCTCTTTCTTCCAAATATGCAATATTACATACTTTCTAAAACCCCATCTTTTACTCAGCTTTTTGTTAGTTGCTACCAATCTGCACCATGTTTTATATCCTAGTAGTTTTCTCTGTAATAAAATACATAACAAGTTTTTAAATGTTTCATGAATGTGAAGAAAGATAACATGCTTCCATAAACAAATGGTAAAAGTTGAAAAGTATAGTACTTAGTTTCATAAAGACTATAAATAGGGGCTGGGAAGGTGGCTTAGTGGTAGAGCGCTTGTCTTGCATGCATGAGGCCCTGGGTTCGATTCCCCAGCACCACATAAGAAAAAAGGAAAAAAGCCAGAAGTGGCGCTGTGGCTCAAGTTGTAGAGCGCTAGCCTTGAGCTGAAGAGCTGAGGGACAGCACCCAGGCCCAGAGTTCACGCCCCACGACCAGACCCCCCCCCCAAAAAAAAGAAAGAAAAAGAAAAAGAAAAAAAAAAGACTGTAAATACAGTTCACTGCAAAGGCTAGGTATATTGTTCCCCCAAATCAAGTATCTCTCACTGCAAAGGCTAGGTATATGTTCCCCCAAATCAAGTATCTCCTGAGTCCAGTTCAAGTGTACTTCATGCTTTGTGTACTTCATCAAATACTCCCAGTTTATATTACATTTTAGTTTTACATTTGAAACATGTCCTATTTGCACAATTTTTCTGATGTTATTTTATCTATTATAGAGAAAATTTGTGGGCCTTTTCTTCTTATATCCTTAATACTTTTCAGTTTAATCATATTATATTATATTATGTCATACCACTTCCAAGAATCCACTTCATTTTTAATTCCTGGGATCCTACTAACTTGTTATTTAAATTTGAATGAGCTGTTCTCTAGGAATGCTCCTCAGTTACCATCCTTGTTTCTCTTCACTGGACTCCTGGTTAGTCCCACAAATTATGTCTCACATTTTTCTCTTTCTCAGATGGCTATAATACATTTTCAAATATGTTCTATTCTCAAAATGAATCCTAGTGAATCTACAGCTTCTTGACTACATTATTCAAAATTTTAAAATCCTTGCTTATTTTCTTGACAATATGTCAAACATGGAAAGGGATATTTTTAAATTCTCATAATTTTCTTCTAATAGAGTTGTATTTCTTAGTGCATTTGCTTTTTCCTAACTACAATGTATAAAAAGATTTGTGGGGTCTCCAAGGATTGTAATTTATAAATACATAATACCAGTCCTTGATCTATTTGGTAATTTTTACCTATGTATTAATATTACTACATTTACTTAATTTTATTTGCATTTTTAGTTTATCTTTGTCTAATCACTCGTTTTCAACTTTTGTCACTGAACACAAACATGCACATTATTAAATTGTCTAATATAGGACTTCTGAAAGCATTTTGACTTAACTTAATATCCTAAACATGCCTCATTTTATTTTTCATCTTATTTTCTTTCTACTCTCTATTAAATGCTTTCATCTTCTTCAACTTCTTGTTGTCACTAGTTCCATTTAATTTCTCCACATTTCCTTTTCTTTTTGTTAACACACAGGCTTTCTATAACACCTTTTATTCCCTCCACTTCCATGGCCGTTTGGCAAAAACAATGTTCCTATCTAACATTTTGTAAATTCCAAGTCTTTTATCTTGAGATCTTTTCCCTCATTTTCCTCTGAGAGTTTCCTGAATTCTTATATACACCAAGATATAGTTTGTTGGCAGTGACAAATGACAGATTTGCTAAAAGACACGCTTCTCATCTCAAGGAGGACAACATAATGATTAAGAACATGCAGTCTAGGAATGTAGCTTAGTGGTAGAATGCTTGCCTAGCATGCATGAAGCCTGTGTTCAATTTCTCAATACCACACAAACAGAAAAAGCTGGAAGTGGCTCAAGTGGTAGTGCTAGCTTTGAGCAAAAGCTCAGGAACAGTGCCCAGGCCCTGAGTTCAAAGGGCGGGGGGGGGGGGGGGGGGGAGGAAGAGGGAAAAGAGGGGGAAGAAGAGGGAGAGAGGGAGGAGGGGGATGAGGGGGAGGAGGGGGAGGGGGAGGAGGAGGAGGAGCAGGAGCAGCAGCAGCAGCAGCAGCCTTCAACTAGACTACCAGGACTAGAATCCCAACTTCACCACATACCACATCACTAAACAGTCTGTACCCCTAATATCATCTCTACTGTAAAATAAGGGAAACAACCTCACTGAGTTATTTGTGTGTGAATTAAGAGGTTCATATGTGTCAACACTTAGAAAAATACGTGGATCTGGCAAATATTCAGTGAATGCTAGCTGGTATTACTAAGAAAGAGTAATGTACGGGCTGGGAAGGTGGCTCAGTGGTAGAGTGCTTGCCTTGAGCTGAGGAACCCAGAGTTCAGGCCCCACAATGGACCAAAAAAAGCGGGGCATAATTTTATCAAAGCACATTATATGCATGCATGTAAACAAAATTAAGACTCCTTTGTACATTTAACTTATACAGTAAAAGAATTTTAAAGATTTTTCTCCTTAAAAACTCTACAAATTCACTGATACACATAGAAGATGTCTGGCTTCCCTACCCTAAGCCTCACTGAGCCACTTCTACCTGAGGTTTCACCTGCCTCTGCAACCAAAAAACTTACTCTACTGTAAACTACAGGAAAGTAGAAAAGGATTCAGATGAACAAAATGATACATTAGATATACCTTAACAATGCTCATTTTTTTTCAATTCTTAAATTGTGATGAAAGGAGCTAGAAAGAACAGGCTGCCCCAACAAGAATCAATGAAATGAGGTAACTCAGATTTAATAAACCACTGTCTACTCAACCTGAAATAGAAGAGCTGTATCTGAATGGCTGATTTATTCATTAGTCAAAGGATAAATTTTTGTTTTTTTGTTTTTGGTCCGGTGGTGGGGCTGGGCTCTGTCCCTCAGCTCGTCAGCTCAAGGCTAGCGCTCTACCACTTGAGCCACAGCACCACTTCCAGCTTTTTTCTTTTTGCTTATGTGGTGCTGAGGAATCGAACCCAGGGCCTCATGCATACAAGGCAAGCACTCTTCCACTGAGCCACCTTCCCAGCCCCAAAGGATAAATTTTTATGCAAATAAAATATCAGAACAACGGAGGTGATACTTATCAAGATGCATTGTAGCCATAAACTGACATGTTCAATTGAAACCCTTTTTTTTTTTTTGGGGGGGGGGGTCTGGTCGTGGGGCCTGAACTCTGGGCCTGGGTACTGTCCCTCAGCTCTTCAGCTCAAGGCTAGCACGCTACCACTTGAGCCATAGCACCACTTACGGCTTTTTTTTTTCTGCTTATGTGCTGAGGAATCGAACCCAGGGCCTCATGCATGCAAGGCAAGAGCTCTACCACTGAGCCACCTTCACAGCCCCCAATTGAAACCCTTTGTACAACTATTTAAAGATAATAAAAATATAATTTTACAAAAGCAATATACTAAAATCTATCATTCTTGTTCCTGGAATACACACCATCAAAATATTAAATTGTCAGAATAACATCCAGTTGCATTAGCCTCTAATGACACAGAAGTAAAGGCTAAGGTTTTACTGAGCACATAGTCAGTATTAACTACAAATATTAACAAAGATGAGATATTATAAACTGTCTTCATCAATGACATAAAATTTTAGCATTGGAAAGGACAAGAAAAGATTAAAATAGTCTGAATATACCCCAGGGCATCATCACAGCTTGCTTGTTATTTGACTTCAGAGATTTTACAGAGAGAAAATACAAGCTACAAAGGAGGGAAATCTTTTTTCTGCCAAGGGCCATTTGGATATTCTAAATATCATACAGGAGTGATACAAAATTATGAATACAGGAAGACAACCAAGATGAGTTGATGTGAGCACACATGTCTGCCTGATTATGTACCAAATGACTTTAAGGGCTTTCCCTTAACTACAGCAGAGATTTATATCAACAATACAGAAATCAGGTACTTGGACTGGAGGATAATGGCACCTAGATCTTTGCATATATCCTCACCAACAAATAAGTTAGTAAATTCAACAGGTAACACAAATAAAATCACAAATTCAATAATAGGAGACAACAGAATACTTATTTAAAACTACCTATAAGTACAGAAATGGACATATACTAGTCATATAGAAAAAATAAAGTAGGAGTGAAAAATTCTAGATCAAAGGAGATTTTAGGCCAAACTAAATTAAATAAGGAGTT